>NW_026067900.1:8792908-9008550 GCF_014885135.2 Alexandromys fortis | reverse complement strand
TTTTTTTGGTTTTTCAAGACAGGGTTTCTCTGTGGCTTTGGAGCCTGTCCTGGAACTAGCTCTGTAGACCAGGCTGGTCTCGAACTCACAGAGATCCGCCTGCCTCTGCCTCCCGAGTGCTGGGATTAAAGGCGTGCGCCACCACCACCCGGCCTGTGGGAAGTTTTGAAACCAATTATTAACAGAGTTAATTTTGTGTGTGCGCGATGCTAAGATAGACACCTGACTTGGTTTGTTTCTAAGAGTGTAGTCGGTTATTCTAACACCATATACCGAATAATCTGGTCTTCCTACCACTGCAAAAGCCTAAACATAATATTTTGTGTTTTTGCTTGTGACTTTACTCCTGATAAGATATGAAGGCTATTTGCTTTATCAATGGTCTACATGCTATAGCCTTGGGAAATTTTTTGTCCTCTTGGAATGTACTCTGGAAACGGGACCAGGGCAGGGACTGGGATTTTCCTGCTATCGTTGTTCGTTGTTCGTGTTGTGGAGAGATCTGAACGTGACATGCACATACTCTCAATTCTCTGTCTGCGAAGCTGGGAGCACATCCTTGGACACTCGATGCCCACGTGGCTTAGGGAACCAAGCCTGCGGGCCAGAAGCCACGCCCAGTTCTCTGGCCTGGATTCTTACCTCTGGGTGAGTCTCCAGACTTTGGAGTCTCCCTTGCCCCACTGGGCCTATCTCTGTGTTTCCTGCCTCTCCCTGAATTCATCGTGTTCTCAGACCTTGGACTTGACCTTATTTTAGAGTCTGTCCCTCACCCCTTGAGAACAGTGAGTTCTGAACCTCGCTTAGATCCAGGATACTATTCTGTCAGCAGCTCTTAGCCCTCCAGTTCACGCCTCTGCTTATCCCTGAACAATGTGTTCTGATCCTCCCACGATATGGTCTGAACATGTCTCCCCTGGCCTCAACACCCAGGAGATGTGACTCTCTGCTCGCCCCTGAAGCGCCCTTCTTCCTTGTCTCTGCTAAGTAGGGCAGAAGCGTCCCAAACCCTGGGAATGCATGAATGCTGGAAGGGGAGCCACACAGGGCAGCTACGTGCAGAGACCAGAGGAGGCACAGGCTGGGGGTGTGACTTACGCTTAGGTCAGTCAAGAAGTTGCACCATGGATTTGCCTACAGGCCGTTTTGATGGAGGCTTTTTCTTCTAACTTGCCTTGACTTGTGTCAAGCTGACAAAACACTAAGCAGAACAACTTGACCACATAAAGACCACAGTGGTGACTTCATCGAATGTCTGTGTACACGGTTGGCAGGTACTTCACTGTAGAAACCCCCCAGGGGCTCCATAACGCCCGTCAGATCAAATATCTTCATCCCAACATTGTCTGCATGCCCAAGCGCTCAGCCCTGGCTCCAACCACACAGGCGGATTTCGTAGACAGATTCATATTTTCTCTTGGACACTGTGTATGTGTGCCCTCTGCCCGGCTTTCTCGCCCTTCAGGCTCCCCCTCTGCCCTTTTCCACAAGCTCACTTGCCATCTCCCTCAGGAAGTCTTCCCTGACACTCCTCGCTATCTTCCCATGGCATCTTTCTGTTGGTATAAGCTTGGATATCCCCCAGTCCTCTGGTCAGGTCTTACTCCATTTTTCTTGCACAACTGCAAAGAAGCTAGCTGTTGCTACATAGTTGGTGGGGCGTAACCAGCTGCCCTCTGCCCACATACATAGAGACTAACAAGCCAAATGTCAAACCATGAGCCCTGGGCATCTCTTTTTGGCCTTATGTAGGCCAAGCCTGACAGTAGTGCAATTCCCTGGCCTCTGCATCTCTTCTGAGGTAATCCTGTACCAGGTCCCTCCCTGGTCTCCTTGACTCTCGGGCACTCACACAGGGAAGGGTGACTATGGGACTGGCTTCTCTGGTTATATTGCTAAGCTTCCAAAGGCAAGCATGTCCTTTCTTTCTTGGGCTAGCTGAGCCCAAGTCTTGCTGTGGTCTACTATTTTCGACTAATTTCAGGGAAAGTGGGCTTTTATATTCTTAGGAACCAAGGAGACAGGCATTCCCGTGTTAAAAGCTGCCAGAGCATTCCGAGTAAGGTTCTTAGGTGTGTCCAGCAGTTATGCAAGATTTACCACACACACTGGACTGCTCCCCTCAACCCTGAGGCTTCAGGCTCCTCATCCGAAGGCCAAGCGCCCCCTCGTGGAAGAACGCAGTCTCTTCTGAAAAACCAAACACCAGGCAAACTACGTGATGCCCAGCAGTGAAATTCTCCTGGGACCACAAGGCAAGTTACTGTTTAAATTGTGGAATGAAATAGTATATATTGTTTTATTCCTGATAATAAAACTGTGCCTACTCATGTTATAAAATTTAGCAACTGTACTGAATTATAATAAAGGGTCAAGAAAAATGTCACCACAATCCTGCCTGCCAAAGAGGGCCAAAGGTAGTATTTTTGATATATTTTTTTCTAGTTCTTTCTTCCCATGGGTGCCTCTGTGTGTGTATATGTATATGTGTGTATCTCTCTGTGTGTACATATCTATGTGTGTGTGTATGCATGCATCCCTCTGTGTGTATGCATTTATCTCTGTGTGTCTGTGTTTATGTGTATGTATGTATGTGTCTGTGTAGGCCAGAGACGGAGACCTCCTGACTTCCTTGCACTCCTCACCTGTTTTTTTTGTTTTCAGGCAGGCTCTCTCTGAACCTGGAGCATGTTCTCTCAGGTAGACTGACCGGCTGCAAGCCTCAGGAATGCTCTGTCTCATCTCCTCAGGGCTGAGACAGCAGGCATGCAAACTCAGGTTCTCTTGGTTGCAAGGCCAGCACTTTCCTGCATTCCTACCCCAACCTCTCTTAGGTCTTTTTCTATGAACATACTCTAGTATTGCAGCCCACCACTCTCTTGCAATGTACTCAGTAAAGTACTCTTAAAAGAGAATACAGGAGACGCACAGGCAATCCACACAGACGTCTGTATGTAGCATATACACTAACCTACAAATTTCAAGTTGAGGTCGCTTCTCCATGAGATGACTGAGCCTACGGGCCTGGGAGCCTGCTGCCCTAGTTAGTCTAAAACCTGGCTTCCCCTGTCTTTATTGGGGCTTCTGTTGCTGTGATAAACACCATGACCATAAACAAATCAAGGAAAAGGGTTTATTTCACTTTACAATTCTCAGGTCACACTCTATCGCTGAGGGAAGTCAGGGCAGGGGTCTGGAGGGAGGACCTGGAGCGGAGGCCATGGAGGAGTGCTGCTTACCGACTTGCTCCTCCTAGATGGCTCAGTTTGTTTTCTATTAGGACCACCTTCCTGGGGTTTGCTCCACCCATAGGGAGCTGGGCCCTCCCTCATTAGCCATCAATCAAGAAAACTGGCTTGTCCCCAGGCCAATCTGGTGGGTGCATTTTCTCAGTTATAATTCTTTCTTCCCCAAAGACTCTATCTACCTTGTGCCAAGCAGACATAACACCAGCCCTCCATGTGTCTGCCTCCCCACCCTGTGGCTTTTCTTTTTTACAGCACTAGTGGCTTTCTACCTACCACAGGCCTTCCTTATTACCTTAGCTCATTGCTTCTTGGGGGCCAGTGGGCTAAAGGGCTAAAATGCTGACTGCCCTGACTTCGAATCTTTATTCTAAACAAAGTCAAGACCAAAGGAGGGTGGCTGTATTTAAGAGTCTTCAAAGGCCTAGAGAGAGCCTGGGAACTCCCAAGTGGGCCTGTTACCTCCAAACAATTGCCAGAACTCAAGAGGCCAGGGCTCTTTCCCATCCAAAGGCATTGACTGATTATACTCTGGGTCACAGATGGACGGGGTGAGCCCAGCATGCCTGGTCACAGCAGCAATAAGGAAGCCATGAAGGCCACTACACGCACCAGATCTACTCAGGATCCTGCAGGAGGCTGGGGCTGCTCACATGGCAAATGGGAAGGGAAGTGTAAATCAGTATGAGATTGGCCAGAGACTGACAATGATTGGAGCATGGTGAGGGGTGGGTGAGAAGTCAGTGTGGGCATGTTCACAACTATGTATTTTGTTCATCGTAAAGACTTAAAGAGTAACAAAGTAAGGAGTCACTGTGCCCATTTTCATTCCATGCAGGGGGAGAAGGAGAATAGTGATGTTTCAAAGCAGCAGCATGGGGTTGAGGTATCCTAAGGATCAACTTCACGCTACGTAGGCTGGGAGTTTAAAAGTCCGAGCATGAAGAATTTTGAAGCATAAAAACACTGCAAGGACCCATTTATATAAGTGGAAATGACTAACCCTGAAGCTTAATAGGCACCGCCAATCTGTCTGGATTTGGAATCACCTAAGAGACACACCTCTGGTTATCTTATGAGGGTGCTTCCACTGTGCATGTGGGTGGCATCATCCCGTGGGCTGCGGTCCCAAATGCTTTTTGTTTTGTCTTGGTTTTTTTTTTTTTTTTTTGAGATTTGTGTTCTACTTTGTAGCCCTGGGCTGTCCTGGAACTTACTTTGTAGATCAGGCTAGCCTTGAACTCACAGAAGTTTGCTTGTCTCTGCCTCTCCAGTGCTGGGATTAAAAGATGTATGCTACTGTACCCAACCAAAAATATTTTATCGTGTATGAGTGTTTCACCTGCATGTATGTATGTGTATCATATGCACCTGTTGGAGGCAGAGGGGGGCGTTAGAGTCCCCTGGAACTGGAGTTACTGGGAATCGAACCCTTGTCCTTTGGAAGAGAAGCCAGTGCTCGTGCCTGCTGAGCCATCTCTCCAGCCTCCCAGATGAACTATAAAAAGGGGAAAGGGAAGCTAACGGAGCAGCAGCGCTCAGCTCTGTTGACTTTCTGATTCTGTACACAGTGTGAGCAGCTGTCTCACACGCCCGCCACTGTGCCTTCCACACCATGATTGGCAGGCCCTCCTCCTAAACCACGTGCCAAGATAATCACTTCCTTCCTTCGCAGTAGCATGCTAGGTGGGGATTTGGCTCCACGGTAGAGCACCTCCTAAGCACGAGTCTCTGAGTTCCATTCTCAGCACCAAAGAAAAACTGAGATAAACGTGGGATTTAAAAGTTGCTTTCTGGGGCTGGAAAGATGGTTCAACAGTTAAAAGCACCTGTTGCTCTTGCAGAAGACCCAAGTTAGGTTCCCCCTCACCCCTTGTTGGGTGGCTCACACCTGCCTACAACTCTAGCTCCAGGGCATCTTATACCCTCTTCTGGCCTCTGAGAGCACCTGCACCCACCCACACACATACACACATACACACACAGTAAAAATGTCTTTTAAAAAGGTTGTGTCAGCCGGGCAATGGTGGCGCACACCTTTAATCCCAGCACTCGGGAGGCAGAGGCAGGCGGATCTCTGTGAGCTCGAGACCAGCCTGGTCTACAGAGCTAGTTCCGGGACAGGCTCCAAAGCCACAGAAAAACCCTGTCTCAAAAAACCAAAAAAAAAAAAAAAAAAAGTGTGCCATGTATTTTGTCAGTGATGAGAGATTAATGAGTATAATAAACAATGAAAAATTATAGCTTCAGTGGATAAAGAGCTAGAGAATTTAACCTTCTGGTCAAAAAAAAAAAAAAGAAGAAGGAGAAGGAGAAGGAAGAAGGAGAAGGAGAAGGAAGAAGCAGCAGCCTCCCCACCTCCAGCAATGATAGGGTGTTCCTGCCTCAGGGTTCCCCTCTTCTAGCCTCTGGGAGTAGATAGGAAGCAAAGCAAATACCCATGCAATTCTCAAAACCTCATCTGTGGGTCAAAAGTCAGAGGTGCTCACCTGTTACCACTGTATATCCAGGTTGCTGGGGCAGTCAGCACTTCCTACATGCAAGGATGCACCATCGTGTGACCCTGCCCCAAACGGGGAGAGGAGCCAGGGTTACTGAGAAGTCCCCTTGGGCACTTTCCCCCATGTCTGCAGTATCCACTGGAAGGCTGTGTGGGAGGGCAGGGAGCCTTCAGGTGGGACAGCCCGCAGTCTCTCACACTTTCCCCAGCACTTCTGGCCCTTTACATACCCGCTTCCTCCTCCAGGGTCAGGCCCTGAGCTCCCGCAGATGAGTCTCTAGGGTCACAGGCCTCTGAGGGTAACCGCCACTCCGAGCTGCTCAGAGTTACGGGAAAGCAGCTTCAGTTGTATAAATAGCTGTAGTAAAGACTGTGGTCGGAGCTGTGACACACAGCAAACTTGGTTTCTTTTTAACAACTGTCTTCTGAGAAACAGCCTTTGCCGTCAAACAGCAGCTTGGGCCCTGGTGGGAGACACCTCAGTTTCTAGAGGGGTACAGAGGACACACACAAGGGTCCTGAGGGTGAGCAGGGGCCCTGACCTCCTTTATCGGACCTGCTTTTATTCAGTGGGAGACTTTCCTAGCCAAACTGGGCCTTTTCCGGGTGTGCAAACTGACTAAATGTATATCTTCTAAGTTTGGTTTCCTCTTGCACTAAGCCGCTTGTTTTGTGGGTGTTGGACGGGAACATAGTGTCGCAGTCATGCTGAAAGACATTCAGTCTGCTGACCCCCAGTGTTTTCCTTGTCACAGTTGCAACTGCTATTCCATGCCACCAGCCAGTTTCCCCGGAAAGGAAGAAGAGAAAAGCAAACATTAAAAGATGTAAATAAAATTGGATAGCACAAAGGAAGTCCAGAATCTAAATGCTAAAAATTGTAGGGAGGAAAACAGGAGCTGATCAAGATGCTCTCTCAGGCCAGGATAGATGAGCCCTGATTGAAAACCTCGCTTCACCCACCAGCAACTGCAAAACTTCAAAAGCCATGTTGACTAGAAGGCCCTGCTGGGGGGCTGGAGAGATGGCTCAACAGTGAAGGCTGTCCTTCCAGAGGACCCGGGTTCGACTCACGGCACACATGGCGGCTCACAACTGTCTGTAACTTCAGTTACAGAGGACCCGAAACCAATGGCAAAACACTAATGCACATAAAATAATAAAATAAAAAAAAGAAGGCCCTGCTGACAAAACTTCCCATGTTGGGAAACCCCTGAAAACTGGAAGAAAGTAGAAAAGTGCCTCTAAATCCTGAAAGGAAGCAATGAGCAATCTAGAACTGCACATCTTGGATGAAGTAACAGAAGATGCTCAGACAAGCGAGGTGGCGGACAGTCTCCTGCCCACCTACTCCTGGGCCGGAAGCTGCTGCAGGACGTGCTCCAGCAAAGCAAGGACCACAGACAAAAAAGGAGCAAGGCCAGAAACAGGAGACTCCAGGGGGAAGAGAGGGGACAGGAATCCGGAGTCCGGACACTGCAGGCACACTGCAGGGACAGTGGTGACTGTGTGTGTGTGTGTGTGTGTGTGTGTGTGTGTGTACCTGAAACATACAGGAGAAAGATAGCCCAGGCATGAACAAACTGGGAGACTCTGCAAGATCACACGCGAGAAACCTAATGGGAAGGAATGTCTGCAGAAGAGATTTCCACAACTATGAGAGAACTCAGGGATGGGCCATAAAAAAGTTTATACGAAACTAGCCCAAAACCAATCAAGTAAGAAAGATGAAGGCAATTATTAACTCAAGGAGGCACAGTGTGAGAAAGAAATAATCTTAGCTGATTGCACGGTTCAGCTCAGCAGAGCATGAGATTCATGATATGGATAATGAGTAGTGATTGGAGTGGAATTATGATATAATTACACTGGGTGGGGCTAGGGATGCCAAGAGATGGGTGGGGAGTAGAAAGATAAAGATAATGCCTCAAACTGGAAATCAAGAAAAGCCTTCTATTTAAAGACATATTTCAAGCTGGTTGGGTGTGGTAGCAGCATCTGCAATCCTAGCTAGCCAGCACTTGGGAGATAGAAGCTGAAAGAAAGCAAAGTCATCGTTGGCAACAGATCAAGTTCAAGGCCACCCTGGGCTATGGAAGACCCCATCTCAGAATAAAACAAAACAAAAATAAAGATCGAGGCAGAAAGGAAAATAACCCACAAGAAGAACAGGGAGTTTTCTGTGGACCTGGCTGGCAAGAAATGATAGATCCTGTCATTTTTTTTTTGTAACAAACCATATTGAACTGTTTGATTCTTTCAATTAAATTACATAGAATTTTTTTTGGGGAAAAAGACCCTCAGCTAATCCAGTGGACACCCTTAAGTATCTTAAAATGTGACTGAAATCTTGTCGGGGCCAAGGAACCTAGTTAGGCTCAAAAGGAGCAGGGTTGCAGGGTTCATCATGACAGTTAGGGGTCAGTTATTCGGTTAATAAAGTTGTTCAAAACCCTGGAGCACAGCCCTGCCTTCACATTAGAGTCACAAGGGGACTTTGAGAGCTTCTTCACTCCATGTTCCCCTGAGCCAATGAATCCCCGAGGCAGGGCAGGCGGATGGAGGCAGCCTAAATTGAAAAGCCTGAGATTCTATAAATTGCAGTCTACTAGATCTATTGCTGGCCTAAGGAAACATTTTAAAATTTACCTCTTTATTCAATCATTCATTCATTTTTGGTTTTGAGACAGAGGCTACCTACATACGTATCCCCCAGCAGTTTTTAACTCGCCCTGGAGCCCAGGCTGCCTCAGCCTCTGGAATACTGAAATACAGATGTGTGCCACTATTCCACCCCCAGCTTCGTAACCTTCCTTGCTAAAACATTTATCCCTATTTTTAAGTCAGGGCTTCCTGTGTCCTAGGCTAGCTTAGGATGACCTTGAGTTTCTGACCCTCCCCCGTCTCAGTCTTCTGGTTACAGACTGTGTCACCACATACCCAGTGCGCATGCATACTGCTGGGGCCTGAACCCAGAATCTCTGCACCCTGGGCAGGCAGTTTTCCAACTGAGCTACATCTCCATGATCCCTGGCTTCATTTCTTTTATTTATAATTATTCCCTTAAAATGCTTGTCGTGTGTATATGATGTGTGTATGTGTGTGTGTATCTGTGAGTTTGATGGCGCGCACATGGAAGTCACAGGACCTCAGTTCTTTCCTTCCGCCTTATTTGTGGGAAGGTCTCTTGTTTGGTAAACTTGGACTCTAGGCTAGTTGGCCTACTGACTTCTGGGGAGTTCTGTCTCTGCCTCCAGTACTTGGGAGTAGGGGTGCAGACACACACCACATCTGGCTTTTGTGGGTTCTGGGGATCTGACTGAATACCAAGCACTTTTACCCAGTAAGCCATCCCCTGGGCTCCTCATTTGCATTTTCAATTTTACCGAATTCAACTCTTAAGAGAGGCATAGCCACAAAATACAAACCGGGGCTGGAGAGGCGGCTCAGTGGCCACAGGCACTTACTGGCAAGCCTGGCCACTGGAACCCACATAAAGGGAGGAGGAAGAAAAGCAACTCCACAAAGTTGTCCTCTGACCGCCACATGCATGCTGTGGGACTCGTCCCCTGTCCCCTCCCAATTAATACACAATTAACATATATACAAGAATAATAAACAGAAACTTTAAAAGGAAGAAAACACAGGAGCTTGGTTCTGGAAACTTGCAACTGCCTATAACTCCAGGTCCAAGGGATCCAAACCCCTCTTTTCGTACCCTTACACACAGATACAGACACATGCACATAAATAAAAATATAGATAGAATCTTAAAAATCCCACAAACTGATACTTTTTGCTATTTGAGCAGAGTCTATAAATAACAGCTGATGGGCACAAGGCCAGGCATAAAGGCCCCAGGGCGGAAAGTGCCAAAGGATGGATTTGCAGAAGCCCTACTTGGCTGCAGAGAAGGGCTGATGACACTGGTCCCACCAAGTCAGGGCATGTGGCTGCATGGTGTCTGGGAAGCCAAGGAGGCAGAAGCCGTCTCTGCTGTCTGTATTTTAGACACCCAAATTGTGCTTCCCCAGATCTTGCTCAGGTAGTTCTCCCCATTTTCCCTTTGCTACGCTGGGGTTTCACCATGAAAGGAGTTGGAAACCCCATGTCTTTCTGGTGGGAATGCTGAGCAGGGCAGCTGCCAAGAACAGTTTCATGGCTCTGCTGCACGCTAAGCCTACAGTTATCACGGGGCCCAACAATCCCACCTAGGCTTGCACCCAGGAGTGCTGAAAGTCTGCAAAAAGCACGTAAAAGCACGCTCAGAGAACCGCATTCACACTAGGCAACCAGGGAGAGCCACCCACATTCCGGCTCTCTGTGTGTGGTAAGCATGATGCAGCATTGGCCTTGAGCTGGGGTGAAGTCCTGACATGCTACCTCGTGCAGAAGCCTGGAAAACACTCGGCTAAACAAGAAACCAGACACGAAAAGCCCTGAGCTGTCTGCTTCCAGTTATGTGCAGTGTCCAGGAGAGGCAGCTCCAGAGGCAGAAGGTAGCTTAGCGGTTGCTGGGGAGGGAAGGCTCAGAAGTGTTGACAGTGTGGGGTTTCTGAGTGAGGGAATTAAAGGGTGAGGGGTGTGCCATCCTGTGTAAAACCCACTGAAGGGTGTGCTTTAAAGTGCTGAAAAGAATGTTGTCTTGTGTGAGTTTTATCCCCATGCAAATGTAAAGAAGTGAACTGTCAGAATGCGATGTTAGAATCCAGCCTCTGCCCAGGTCACGATTATTTGCAGCGGTCCCTCCCCCATCACTGTTACAGACAGGCACCTACTGAAGCACTGTGACTCTCTAGCTAACAGACTCACCTGGGGGAGCGGAGAGTACACAACAAAGGGGCCACGGGTGCCACGTGCTGTTCATCACTCTCTTCCCGGCCTACTGCCTGGGAATCATCGTTCTACCTGTAGGCTTGCACTCTTCCCCCGTTCTCAGAAAGGTCTCAAAAAAAAAAGACCCCCCCACTTCTGCCACATGGGCCCTGATTCCCCTTCTTCAGGGACTCCCAAGAATTGGAATTTCCCTAGGAATCTCATGGAAGGAAGAGGAGAAGGCCAGAGAGCTAGCTGAGCAGGTAAAGGTGATTGTCATAAAGTTTATGACCTGAGTTTGATCCCAGGGAACTGCATTGTGAAAGCAGAGAACCAGCTCCTGTAAGTTGTCTTCTGACCTCCAATTTGTACTGTGGTGTACATGCAAACATGCGCGCGCGCGCGCGCGCGCGCGCGCACACACACACACACACACACACACACACAATAACTAAAAACAATAAACGTAGTTTAGTGAGATGGCTTGGTAGGTAAAAGTTATTTGGCACCAAGCCTGATGACCCAAAATTGATCCCTGAGACCTACATCTCCATCCAGAAGCTGCTAGCGCACATGTGTGTGTGTGGTATGAATATAGGTTAATGATGGCCAGGGAAGCTTGGAGGGGCACACTGCCCACCACCCCGCAGGGTCTGAGTGGGCTGGAGAGCGGAGTGGGAAAGAGGAATGGTTTAAGAACTTTCGTGTAGATTAAATGTTTAAAGCGAAGCTTTGTTAAGGCTGTAGAGAGAGCACCAGCTGCTCTTCCAGAGGACCCGTGTTCAATTCCCAGCACCCACATGGTGCTCACAGCCGTCTGTAACTCCTGTTCCAGGGATCTGACACCATCTTTTGGTCTCAGAGGCACCAGCCACATATGTGGTACACAGATAAACATACAAGCATAACATGAATATACATTATAAAAATAAAAATTACCCACCCCCCAGCAATATAAACCAAACCCTGGTTTATAGTGAAGGACACACTGTCATCAACTGAAGTTACTCCCAAGAACAAAAGTCTTGCTGAATTAGAGAACTAGTCTTTTTGAAAAATGTATATACATTTATTAAAAATTTGAAGTTACTTAAAATTTTATTCGAGGGGGACACTATAAATTCAGAAGTCCCGGGAATTAGGCACAGAAAGATAGACTTCCAAGGAATTCTTAAGGTTTTCTATTGCATTTGTCGTTGCTCTGGGGTTTTGGTGCTTTAGGTTCTTCTGCGGGGCAACCCTGGCTACTGAACAACTCCTCAAGAACCCCAAAACAGACGGGAGAGGCTCCGGTGTGCGTACAACCAGATGCAGACAGCCGCGCACCTACGGAGCGGATGTAGTTCTTTGGGGTACCCAGAAGACCATTTCCCCACTTAGCGACGAGCCCCTCCCCCTTCCAAATGCTGCCCCCGTTGCAACCCCAGGACTCCATGCAGCATGCAGGTAAAAAAAATGTCTCTAGGCAGGAGATTTCCTCAGTTCTCCAGCCATCTAAAACGGTCCCTTAGCGGGTCACAGTTGGCAGGTAAAATCGTTTTAAAATGTTAAAACTTAAAACTTTTTCCAGATATACAGGATGGTCGTCGCGATGATGCAGGACAGAAAAGCCTTGATGAGCACTCTCCTCCAAACAATGACTGGAAAGGGGCTCCTGAAGAAATCGCAAAAGCCATCCTGTAGGGGGCACACGAGGAGTATTAGACGGACTCTCCATGAACAAACCTGAGCCCCAGATACACAGAAGGTGGGGCCGAAGAGGTGGCCCTGCCACTGAGTGCACTGGCTGCTCTTGCAGAGGACTTGGGTTCAGATCCCAGCACTCACGTGGTAGCTCACAACGCCGGCTAATTCCAGGTCCAGGGGACCTGGCGCCCTCTACTGGCCTCGCTGAGCACTGCATGTACATGGCACAGAACACATGCAGGTACTCATCCACACAGAATAAAAATATCTAAATAAAAATTCACTGGAAGTGCTAGCGTGGAGCTTGGCGGTCAAACGTGATGACATGCACAAGGCCCTGGGCCAATCTCTAGTATGAAGGTTCTAGATCCTGCCATAAAATGAAAGGCACGTGCCTACCAAACACCCCAGGATCTGTTCACAGCTCAACTCGCATAGAAGCTGTCATCAAACTGCCCCATATGGCAGAGATGCCTCATAACACCTCACATTTTAGCTCAACGCTGAGGAAAGACATCTAGGAGAACTCTATAAAAACCTCTTTACTTTCTGACGCCTTCCCCACAACCTCCAATAAAACTGAAAAACTTAAACCTCGGGCATTCCCTCCTTTGACGGCACCTGTCTGTCTTCAGCTCTTCTAGTCACCCCCGGACCCTCCCCTCTCCAAATCAAAGTCAAAATGGTTTCAGAACTCATCGAGGCCCCCCCGGGTCAGACCTGTGGCTACCCCTTTAATAACCCCTGTCTTGATTTTTACATTCATAACCCCCCCACCCCCGCCGCTGCTTAGCACACTGCCCATCTCAACTCATCCAGACTGCTGTGTGTACAGCACATGACTCAGGCTCATGAGGACAACATCCTTCCATTGTGCCAACACAGACGTCAGTCTCTGACTCAGATACGTCCAGACAGATGTGCTGACTCCACACCACCCCAAGTTAATATGTAGCAACCAGAGACTGAATTCATGCCTGCCACCCCAAACAAAAAGGCTGGGAAGGTTACATTTGTGTACAGAGTGTATTCAAGCCATGTTCGCCACAGCAGCTGCTTTCGCTGCCTTCACAGCTCAGATGGAAGAAATAGCGGAGGCCACACTGAAAGCCAGCCCGTGATGTGTAAGCGTCTCTTCCCCGAAGGGAGTTCACCAGCCCCAGGCTCCCTGAGGCCCCGAGTATGGCCAGCAAATCCTGTATGGTGAACATACATTAACCAAAGGAGCCAACATTTTCCCCTGCCCTTGCTGCTCTGGAAACAGTGACAACCCAACTTCAAGCACTTATTCACCACTAAGTGGCATGGGGCCTCCTCCCTCCTCTGGAACCCATAAGAGGGGATTCCGGCTTTGTCCCATAGACCTGAACACCACGCAGAGTCCGTCATGCTGCCTGTCCTTGGTATTAACTCTGTGAGTCTCTTATCCAAAAGAAAACTGGCCTCACCGTTCCTCTTGAACCCTCCCAAGTCTGAGAGCTCATGGGGAGAGAGGAGAAGTGAGGAAGGAGAGGGGGAGAGGAGAGAGAGGGCTCAGAGGGTTCTCAAAACCCCAGCTGAACGCAGTCTACCGGCCCGGCCCAGTGAGACCCACACAGCAGGAACAGGGCAGGAGTTACCGCTAACCCTTCTGACACACCGCCTTTCCTTCTCAGGGGGTCTAAATGCAGACTGCTGACAGGCTTTTTTACAGCAGGTTTTAGTAATTTACATTTATAGTATAACACGGGTCACTTCAGCTTTGATTCAGCCCTGACGGGGAAGAAGAAACCTGAGGCCAAGCTCAGCACCTGGGCTAAACTAGGGTGGAGGTTTTTTTTTTTTTTTTTTCTTCTCTGGCGGTGCTGGGTATCGAACCCAAGGCCTCACAGATGCTAACAATCTACAGTCACACTTTATTCTCATGCCGCGTGTTTTCCTTGGCCCGTAGCTCTGGGTAGCTGCCTCTTTAGCTTTTTACAACTCAGAGATTCGGGACCAACAGAAAGTCAGGAGCCTGCCCAGCAGGGAAAAGGGCAATGGGCGAGAAGACCCCAGTCAGGGGCCACACTTGGTCACAGACAGTTCACAGCCCCTAGGGCTTTAGTCTCCTGCAGGGTTAGAGAAAGGAGAGGAAGTTCTGGAGGGCCTGGGCGTGACCCATAGTCCCTTTTATACTGCTCGGGCTTCTCGGACCTAATAAGCCCTCCCTGAAAGTTCCAAGGGCAAGGGGTAGGGAATGCCATGTGTGCCTAGTCACCCCTGAATGGATTTTTATGAGAAATATTGAGCCAAGGGCCGTCTGAGTGCCTCTAAAGAAATCCTCGGGCTGGGGCCGGGGCTCAGTAAATAGAGTTTTTCTGGCCTGTTCAAAGCCCCCCCCCCATCCCGGAGGGGGTGTCCAGGGGCCTCCACATCCGCACCGCATCAACCCATCCATAGTAGCATAGCCTGTAAGTAGTGCCCCGGGAATGCAAGCAGGAGGACCATATTTATAGGAGGCTATGAATGAGTCCAGCCTGGGCTACCTGAGACCCTTACTTTAGGAAAAAAAAAAAAACAGTAAAGGAAGAAAATAAAATCGGACTGCACAGTAAAGCTGAAGTGCTCCTGGTCTCTGAGAGGCATTTAGCACAGCACCCCCACCCAATCGCACCCCCCCACACACACACCATCACACCCACGCTTCGCGTGTGGTCTCACCCAGCCGTCATGAGTCTCCAGCCACAAGCGATGATGTCTCAGGAGCCGATTACACAGTAAATCCACGAGGAGATGGCAGTCCCGGGCCACTTGCACTGGATTGTTCCCACCGTTCCTCTGCGTGGTAGCGTGGCTAGGGTCTTGATCCAGAAGCGTCCCCGCGAAGGTCAAGAGCACCACCAGGCGGCCCCAGTTGAAGTTTGGGGCATCGGAGAACACCCCATTCGCCATCTGTCTCACCAGCTCCACGCGGTTGCCCTGGTAGCCAAAGAAGGTGGAGAAGAAAGCCTCGTGCTGCTGTTGCATCCGCGCTGCCAGAGAGCGCAGCAATTCCGCCTCGGCCGATGTGGGCGGTGACTCGGGGACACCCGGTTCCCGAGCACAGAACGTCAAGAAGTCAGTCAACAGCAGTCTAGTGCGTTCCTGCAACGGGTCGTCCATTCTTGGGCCTCTGCACCCGGCCCAACCCAGCCGGCTTTCAAGGCCCAGCGGCTTCCTGCCTCCACCCCCCAGATGATTGGGAATTTCACTTGCACCTGTTGCAAGGAGCGAGGCCCATGATGGAGCAAACAAGAACAACGTGGGACCCTCGGGTTACTGCCTACCTTTTGCCCAAGGATTAAGAATTAGCGGGGTTCTGGAACTTTCTAGGCGTTGGTAGGCCTTAGAATTGTCATTCTCCTACCTCGGCCTCCTGAATCTCTGGAATTACAGGCTTGTGCCATCAGGCCGGGCTAGAAGCCACGTCTTAACTTGCTATGAACCCGGCCGGCTTGTTTGGAAAGTGAGGATATATAAATAATTTTGCAAAGGGGCTGTCCTAAGCTGGAGGAGGCAATGCAGGCCGGGCCCCTGACTCTTGCCTGTCTATGACCTACCAGCTACGTTCCCTAGAATCCTTGCAGGCCTCCCTTGACCAAGTCTCTAGTTCATCAGTTCTCAACATTCCTAACGTTGCGACCCTCTCCTTGCAGTTACTCCCAACAATACAATTATTTTGTTGCTACTTCATAACTGTAATTTTGCTACTGTTATGAGTCCTAAGTACCTGCTGTGCAGGATATCTATCTCATATGGGACCCCAAAGAGGTCACAGGTTGAGACCTACTGCTCTGGTAGGTTACAGTTCTGCTGGGCTCTATTCCTCGTGGGCCCTCCTGGGGCTGTTTTTTTGACTTTCTGTGAGCTGAGGTTACCCCGTTTCCTAGACATCACTTGTGCCCAGCTGTCCGGTCCCTTCTTTATGTCCACACTCTCTAGAAGCCTGCTTTAATCCAGGGCAGTCTCCCTGGGGGGCAAAGAGAACTCTCTAGAGTGTCACAGTATAACCCAGAACCAGCGTGTGTCCCTGAGACTCTTTCAGGGCTCCTAAGGGACATTTAAATAATCCTAATGACATGACAAAAATGTGTGTGACGTTTCTCACTCTCAAGTCCAAAGAGGCTGCTGAGGTCACAGGAGCGCCCCGATGGCTGGAAGAGTGTGTTTGCTGCATTCTGGGGTCTCTCTGAGGAGCAACCGTCTGGGGCTGAGGCTATAAAGGCAAAGCCAACACTATGCAAAGAGCCAGCCAGGCAATCTGGGGGTACACTCCTTCTCCTGCTTCTCAGGGGCAGCAAATCTTTGGCCAGATGCCCAAGGCCATGCATAGCGCCAGTTTTACCCAGGAATGATTACCAGTGTCCAAGATGACCTTAGATTCCCAGTATTCTTTAAAAAAAAATCCTTTTAGAGATGGGGTCTTGGGGGCCTGGGGCTGTACCTTTCAAGTTCTGGGTTTGGTCCCAGCAGCACACCTACAATTTTAGTGCACCCAGTATGTGGTGCATGCTGACAAACGGGGTGTTCCAGCACCAGAAGTTTACAATCCTACTTGGCAATGCAGCAAATTTGAGGGCAGCCTGGGAATATATGATACATTGTTTCATAAAAAACAAAACAAGGGGCATTGAGATTGTTCAGGAGGTAAGGGTGCTTCTTACTAAGCTGGAGGATCTGAGTTCAATCCCCAGGCACCACAAGTGGAAGCTGCGAACAGGCTCCCACTGACTGCACTCTGACGTCCACACATGTTCTGTGGCATGGGTATCCAACACACACACACACACACACACACACACACACACACACACACACAATAAATAAATGAATAAAATAATGAACAACTAAATATAAAAAGACAAAACAGAGCAAAACAACCCCCACACACACACAAAATGAAAAGCAGAGGTCTCACATGTGACTGAGGTTGGCCTTGAGCTCTTGGGCTCAAGCCTCCTCCTCCTGCCTCTGAACCACCCCACTCCCCAAGTACCTGGACTTAAAAGTGTGTGCCACCACGGCTGTTAACATGACATTTTACTAGATAAGGCATTTCTAAAAGAACAAACCTCTACACCTTTAAAAGAAAAATGGAAGAAAAAAAGCAGGGACCTCGTAATAAGAAGCAGGCAGTAGCATCTAGAAGGAACTGCTGACTCAAATAAAGACAGGATACCCCTTTGATAGCAAAGACATTATTATTCATGACCTGGCCATCAGTCTTAGTACAGCCGCTGTGTAGGACACTCAGATATTATTTACACGGATAATACCCACTTTAACTTAGGCATTTCTGACAACACTACTAGTAGGCTTAACCCATTTAGTGTCTTGTCTTCCCACGGCAGAAGGTTCTGGTTGCTCTTGGCAGCGTTTGAGCTATAAATGGCAACCAGTTTTTCCTCTCCAGTGTGGGGGACTGCCCTGCCCTAGCCCACCATCTATCGCAGCGCCCCAAGTCAGACATCTGGCCTGTTTTCTCATGTGTCTGCTTCCTTTGGAAAGGCTCTCCCAGACAAAAACATCATCTAAAAAAATACAACTGAACAGGTTGGGAAAAAGAGATACTTTGACATAAAAACAGTTTTAAAAAGTGGTTCTGTGTAGTCACAGTTGGAGCTGGAATTTTCTTCTCTGACAGATCAATGCACAGTCATTCTCACAGTCCACAGAGCTGGCATGTCCAGAGGAAGTTTCTAGAAGCCACAGTCCACACCAAGAAAAGGTAGTTTAAAGTGCTCTGAAGACAGACCGGATTCGAGGAAGCAACGGGGGACAGTTTAAATGCTGATAAATGTGGAACTCTACTGGATGAAATAACTTAAAAAACAGACAAACTTTACAGAGTGTTGGAGATGAAGCAAGGACTCGAAGGTACAGTCCAAGTGCTGAGACCTACAGGGGTGCATTTCCAGGAAGGGGACGGTTTTCGTGGTGACACTGGAGGGCTGAGTGATGAGCTGTGAAGTTGCTCCCATGAGCTAACCTGTGGGAAGTCCTGGGCTCCTCTAGAAGTCATAGCTACATGGGAGGACACATGTTCTTCGTGCACGCTGTGAGAGGATTATGCCCAAACCTGAAAAGACGAAGGTAGATCATTTTTAGTAGTTATTCATAAAACTTGAGTTTAAGAGAGGAAAACAGAAAACAGGTCTTACACACTCACACATACACACACGTATACACACATGCACACACATATACACATGCACATACATAGACACAGACATACATGCACACACAGACAGACAGACATAAATGCACACACATGAACACACATACACACACACAGACACACACACACCTCCCACTCACACACTCCACCAAACAGGGCTCTCGAGGCTTCAGCATCTCTGATACCTACCCCTCAGTTAACCATCGGCATGGCAGCCACTGGTGACGCCTTAGACTGAGAACTGAACCATGTGAATCCTCCCAGCTCATTGTTGTTCATCAACACCTCACTACTAAACTTTGTTTTTGTAACGTTGCAAAAAAATCTTTTTATCTATTTGTCCCAAAACTAGGCATTCAACCTACTCCCGTTAAAATAAATAGAACTTTCTAGGACCTTAGTACAACATTCTTCATTCATGATTTAGTGTGTATGTGTCTGTGTGTGCTGTAGTGTACACGAGTAGGTCAGAGGATAATTTGTGGGCACCAGTTCTCTCCAACCACTCTGTGGGTTCCAGGACTCAAACTCAGGCTGTTGGGCTTGGCAGCAAGCGCCTTTACCCATGAGACATCTTGTTGGCCCCTCTAGGACTTTCTTTAAAAATCTGCCCCTCACCCTCTGCCCAGCCATGTTAAAATTATTATGCTCCAAATATGTCCAAGCCGAATCAAGTCATTATCCAAAGATCTATCTCAAACTTGACCCCTAAACCCTCACACAAGGCTCTGTCAGACCTGGTATCTTGCATAGCAACGGGCAATGTGCTTGGCACTCCCACGCTCCAGGAACACCCGACGCCCACCTCCCTGCTTTCTGCTGTGGTGGTGGGACTCTAACTCTAGGGGAGTTGAAAAGCTGATCAAAGCCACAAGGCCCTTCTCCTGGAATAGTATTCATACAATCAGTAGGCCATGCCAGGGGCCTTCACCTCCTCACATGGAGTCTGTCCCAGTGTGGAGAACCCTGCAGCACAGGGAGCAGTGACTGGGAACCTGGGACTTACTCAAGGCCAGAATCACAACAACATCAGACATGTAGGGGAAAATGAAACAAAGGATTTGGGTTCTTCAAGTTCCATTATTCTTTCGGCACCATTCTTGGTCTCTCTGAACACGTGTGTGGACAAAGCTCCTGACCTCCCAGAGCCTCCCCTTTGGCATCTACCTTAGCTCTGGACATGAGAATGCTGGCTGACAGCCCATCTCAGGAAGGCCACCAGGCCTTCCTTTCCTTTCACACAGGGAAATGGGACATCTCCTTACTCTTAGGGTGTGATCCCATGACCCTGAGCAGAATGCTGTCCCGTCAGGAGAAACTCGAAGAGTGCTGACGCGGTTCTCATGTCCAAACAGGATGGAGACCCTAGAGCCCTTGAGAACGTCCCAGACATTGATGGTGTAGTCATTGTACCCAGCAAAGAGCAGGCGACCTAGAAGCAGAAGATGCAATGGTTAAACCAGTTCCTGTTTCTCCTTCCTTGACAGTCACTCATCCTCACTCACTTACTAATGAATTTTTCCATCCATCCATCCATCCATCCATCCATCCATCCATTCATCCATCCATCATCCATCCTCCATCCATCTATCCATCAACCATCCATCCTCCATCCATCCATCCATCATCCATCCATCCATTCATCCATCCATCCTCCATCCATCCATCACCCATCCATCCTCCATCTATCCATCATCCATCCATCTTCCATTCATCAATCCATCCAGCCATCCATCCTCCATCCATTCTCCATCCATCCATCCTTCATCCATCCATCCATCATCCATCCATTCTCCATCCATCCATCCTCCATCCATCATCCATCCATCCATCCATCATCTATCCATCCATCCATCCTCCATTCATCAATCCATACACCCATCATCCATCCATCCATCCATCCATCCATTCATCATCTATCTATCATCCATCCATCCTCCATCCATCCATCCTCCATCCATTCTCCATTCATCCATCCATCCATCCTCCATCCATCCATCCATCCTCCATCCTCCATCCATCCATCCATTCATCCATCCATCATCCATTCATTCATCCATCCATCCATCCTCCATCCATCCATCCATCCTCCATCCATCCATCCTACATCCATCCATCCATTCATCCATCCATCATCCATTCATCCATCCATCCATCCATCATCTATCCATCCATCCATCCATCCTCCATTCATCAATCCATACACCCATCATCCATCCATCCATCCATCCATTCATCATCTATCTATCATCCATCCATCCATCCTCCATCCATCCATCCTCCATCCATTCTCCATTCATCCATCCATCCTCCATCCATCCTCCATCCATCCATCCTCCATCCATTCTCCATTCATCCATCCATCCTCCATCCATCCTCCATCCATCCATCATCCATCCATCCTCATCCATCCATCCATCCATCATCCATCCATCCTCCAGCCATCCATCCTCCATCCATCCATCCATCCTCCATCCATCCATCCTCCATCCATTCTCCATTCATCCATCCATCCTCCATCCATACATCCATCCATCCTCCATCCATCCATCCATCCATCATCCATCCATCCATCCATCATCTATCCTCTGTCCATCCATCCATCATCCATCATCCATCCATCCATCCATCCATCCATCCATCCATCCATCATCTATCCATCCATCCTCCATCCATCCATCCATCATCCATCCATCCTCCATCCATCCATCCATCATCCATCCATCATCCATCCATCCATCATCCATCTATCCATCCATCCTCCATCCATCATTCATCCATCCATCCAATCAACAGATTCATCTAGGTCCACTCTGTGTCAGGCACTGTATTCTGCCTTTGCAGTTCAGGAGAAAGCTGTCACTGTCCTCTGTGGACGGCATGGGACAGACAGAAATATCATTGTAGCATCATGTGGAAGGAGCCACCATGCCAGGCTCACATGAGATGGAGGAAGCCAGGCGGTGGCGGCGCACACCTTTAATCACAGCACTCAGAGGCAAAGGCTGGCTGGGTTGACAAAGCAAGTTCCAGGACAGCCAGAGTTGTCACAAAGAAAAAACCCTGTCTTGAAAAACGAAAACAAAACAAATGTGTGTAGGATGCCACTGGGCTTTAGAGGAAGCAGGAACACTCCTGCCATTTCTAAACCTTCAACTTGGGTTTACAGAGATTAAAACAAGGTGATCGATGCTTTCGGGGACGGAACAGTGGAGTGGTGTAGAGGTGCCAGGAAGTGGCTGTAATTTTGTGTGCAAAGGCGTAGACTCAGAACAGGGGAGTGCCCCATCAGCACTGGTCTGGCTTCTGCTAGCTGTCTCCTAGCTGTGGGCAGGGCAACAGGGAGTTTCCCAGCACAAAGGGAAAGGGGGTGTGTGTTAGGCGAAGGGTATCTGAAGGTCAGATGTGGCCTGAGTGTACTGCCCCACAAAAGGCTCAGAGAGACAAAGCTAGGCAGAGAGGTGCTTTGCTTTTTAGGTCCTACACTCCTGGAGAAGTTTCTGAAATAAAACCTTACCGCTGAGGGAGAAGTCCACGCTCGACGCTCCAAATATGATACTCTCCTTGGAGTAGATGGCGACCTCTCTGTCTGCCCGCAGGTCGTAGAGGCGGCACTGTGAAGAAACAGACAAAGGTGCACATCATTCTGACTTCAGCCTGTCAAAGGGCAGGCCACAGAACTACTATTGGGGTCAGCAGCTCTGTAGCTTGAGGCATGACAGGAGAAAATCCTTTTAGTTCTCTCTCCTGTTATTTTATACTTCAGGCCCATTTCCTGTTAATCTCCATGGGTCAGCAGAGACTCAAAGAAACAGCAAGTGTAGAAAGTTCCTTCAGGGACAGAGATAAACAGAAAACCCTACTTTCTTTTCCATGATGAAGCACACACAGTCAACATGGAACATTCCGGAATACTTAGAAATTCATGCTCGAGGAAATGAAAGTCTCCCCAAGAGGTATTGGCTAATGACTGCAATGTTCTTTCTTATGTTTCTTTTTTATTTTATGTATATGTGCTGGATACTTTTATGTCAGTTGGGGATTTGGCTTAGTGGTAGAGCATCTGCTTAGCAAGTGCAAGGCCCTGGTCCGGTCCTCAACTCTGGGAAGAAGAAAAGAAGTTTGGGTTGTAGGCAAGCCTATATGGCATTTGCTTAATTAGTGATTGATGGAGGAGGGCCCAGCCCATTGTGGGTGGGGCCACCCCTGGGCTGGTGGTCCTGGGTTGTATAAAAAAGCAGGCTGAGCAAGCTATGAGAAGCAAGCCAATAAGCAGCTTCCCTCCATGGCCTGGGCCAGCTCCTGCCCCAGGGTCCTGACCTGTTTGAGTTCCTGTCCTGACTTCCTTTGATGCTGAACAGTGTGATATGAAAGTGTAAATTAAATAAACCATTTCCTTCCCGACTTGCGTTTGGTCACGGTGTTACATCACAGCAACAGAAACCCTAAGTGTGGAAGCAGACAGGGTTAGCGTCCCACTGCCGTCTCTGTCAACACTGCGTGGTAAGCACTTGCAGAATTAGTCTTCAAAGAAGATGATTTACATGTCTGTCCAATATTCTCCACGTGGCTATGTCTCAATCTGCTAGGCCAGGGCCAGCTAAATGTTTTTCTTATGACTAATTTTTTTCTTTTATACATAATTCTATGATGAACATTTTTGTGGGAAGAAAACTGGTTTCTGAATATATTACAAGGGGCAATGGGCTGGGCAGTAACAATAGAACTGCCCATAGCCATGTAATGAACCTTTTTATGTAAAAATCTTTATATACATGTTGATGTCGGAAATAAAGTTACATTAGCTTAGGAGCAGAACCCCTGGAATAGAATTATTTCCAGGAAATGGCATGGCCAAAATTTACATATTTTTGACACATAAGGGTTTTTTTTAAAAAAATATTTTATTACTTATGTGAATATGGACGAATATGGACATGTGTGTGTGCACGTGCATGTGTGTGTGTATGAGTGCACATGTGGATGGGTGTGTGAGGAGGACAGAAGAGGGTGTCAGATTCCCCAGAACTGGAGTTACAGGAGGTTGTAAGTCACCTGACATGGAACCTGGGAATTAAACTTGGGTCCTATGGGAGGGTAGCAAGCTCTCTTAAACTCCGAGCCATCTCTTCAGCCCTAAGATTTTCGTTGTTACTAAAATGCATTAATTTCTCTCGTAATGTCTTCCATAGCAGAAGCTCAGAGTGAAGCCTATTATTTAATAGGCTATTTAATATTTTTTTATTGATTTTTATTGAGCTCTACATTTTTCTCTGCTCCCCTCCCTGCCTCTCCCCTATTTGATATTTTTAAGAACAACAATAAATGACATTATGCTTTCTCTTAAAAACACGTCAACATAATTTGCCCCTCGTAACGAATCCGTGAGGAGTGAATCTGTTTTTAGGCAAGTGACCAATGTCCGAGAGTTTAAACAGTCAGAGGACTGAAAATATTCACTGATAGCAAGGTCTATTGCTTTGTAGCCCAGGCTGGCTGTGAACTTTACGTGGCTGAGGATGATCTTGAACTCTCTCATGTTCTCCCTCTTACTTCCACCTCCCTTGTGCTGTGGTTGCAAGCCCTGTACCACCATGCTGGGCTTTATGGCAGTGTTCTTAACAGGGGGAAACCTTAGGAAGAGCTCCCTCCAGATTGAAGGCTCTTTGAGCACACAACCGCATGCCAATAACATGAAATGCCAGACGATTATTAAGAGAATACACGAGCCGGGCAGTGGTGGTGCACACCTTTAATCCCAGCACTCGGGAGGCAGAGGCAGGCGGATCTCTGTGAGTTCGAGGCCAGCCTGGTCTAGAAGAGCTAGTTCCAGGACAGGAACCAAAAGCTACAGAGAAACCCTGTCTCGAAAAAAGAGAGAGAGAGAGAGAGAGAGAGAGAGAGAGAGAGAGAGAGAGAGAGAGAATATACACAAGCGAAAAGTGCTTGTTCAGCCCAGCAGAATGTGTACAAGCTGTGGTCCAGTGAGAAAGATAAATCTACAAAGAGACATTGTGTTGACAAAGAGAAAGAGCATTCAGGGTTCCTTAAACTCTGTGTGGCTTTCCTTAGGAAAGGAGAGTAATTTAATTTTCTTTATTTTTTTTTCAGTGACTACACATGACTTCTGTGACCAAAAAACAAGTTGATTAAATAAAGTGCCAGGCGGTGGTGGGGCATGCCTGTAATTCCAGCACTTGGGAGTCAGAGGCAGGTGACTCTCCATGAGTCTGAGGCCAGCCTGGTCTACAAAGTGAGTTCCATGACAGTCTGAGCTGCTCCATAGAGAAACCTTGTCTTGGAAAACAAAAACAAACAAACAAAGCTAAAGGGTTGGAGATGTGGCTCCACCGCTGTCAAGATCACAGGCTGCTTGCTAATCCAGAGGATCAGGTTTCAAACACCCAGATGGGGGCTCACACCTGTAACTCCAGTCTCAGGGCATCCTAGTGCCCTCTTCTGGTCTCCAAGGGCACCAAACATACATGTGGTGCATAGACACACAAACAGGTAAAACATCCATACGCATAAAAATACTCAAATCAAATTTGAAAAAAAAATTAAAGCCTGGTGCTTTCCTGGTCCCTTTTGTTGCTTTGTTTTAAATAAAATACCCTGCCACCTTTGCAAGTAAATAAAGAAAGAAAGCAAAAACAAGCTATTCTCTCTGCCTTGAAAGGGCTCTCAATGACTGAGAAACATACCGTTGCATCATCGGACCCAGAAGCAAAGGCATCTCCACTGGGGTAGTATCTGCAGAGAAAGTTGGCAGAAAGTCTGTTATGGGGAGCAGCCACCCCCAGCCACCGACCCCAGCCCCTAGAATCCCTGGGAAGGCATCCTGGCTCAGGGTCTCCTACCCAGAAGCTGCACTTCTGGGACTCAGGAGGACTCTTGCACAAGCTAGAGGGGAGTCTCATGTGGTGTGCCCACCAGCCCCTCATGTTCCTCCAGCAAACCCGGGACAGCGGACTGCCTTACAGAGAGGTGTGCTGAGAGCCAAATGCCATAACCCACATTCACTGTGGACACGCAACAAAGCAGGAGCCCTGGGATGCACCTGATTCCCCAAGTGTGGCTCAGAGCACAGGCACAACAGTCAGATGGACAGAGCCACAGCCACTAGCACCGTCACGACGTGCAGTGCTTTGGGCAGGGACATCAACTTTCCCAGCCTGGTTTCCTCATCTGAAAAGTGAGGGTAATAAAGCCTGTCTTCTGGGTGAAGATCTAACAGGGCAGGGAGTCCCAAGAATCGGCAATGCTATCAAATAAAAAGCAATCAAGGAACGGTGGCTGTGGCTGTTCCCACTGTCACAGTGCTCAGCACGGAGTATAGATGCTAGATTATAAACCGAAGCAGGAGTGGAGTAGGGTATTTATTATTATAGATGGGGGTCTCACGTAGCCCAGGCTAGTCTTGAACTCTGTAGGTGAATGACCTTGAACTTGTGATCATCCTGCCTCCACCTCCTCTGTTCTGTTCTGTTCTGAGAATACAGGAGTGAGCTGCAACATTTGGTTCTATGCCACGCTAGAGAGAGAACTCTGGGTACACTAGTTAAGCATTCTCCCAGCACAGCATCCCATGAACAAGTAAGTGTCTTTAAGCCCTTCACTCTGCCCACACTCAGAGGCATCCCCACCTCTTTCAAAGCATCTTCTTTCTGGTTATAAATGGCCTCCACCCCACAGT
Organism: Alexandromys fortis; assembly: GCF_014885135.2. NCBI lineage: Eukaryota > Metazoa > Chordata > Mammalia > Rodentia > Cricetidae > Alexandromys > Alexandromys fortis. Next base: position 8,982,430 of record NW_026067900.1, on the reverse strand, counting down.
TTGTCCATGGGGAGATTATAATTAAAAATACTAATGAATTGGAAACTTTGTTATTTTTTTTAATGCATATATTTGTGAAGGTGTGTGTGTGTGCATCTAGAAGGTGGAGGACACTTTCAGTTGTCAATCTCAGGATAGACTAATACCTCTTTCCCAGGTGACCTCCCAAATTACAAAGAAGGAGCAGAACGACATTATCCTGACCCTTTGTTCAGGATGGCATCAGTTTTGTCTCAAAAGGCGGGGTGACCACCTTCTGTGCGGCGGGTGCCAATTATAGCCTAAAATTCTGGCCACTATACAATGTAAAATTCTGGGCCTGTGTAATGCGACCCTCCACTTTTGAGTGGGGTTGTCAGTGACCTGGAGTTAACAGTCAGGCTAGATTGGCTGGCTACTCAGCCCCAGGAAGTCTCTTATCTCTGCCTCCTCAGGGCTGGGATTATAGCCACCTGCTACTATGCATTTTAATGTGGTTGATAGAGATAGAAGTTGGAGGGCATTTGGAGAGATGGCTCAGTGGTTAAGAGATTGAAGTTGGGTCCTCAAGTGATTTACCAAATGAGCCTTCTTCCCCTGGCTCCAGTAAGCTTGATTTTATAAAGTTCTGACTCAAGAGGATGAGAACAGAAATGCTGGAAGGAAAATGCCCACGATGCTTAGCTCTGTCTGCCCCACACCATGGTGTGACTATATTACGTGGGTTCTTTTTAAAACACGTGTGTGTGTTGTGTGTGTGTGTGTGTGTGTGTGTGTGGTGTATGTGTGTGTTAGGTTATGATCATGTGAGTGCAAGTGTCCGAAGAGAGTATTGGGTTTCCCGGAGCTGGAATCAGAGGCAGTTGGGGGTCACCTGACGAGGATGCAGGAAACTGAACTCAGAGGAGCATGTCTGGTGTTTTCTCATCAAGAACAATGGCAATTCTTAGGACTCTGAGCAGAAAGATGTTTTATATTTAGCCATGGCTGTGGCACCTTCTGAACATGTGAAGTCCTAACTCTTTTCTGGAACCTCATAGAGCTCTCTACCAAACAAACTGTCTAGGGTTTTCTTAACTGAAGTAGCCCCATGCAGCTTCTGCCCAGCTCCCTCTACACTTTCTCTAGCCTTCCCTGTCTAAACAAATGGGCCACCGCTGACGGTCCCGATTAGAGACTGGGGCTCCCTGGGCACAGGGCTCTTACAGTGTGGCTCATCCCACCCTGATGCCCTTCTTTAACAATTCGAAAGCCTGGCTCTTCAACTAAAAATCACCTTCTCAGAGGCAGTGGCCCTCTAAGAAGCAGCCCATCCACTCATACCCCTGTTCTATTTTCACCTCGTTGTATATGTGTGTATCTTCTTAAGTCTGGTTTGTTTCCTGAAGGGTAACAGAGGCCTTGTCTATCATGCTGTAATCCGACTTCTGAGGAAATGCCTTGCATGATGTATACACCTATTAAGTATCTGAAGAATGGTCAAGAAATACTGGCTCACTCAGGGAGGATATAGGTTGCTCTAAAGCAAGTAGATTAAGTGTTCCTGGAACCTGGAACCTTTCCTGTTGAGGAGCCCTCTCTCTTCAGGTAACCTCTGGGATGTGTGCGTGTACATACGTGCACGCGTGCGTGCGTGTGTGTGTGTGTGTGTGTGTGTGTGTGATCTAGGCCCCAGTAAAGGCCCAGGACAGAGAGTCTCATGCATTTTGCTCACTGACCGGACACTGTTGACATCAGATTCATGAGTTTCAAAGGCTTGCACACACTGGCCAGAGCGCATGTCCCACACCATGGCCTTCTTGTCACAACCCTGCAAACAGAAGACCGCCCGGTTAGTTATCCACTGCAAGTACCATATACAGACAGGGATGAGCCTGAACAAGCGCCTCCACCCAGTGAGGCTGAGGAGGCAGAATCAAGGGATCTCGGGATAGAAGAGTGGGTAGGTTTCTTCACACACAGACACACACAAACACACACACACAGACACACAGACACACACCCTTAGTGTCTTTCCCTCTTTTGTGCATCTCTGAGTTGGAGCAAGACCTTCAGGGTTTCCTCCCTCTTTCCTCCCGGGCTTTTCACTCTCCTTCACTTCTCTTCCATTTTCTCCTTTCCCTTCCCTAAGCCCAAAGCAAGCAGATGTTGGTGCATGTAGTGGGGGTGGGGGAGCCCAGGCTGTTGACACTAACGGATAAGTTGGTGACATCAAAACCGAGCAGCCGGGGCTGGAGAGATGGCTCAGAGGTTAAGAGCGTTGCCTGCTCTTCCAAAGGTCCTGAGTTCAATTCCCAGCAACCTCATGGTGGCTCACAACTATCTGTAATGAGGTCTGATGCCCTCTTCTGGCCTGCAGGTATATACACAGACAGAATGTTGTAAAAATAAATAGATAAATAAATTAATTAATTAAAAACAAAAACAAAAAACGAGCATCCAAGAGCCTCAGCTTTGTTGGAACTGCAGAGCCAACCCTCAGCAGAATTAGATATAGGGTTCCTTTGGGTCACCTGTGCCTCAGCATCACGTTAACCTGGGAAACAGCTGTCCAGGGCCTCTTCATAGGCCTGCCATTGAACAGGTGGAAAGCCACCCCCCCCCGGGCCTTCTGCCTCAACCCTGAAAACTACATGCTCTCTCTGAGTCATTCATAAACCATAAGCAAAAAATTTTCCATATTTTGCTATCAAGATGCTGGGAGCTCTTTGATAAATTCCCAGAGCCTGAATAGCAAAAGGCATTCTCTCAACAGTTAGATGAATTGATAGCTTAAAGCATTCCAGTTAGTTGGCTTCAAAGGTATAAAGAGGTCCAGTGACATCTTAAGAGCACCTGTCCTGGGGTATAGCGCCCTGAGAGTTTCACTGAGGACCGAGACAATACAATTCAAGTATCTCCAACCTCCTAGTGGACGCTAAGGTGAATGGAGCTCACGTATGCAGAGACAATATAGCCTACAGAGAGAGTGGTCACTTCAAGAGAGCAGTGTGGTGGAGCAGGGACGATGCAGTTATACAAAGGCACAGGGGGAAGGCATGTATGGACGGCCAAAACGAGAAGAAAATCAGGATCTCTCCCCATGAGCAATGGGAGGCTCTTAATGGCTTGTCTCCCAAGGCTGTTCCCCGGGCAGCTCGCAGTAGAGAGCTTTGTGGCATTTGGCTACAGAAATTACCACCGTCTCCTGACCAGGGGAGGCAGGTTTGGGAGCTGGCATCCCTCCCAGCTACACAACATATGCTACATACTCTTTCATCTAAAGGGCAACGAGTGCTATCGTGAAGTATGCTAAGCTCCTAGATGAAACCAGTTAGGGTCCATGGATGCTGAGTCCTATAGTTCCCCTTCTGTTTCCTGCACCCAAGGGCGAGAGAAGGATGGTGACCAAGAGATGTGGGATGGGAGTGTTTCCTGTGTCTCTCCCACCCCCGGCAGCCTAGTGATATGCCAGCACTAGCTCCTCTTAACAGGCATTGTACACGCTCAGTGGCCTGCAATTGAGCCCCGAGCAGCAGCATTCAAACAGAACATTCCAGATCTCCATTCCAGCGAGCTGAACAGTTCCAGGAAAGAGACAGGACCAGACCCGAGGACAAAGAACTGCCAGCATCTACCTCCCTAGTGGATAGAAGACCCCAGAGATTTTCCTTGTCTTTACCCCAGACACGAAGGTGTTTCCAGTTTCTGAGGGGGCCAGGTCCAAGCAGAGGACGTCAGCCCCATGGCCATGGAAGCTCTGCAGCAGCTGTCCGCTCTCCACATCCCACAGGGCGCATGTCCCATCACCGCTGGCTGTCAGGATCTGTGTGAAGAAAGAGAGCGTTGGGGAAGGTTGCTGAAGACTTAACCTTCCACAAAATATAGAAACACACACACACACAGAGGGCAAATGCTGAGAAGTCTCTCCTATAGGTGGAAAGTCAGAGTGTGCGAGAGGTTTTTTTGTTATTTGTTTGTTTTGTAAAGTGCTTGCCCGACAAGCATGAAGACCTGAGTTGGAGCCCTGCAGTGGTCCATACTTGTGATTAAGACAGATGGGTCCCAGGTCTTGCTGGACGACCATCCTATCCTAACTGGGGAGCCCCGAGGCCTAATGAGAGATCCAGTCTCAAAAAATATGGCAGATGGCTCATAAGGATCAACAACTGAGTCTGCCCTCTGCCCTCCACATGTATGCACATGTATGCACGTGAACACATTCATGGACACACACACACACACACACACACACACACACACACACACCTATCTGCTTGCTCCAGGAAATACTCTTCCTGGAGGTCAGAGCCAGCCATATAATAACTTACTTACCAAGGTTAATAGCTTGATCACCAGGTCTCACTTGAAGACCCTCGGCTTGCTGGGCTTCCAGTCCAGCACTACCAGGTCCTAAACCAGGCTCCTGCCTGCCGTGCAGGTCTGTATGGCTGACTCAACTATGAGAGCAGTCACAACCCGACAAAGACATGCAGTCGGCGTGTTAGAGTTGTGCCCTGGCTGTGGCAAGACAGGGCACAGACTTAATGATGCCCATAACATTTTGTTCTTGCCTTTTTTTTTTAAATTAAAAGGCTTTTAAAAAAATTTATGTGTGTGTGCGAGGGAGGAAAATAATGTGTGTGTGCCTTTGAGAGCAGAAGTCAAAATTAGGAGTCAGATAGCTGGAGTTATAGGCGTCTATTGGGATACCTAGCTAGTTATGAGGTCATTTCTCCAGCCTCAACTCTTATTTTTTTAAGATTAGAGTGTAAGGGCTGGAGAGATGGCTCAGAGACTAAGAGCACTGGCTGCTCTTGCAGAGAAGAAGGGGGGGAGTGGTGGTGGGGGTGTGTGGTTTCCTGCAGGGGATCTGATGCCCTCTTCTGGCCTCTGTGGGCACTGCATGCGTTTGGTACACAGACATACAAGCAGGCAAAGACTTAATATACATAAAATAAATCTGAAAAGAAATGTAAAAATGAAAGTGTAAAACACGGACAGGGAGATGCATGCAGTGCACAGCCCTGAAGCCCAGCAGCTGTGGAATGCTATGCTGTCTGCGTTACAGGCTGCACTCTGGCCTTCATGCAACAGAAGCAGAGTGCTCACTGCATCAGCAGTTTAACTCTACCCCAGTACTCCTGGTTTTCCTTTCTGATTTTATTAAGAACAGTGACCAAGGAGAAACAACCTCTGGAGCCTGCAGCACACAGGGCACGCCTTACCCTGCAGTTACCAGATGTGTTCTGCAAGGGGGTGCTCCGGGGTAATGCGAGCACTTACCTGCTGCAAGGGGGTGCCCAGGGGTAATGCGAGCACTTACCTGCTGCAAGGGGGTACCCCGAGGTAGTGTGAGCACTTACCTGCTGCAAGGGGGTGCCCAGGGGTAATGTGAGCACTTACCTGCATGTCCGAGTTGGTGAAGCTACAGGCAGACAGGTAGTTTGTGTGCATAGCGACAGACTTCTTCTTGGCAGCCATGTTCTCATTTTTGTCAAATGTCAGTGGATACACGGAACACTTATTATCCAGACCCCTGGCACAGAAGACAGAGGAACCAAAGGCTGACACGGAAGGACAAGCGACATGCATCCTTTCTCGTCTGTACTGACTTTGCAAACTTTTTTTTTCAGCAGCATCTTACATTAAAACCTCTCCGCTTTGACTCTGAAGATCTTCTAATTTATAGTCAAACGGAAACAAACCCACAAATATGAAACTGGGAATTCTTTTGGATCCACAAACAAGTGTGTGGGAGCAAACGCAGAACTATCTAGATGCAGACATGGTATTTAATTCTATATAGATCAAGGTACACATTTATATCTCCCCCAAAGAGACAGAGAGAGAGAGAGAGAGAGAGAGAGAGAGAGACAGAGAGAGAGAGAGAGAGAGAGAGAGAGAGAGAGAGAGAGAGAGAGAGACAGAGAGAGACAGAGAGAGAGAGAGAGAGAGAGAGAGAGAGAGAGAGAGAGACAGAGACAGAGACAGAGACAGAGACTGAGAGAGAGAGAGACAGAGGGAGGGAGAGGAATGTACCACAGCACACATGTGGAGTCAGAGCTCCACTTTCAGGAGTCAGGTCTCTCCATCCACAGTGGGACCCAGGGACGGACTCAGGTCACCAGCTTGCACAGCAAGCTCAGTTACTCTCTGAGCCATCTGTGGGCCTCTGTCCAGGTTTTCATGTGGGTGACGGGGTCTGAACTCAGGCCCTCACATTCCTTTATCCACTGAGCTTGGACTTCTGACTGCTTTTTGTTGTTCACGACAGCTCTTGGCCAGCTGTTTCTAAGGGCTGCTCATGCTGAACTTAATTGTTTTTCATGGTTAGAAAGGACTGAGATCTCTGAGTTCGAGGCTGGCCAGGTCTACAGAGTGAGTTCCAGGTTAGCTAGGACTGCACAGAGAAAGCCTGTCTCGGTGGGAAAGTACAGGCCTGTGTCAGAAATGTTTTTGGATCATTTGGATTTTGGAATTCTTGACTATACAAAGCAAAACATTATTTTGTGGCTAATGGACTTTTGGGAAACTTACCCACAAGCGATGGCACATCCCGACGGAGCGTAAGCGCACGCCATCACCCACGTGCAGGGCATGGTGACAGCGTGCTCCTGAAACATTAGTACAGTCAGCAGTGAGTAACAGGCACTTCCACACAGGCCTTAATACAAACACCAGGGGCTCTACTGGCTTGTCACTGTTTACAAGGCAGTGGCAAGGGCTTCACAAAGTGGGCTTCGCACTGTCGAGGGGGCTCAGCCGTCCAGAACAAACCATTTGCCGGGGGCCTGACCACTAGTGACTGTCCTGGAAAATGGCCCTCACTTGACCAAGGTATGCCTCGGCTGCTGACCGCATCTACTAACATGTTTAATAATGTACACTATGCACTCGGGTTCCCTTTCCTACGGTGAGAAACAAGCCTTTCTTTCCAGACAGATACGGACGCCCACACTTAGCATATGGCACTATCTTGTACGAATGCTGTGGGCCCCGGCCTGCATCCATGCCTGCATTTAGGGTTCTGGTCTTTACCTTGTGGAAACAGTCTAACCTTACTTGATCTACTTGAGGTGTGTGCGTCAAGAGCACTCCTGCCTTGGAGCCCACGCCACAGTGTTGGTCTGATCCGGAAGTAGCATCCTTCCTTACTATATGTGCGCATTTCTATAGTGCCGTGGGCTCTGGCTAGAGGTAGAGATGGGAGAGAAGACAGAATTTTGATCCTCTTCATGATCACTCAGAAGGAAAATAGCAAACACGGTCAAGTGTAGGGGATTGGCAGGTTTCTCTCACTGTGCCTGTCTGGTCTGGGATTGTGGTCCTCTAGGGAGTGAGGCTGGGGGCGCTGGCAGAGTTGCTGTTTTCATGGCATTCACAGGGGTCCTAGAGGGCAGTAAGGCTGGGAACCCGAGGCCCAGGATGTGGTGGGGAGGGACACCTCACCTTGTTAGTCGTGAAGGAATCCCACACAATCACCTTCCCATCCTGGAGAGAGAAGAAACAACAGTTCAGGAGTGGGCACCTGCCAGTGCGTTCTTACCAGAAATGGCCTAGAAGTCCGTGGAACCCCGTGTCCTCATGGACAGCGAGGGAGGCAGCTGGAATCCAGGATGATCAAGACCCTTCCACTTAGGGAGGGAGTGGGACTGGGTTTTCCAGAGAGCTCTGTGAAGGCTCGGCTCTCCTGACATTTTTTTGTCTGGGTTGGCTTTGACCTTGACCTGTAGCTCAGGATGACCTTGAACGTTGGATCTGCCTGCTTTGTGAGTGCTGGCTGGGCTTAGAGGCGCGTACCACCGTGCCTGGTTCAGGCTCAACTTTTTAATCCCTCAAGCCATTTGGAAGTTCAGGTGGTGAACGAGACAGGGAAATGGGCTAGGAAATACTTCTCAGGGCAGAAGCAAGAGCAGATGGCAAAGTGACAGATCCTTTCCCCACCACATCTGGTGGGAGAAGCCAGGATAATGCCGAGTGTCTGCGGCAGAAGTGCATAGTCTGGGGCCTTTTAAGGTCCCTGGGCTCAGGTGTCTGTCTCTAACTTCTGCCTAAATGGTCAAACAGTTCGCACAGGATGGATTAGAAAAGCCAACCACTCACCACAGGACAGGGGCTCTGAGCCTGCACACCAGGGGCCTCGGCGGCACCTAGAGCCCACATTGCAGACAGGGATACAGAGTCAACGTGGTGATTTCCTCCGCCTCACTGCCTGCCATTTCCCACCGCCTACCCACTCTGCACTCTGGAGTCCCATCAAACTGTGATCTTCCACAAGCTGGTGTACTTGCCAGGCGCCCACATACCTGGAGAGAACTTACCTCCACCCACAACCCCTATTCCTACTCATCAGGGTGATTAATCTCCTTTGTTAAAGGCAGAAAGTTGCTGATAATCCAAAGACTGTTCCAGAATCTTCAGTGTTTCCAGCTTCCACCCAACACTTCCACCCACATCCCCGTGTCTCTCTCGAGCAGAGGGGTTGCATGGGGTGTACTCAGAAGGGGCCATGTGGCCTTGCCTCCCCTTCCTTCTCCAGTAAGAGTGGCACACGAGGGGTTGGGGTGTAGCTGCGTCACTGGGGTGCTTGCCTGGCATGTATGAAGCCTTGGGTTCGGTTCTCAGTGATCCACAAACTGGGAGTGGGGGAGCACATCCGTAATCTTAGCACTTGGGAGGGGGAGGCAGGAGGGTCAGAAGTTCAAGGTTATCCAAGGTAACAGTTATTTTGAGGCCAGCCTGGGAACAGGAGACCCTGTCTTTTAAAAAGGCAGCCGGTGAGTGACAGCAAATCCCCCACACTTCGTATGCATGCAAAGATTTAAAAGTCAAATAGCTAAGTAGCAACTTCTTCATATAAGAAAAGACTAGGCAGGGCTGGAGAGATGGCTCAGCGGTTAAGAGCACTGCCTGCTCTTCCAAAGGTCCTGAGTTCAATTCCCAGCAACCACATGGTGGCTCACAACCATCTGTAATGAGATCTGGTGCCCTCTTCTGGCCTGTAGACAGAATACTGAGAATACTGTATACGTAATAAATAAATAACTCTTTAAAAAAAAAAAAAAAAAGACCAGGCAAAAAGGCACTAAAATGGTAAGGTGGGTAGGACACTTGAGGGGATGAGGCAGGGGGATTGAATGTATGAGGACAGTTTAGCCTATAAAGTTAAAGTTAAGACCTTGTCTAAAAAAAAAAACAAAACTAAACTAAACAGTAAATAAAATTTAATTAAGGTAATGATTGAAACGCGAGTCAAAACTCAGCTCTATTCTCTGGTATTTTTAATATGTATGGGTGATAGATTTGTTACTGGTATAAAATAAAAGCAAGCACAACATGACATGCTAGATCTATACGTCACACTAATGACACTTGTCCTATCCAGCATGCGACTGACAGATGCCACAGCAGGTGGGTCACTGGAGCATGCACACTCTCTTTTAAAAAGATTTCACTTACGTATTTGGGTGTGTGTATGAGAGAGGGAGAGAGAGAGAGAGACAGGAAAGGAGAGAGAGAGTGTGCATATGTGCATGTGAGTGTAGTGTCCACACAGGCCAAAGGAGGTCACTACATCCCCTGGAGCTGGTATTATAGAACACTGTGAGCTACCTGAAGTGGGTGATGGGAACTGAACCTGGGTCCTCTGCAAAAGCAATACAAATGTTTTCCACTCCAGCACATGTACAATTTTATACCTACAAAGGTTATTAAGGTAAGATAAACTCTTGTCTGGAAGAGGTGAGCCAGATCCAGATGTGTGGTGAAACCTTTATATATGTGTGTGTGTATATATATGTATATATACATATATATGCATTATATTATATACATACTATATATATCATCTATCTATCTATCTATCTATCTATCTATCTATCTATCTATCTATCTACCTATCTATCTGAGTCTGGTCTATAGAATATATAGATTCATAAGTTTTTGTTTGTTTGAGACAAGGTCATATGTAGCCCAGGCTTCTCTTAAATTCAGGTAACCAAGGATGACCTTGAACTCCTGATCCTCCTGCCTCCATCTCTGAGGTGCTGGGAAGTTAAGCACCATGCAGCAGTGTTACAGGCCCTGAAGAGGTTACTGGGGAAGGTGCAGCCACGTTGCAGTGGAGAAACCAATGTTTTGGAGATGCCAGTACCACGAAACTACCACCAAGGACAGCGGCTGAGGCACGGAGGTGGCTTGAGTCTAGGAGCAAGTCAGTACACAGTGATCCTTCATAGCCTGTTTCGGTGCCTGCCTTCAGGTTCACGTCCTGAGTTGCTGCCTTGCATCTCCTTCATGGCCGACTGTGATTGGAGCAGGTAAACTGGAATACCACACCCTCCCCCAAGTAGCTTTTGGTGCTAGTGCTTTATCACAGCCATAGAAACCTAACTAAGGCAATATCTAACCTAAAACTATACATACAATTAATTATTAAGCTGAAGGAGTCAGTTTCCCTCCTTATTTTATCAGAGATGTTCTATGTGCCCAATATGACATGATAGGAAAAAAAGGAAGGCCAGTTCCAAGGCTAGGTCACAAAAGAGCTCTGTCTGCTTCTGCTTCCCTCTCTTGGGTAACCTGCTGTAAGGGAGGTCAGCTGCCAATGGCCGTGTGAGCAAGGCATCCTGAGAGGCGTCACACAAACAGCCAACTGTACTCACACCTACATCTTCAGCAACCTCACAGTGGAGTAAGAAGCAATGCCCAGGTGTCCAACTCTCAGAAATCCTGTGACATATGACGCCCTTGTGCAAGGCTGCCTCATTTGGGGGTAATTTAGTTCAGTGTTGGGGATGGAACCCAAGGCTTTGTGCTCGTCTGGCAAGTGCTGGACCTCAGAGCTGAATCTTCTATCTCAGCTTTGGGGTGATGTGTTTATGCAGCAAGGGACATATAAGATATAAAAATAAACTGCATAAGCTATACAGGAAACTATGTATTTCAAATAGTTACATAAATTTCTTATTATTAAGCACATTAAGAATCAATAAGCCACTGAGGTGTGGTGGCACACACCTTTAATCCCAATGCTCAGGAGGCAGAGGGAGGTGGATCTAAGTTCAAGGCCATCCTGGTCTACTTAGCAATTTCCAGGCCAACCGGAACTACATACTGAGACCCTGTTTTAAAGAACTACACTTTTATAATGGAAAAAGCCATTAGTGGGATCTCAATCATTTATGGCCCCCTTGAGGTGGGGAAAGACCTTTAAAAATGGCTTCACTCACAAAGGAGACCGTGATATGCTTAGGGAGAAATGATTCTGAATGTGCCATCAAAGGAGTCAGACAGAGTCTAGAGGATTTCTTCCATCACTAATTCAAAGCCAGTGACATTCCCCAGGGTGCTGGAGCATCTGTCTGCCCAGTGCTGGGGATCAACCCCAAGGTACTGCTTGCCAGACAAGGGCTCCAGCACTGACATACGGCTTCAGCGCTGCAGGAAGATTAACTCGCTCACATCCCTTGGAGAGTAGGCAAGGTCATAAAGAGGACCGGACGGCTGTTTCCTTCTGAGCTGTGTGATCTAAGCTCACCCCGAGTGGATGTGATAACCTCGTGCGGTACCTGTGAGGAGCTCACGATCCTCCGCTTGTCTTTGCACCAATCCATGCACAGGACTTTGTTGCCGTGGCCTTTGAGGGTCCTTCTGGTCTTCATGACGAACTGGCCCAGGGCTTCCACCCGCTCAGCCACCTGGTGCACTGCAAGGACAAGGCTACAATCAGTTCTGTCTCCCAGGGCCAGGCTCCGGGCCACAGTGGCCCCAGGAAAGTCTCCGGCTCCCTAGCGTCCTCTTCTTGATGTTTAGGCCTTGCAACGCTTTCTTCTAAGGTTAGAGAGTAGAGGTAGCACGGGACCACTTGATATTTCTAGAGCACTATGTAGACTTTCCTCTTGGCCCTGAGAGACAGGCGGAGGAAACAACAGGTAAGGCTGCTGTCTCTGTGGAACAGGCAGAGACCGAGGCTTACACAGACTTGCTGGGAGCCAGGCTGGAACTTGAGGATTTTGCCTTTCGGGGTGCGCGCGCGCGCGCGCGTGTGTGTGTGTGTGTGTGTGTGTTTGTGCGTGCGCCAGAAGACAACCTCAGGTGTCATCCTCAGGAACAATATTTGAGACAGGGTCTTTCACTTGGCCTGGAAGTCACCAATTGGGCTGGGTGAACTGGCCAGGGATCCTCGTGTCTCTAGTCTCCATAGCGCTGGGGTTACGAGCACATGCCACCACACCAGGCAGTTTTACGGGGTGCTGGGGACTGAACTCAGGTCTTAGTACTTTACCGAGGGAACCATCCATCCCCAGACTCTACTGCTTTCTGCTCACAAGGGAAGCTGACTTCATCAAAACCACCCCACACTGTGTACCTTGCTGCCTGGCAGTAAGCTGAATGTAACTGTCCCTGTGCCTGGCAAAGCCCGGGGCATGGTGGGAGCTGCAGGAATCATCGTACAAGTGCTGATCAAATGATGACCGTGTGAGGCTGCTGAAGATAAATCAACACTGTCCTCAAAGTCTGGACAGAACCTGCTCATGACGTCACTCTACCAGGTCAGATTTCCTCCCCACGCAGTCTGTTTCTTGGGGGCTGGGACCTGTGTCCTTTTCCTGAGGCCAAGAAATAGCTCAATGAGCTTAGAGAGGCGTGGCTGGCGCCAAGACACGCGAGGAGAGGAAGAGCCACGGGAGACAAAGGGCAGCAGGGTTCAGACTCCTCTCCACGGGAGGCGGCTGAAGGGACCACTCTCTTGTTGGTTAGTGGTTGAGCCAGGAAAGACCTGGGCTCCTGAGCCTTTTGGCAAGCAGGAAGAAGGAGGGGTGTAGCTCAGGGAAGCCCTGGTTCCTGCAGTCAGGGTGGTTGGCTGTTGAGCTACTCCTCCATAGGAGGAAGCAGGGGCAGGCTGATCTATGGCTGGAGGCCAGGGCTGTGACAACTGGGTCCCTCATGGACATCTTCCCTGCCTCGCTTCTAGTGATTTTACCTTCCCTCTGGGTGCAAAGAGCCGTCTGGCATTGCCGAGCTGCGCTACCCAACACCACCCTTTGCAGCAAAGGCAAGCTTCAGGTCATTCAGTGTATCCCTCGGGGCTCTCCGGTCCCTGTCTGCTCACTCGTGATGAGATTCTGCCCAGGGACTCTTATCAGGAACCCCACAGGGAGATTTTTAGAGGCACCTGCTACCATCTGTCGCTCTGCCATTGATGGTGACTTTGACCACTTGGTGAAGGTGGTCCACCAGTTACCATTTCACCTTCTATCATGAAAAAGAGGGTCTCACTTAGCTCAGGCTGGTCTCAAATTTGCTACATAGCTGAAGATGACCTTGAATTTCAGATGTTCCTGCCTCTCCCTCCCCAGCGCTGGGGAGACAGACATGTGGCCCCCTGCCTGGTCTATGTGGCGCCTTGTCCACGGAGGCGAGCACGCTGCCAGCTGAGCTTTACCCCCAGCTCCAACAACACGCTCACGGAAGCACGCTCTGACAGCCATTCCCGCACTGCTGCTGACGACTGGTGGTTTTCCTGAGCCCATCCTTCCTTCCACACGCATTGGCTGCTTTCCCTACCTGGTCCTCTTGATGTGTTGGTGACAGCGGCGGGGCCTCTGTGGGTCCCACTGTCCAGGCCAGGTCATAGGTCATTTCCTATGACTTCTTTTCCCCACCCTGGGAATGAGCCAAGGGCTTTGCACGCACCAGGCGAGCACTCTACCACCAAGCTACATCTTCAGCCTTGGGTGTCCCAGGAAAGAACTTTGCTCTGAGCGACACTCTTGGCGTTTCTGTGCTGCATTCCAATGCCCAAATTGTCCTCATGGCCCAGGAGAAGCCCCACCATGCAGGTTCTTGTGGCTTCCTGCAGCATCTTATTATCTTTAGGGGTCCCCAGTTCAGGCTTCCTGCACTACACCAATCATGAAACCAGTCATTTCTCCAAGAAAGTCTGATCCCTGTTAGTGCCCCTTGAGAAGAAAGAGCAGAGAAGTCCCAATGAAAGCCCCAATGTTTCAGCATGGTGGGGCACATCTGTAATCCCAGCCCCCCACCCCCTAGGCCCAGGCAGGTAGATCTCTGTGAGCATGAGACCAGGTAGAGCTATATAGTGAGAACCTGGCCCCCAAACAAAACAAACAAATGAAGCAAAAATACTCAAATGAAAGAAAATCTGAATGGTAAATTCTTTTGTACATTACAAAATGCCATCCCAGTGCTCAGGCTGAAGCCCCCACCAAAAAAGGACACCACCAGCCTCCTGCAGACACAGTCCTCACAAGGCATACTGGAAAAGGCAAAAAACAGACTTAATTTTCTGAATTCTTACAGGCCTTTTACACAAACCCCCACTGGTAGGGAACACGTCCTATTTAATTTCTTTAAAGACTTATTTATTTTTATGTGTCTGCCTACATCTATGTATGTGCACCAAGTGCATGCAGTGCCTGCAGGGGCTAGAAGAGGGCGTCAGGTCCCCTGGAGTTACAGATTGTGGTGAGCTGCCAGGTGGGTGCTGGGAACTGATTTGGGCTCTGTCTGGAAGAGCAGTCAGCGCTCTTAACCCCTGAGCCATCTCTGTAGTTCTGTTTAATATTTTATATCGATCCACATTCCCATACCACTGCAGCTTCTCTTGCTTCAGCTTTAGAGGAAGGCTAGTTTTCCAAGATCCCTTTGAAAAAAAAAAAAAAAAAAACAAGACGTTTCAGCAACTAAAAGAGGGCCCTTGTTATATAACTTCAATTTTAACACACCCCAACTATCAATTATCCTTTCTCTTTGCGTCTTCCCTTCCCACACGGATTCACTCCCAGCCCACTCCATCCTGCCTCTATCTGCCAAATCTTGCAAGCATTGAATTAAAGGATTACAAAAAATTAACTATCAGGAAATAAAAGAAAATTTGGAAATGAGCTAAATATGTATTTGTGGGTTGGGCTGGAAGCAGGAATGACTTCTCCTTTGCCTCCTGACAGACTGTTCCTCCAGGAAGTGGTGTATATATCTTTTAAAGAAGCGATGAACACGCTGGTTTCTACAATAGGAATGCTACCTGGTTAGGAGATTTGGCCAGCAAGCAAGCTTCAGGGAGACAGCGGTGTGTTCTGCTTGAGCCTCCTGGGACTAAGAACCCTGTCTTAGCCACACACAGCCATCTGCCTTCCATCTCTCCTCCTGAAGGCTTGGTCCCTTATCAGCTCCTCTCGAGAGCTACTGAAGCCTGGAACAAAGGGGACCCTTGCTAAACCAGAAAAGAAGGCGCAGAGACAGCAAGAGGCCACATTGGGCTTTAGGGTGTTCAGAGAATGAGACTATGTAAGAGGCTCACAATGGGCATTCTCAACTAAGGAAAGCAAAAGCAAAGGCCCAAAGGTGTGACGTAATCAGGAGCAGCAAGGGGACTCATCACAGAGAGCAGAGAGATGTAATGTCTGCACCTCGTAACAGCTGTTACCCACGGACGGCAGCCTGTTGGTGCACTGTCATGGAGTGATGCAGATCTGTCTGTCTATGACTGTCCCTGGCTGCAGCATGGGATACTGATGACACTGGGGAGGAACCTGGCCAGGTGACTCCTCTCTTAGGCAGAGTCCTCTGCAGGGACCACAGTGCTTGCTGTACCACACTCCTGTGGTCCCTCTACGACATGCCTGCAACAGCCTAGAAGCTGAGCCAAAGGAACCTGTTCCCTGACCCGTGCCCAAGGTCTACTACCGTTACTGCCAACACCCTGGCATCAAGCACTCTGTAGTGTGACAGTGACTAACAGGTTGTCATATGAGGTCAGGGAGCCAAAGGATGCTATACAACTACTTACTGACAGGCTGTCAAGGGTAATGTCATTAGCCCCTGAATTTAAAGGAGGCATGAGAACTGGGATAAGGGAAAGACAGATGGGAACCTCCCTTCCTCCACCCCCCTCCTTTCCTTCCTTTCTCTCTTCCTCAGACACGTGCTGCCACACCAAGACTTTTGGTATATGTAAACAATACCCCGCGTATATTGCATTGGGGCTGGGCGGAGGACTTCGCACAACAGCTTGCAAACAGTTTTAAAGTTCTGCAGGTGAGGAAGCCAAACCTCAGAGGGGCCGAGGACTTTCTCTACACATACTCTGGCCCTTGAGAACAGGCATACACCTTCAACAGGGGGATCAACTTTACTCAAAATGGCTGTGAGTCTTCGGAAAATCAAGGACAATGACACTCAGGCATGGGAGACACCCTAACCATGGATTCCCATATGGGAACCAGATCAGTGGGTCACAGGGTTAGTCAAGAGACGGTTTGGCCCTAGCTTGACCTCTGTCTGGTTACGAGACTTCAGATCAGAATGCTGCAGCCGCAGGGATGCAGCTCCTTCAGGAACCAGGCCCTGTGCTGCGCTCCAGATGAAATCACGAGGGAGGGTGGCTGGGACCCAGGCTGGCCACACCAGCAAGGGTGAAGGCCACTGAGCCACACCTGCTCCCTTACATCTCAGGGGAGGAGGAGGCTAACGGAAGGACAGCATTTTCAATTCCATGGAAGCCATCAGGCTCCCCTGAGCCTCTGCTGTACACCCTGAAATCAAAGTATTATAGTCATCTAGCTGGGATCCGGGAATAATCTCTCGCTCTGGGAGACTAATCTCCCATCAGCAATACTGACTAACCGGCTGTGGGGTGCACACCTGGAATCCTGGCATGTAGGAGGCACAGGCAGGAGGACCAGAAGTTCAAGGTCATCCTCAGTTACCTAGTTAGAGACCAGGATGAGATACACGGGAGCCTGTCTCTCAGCTCTCTCTCCAAAACAGCTCCTGTGGTACGTAACAGGAGGAACTATTGGAATGAATATGAAATGTGTCTCAATGCATTTAATACAATCTCAAGAGTGCTTACAGAACTATAAACGTGGAAGTAATCCACAACGTACGGCGAAGAGGAGCCTGCAGGTGGGGGCCGCAAAGCTTCACCTCCTCTGCTTTATCTAACTGCCCGCCCCCGTGAGTGTGGGGACTGTGGGGGACCCATCAGAAACACTTGCTTTCCCTCGAGAGCTCGCCCCAAGCTATAACCGCACAGCAGAGGAAGAGGGCAGGAAATGGAGGGCAGCCTGGCTTTCTGCTCCCTCTCTAGAAGGCAGGGCAGGCAGGAGGCAGGAGGAGCCCATCTGCAGGGAGGGACAGCAGCTTTCTCTCGGCCTGGGTCCTGGGGCTGTATTTCCTCAGAACACGCTAAGCTATTGACACACTTGCTTCAGGTCTGTCTAGATTTGCCTGGATCTCCCCGGAAGCCACAAGATCATATTGGTGCAGGCCTCCAACTACAGCGTGAGAGTAAAACCTTCCACAAAAGCACATGTACAGTGGACAGAAAAGTCAGCTGTCCTGCCTGGCAAACCCTGTGATTAACCCAAATGGAACCTGGATTTGTGCATTGAAAAATTACATAAATTTGCCTTTGCAGTTAAGGAGCTGGGACTCTGGATAAAGTGCCCACAGCCCAGGATGCTATGACTTGCCAGTACTTCCCACTGTCAGCCCGGCTTCTGGAACGTTCCTCGCGCTAACTCTGGGACTCTATTGTTGAGTTGTGTCCACCTTCCTCCTCTTGTCTTGACGCCACCCCGAATCAATCCGTCCCACAGCACATGAGGGATGGGTCTTAAGTGAAGCCTCTCCGCATCCCAGAGCCCTCTCGAGAGAACATACGTCCCTTCTGCACTGACTAGACCAAGGTGGGCATACTGACCAGTACTTGGTCTTTACCATTTTGCTACTTTAACAAAAAGCATCGGGCTGGAGAGATGGCTCAGCGGTTAAGAGCATTGCCTGTTCTTCCAAAGGTCCTGAGTTCAATTTCCAGCAACCACATGGTGGCTCACAACTATCTGTAATGAGGTCTGGTGCCCTCTTTTGGTTTGCAGGCATACAAGCAGACAGAATACTGTATAAATAATAAATAAATACCCCCCAAAATAAATAAATAAATAAACAAATAAATAAATAAAATAAAATATTCAGTACTAGGCCGGGCGGTGGTGGCGCACGCCTTTAAAGACAAACAAACAAACAGACAAAAAAAAAAAAAAAAGCATCTCTGCTGTCTAGAACACAGTGAGACGTGGAGAGGGGAGACCTGTACCGGAAACTTTCCCTGGCTGCCCTCCAGCAGCTCTGGTGATGCCAGCCTGAGTGTCTTCCTCTGCCCTCCTGGGACTCAGATGTGTTCACATCTCAAATGGGAGGTAGAAGAGCCCTCTTTGAATCTGGGGCCTGAGGCTGGAGAAGGGGATCCTCTTTGATCTAAGGGCTGTTGGCGGGCTGAATCCATGGCTCCCGATGAGGCTCACAGCCTTGGAAACCATGAAGACGTCGCCTTCTGAGGCAAGGGGCCTTTGCATCTGTGAGGATGTTACTGTGATCTGGGTAGACTCAGTGTAACCCTAAGGGTCTTTTTCATGGGAGACAGCAGACTGAGCCAGAGAGGGCGGTGCCAGAAGCAGTGGTCAGAATAAAGTGGCCTCTGAGCCACGGAACAGCCTCTAGACACCAAGAACACAAACTGTAAGCAGAGGATCACAATGACCTCAGGATGTGGGGAATGGTTCTCCCAGAGCCTCTGAAGCCACTGACCCATTTAGACTTCTGATTCCGAGCTAACAGCTATCAGACCATGGAAGTCTGTGCAGCGTGGTGTGCGTAGGAAGCCAACACAAGCCATAGCTGCATGACTGTAAATAGAAGCAAGGGCACCCTCGGCATCAGCAGATAGGGTAGGGTGGGGCTCCAGGGAGAAGAACCCTGCAGGAGGTTAGGGCAGTAGGAGCTCCTGGCTGCACAACTGAGGCAGGCTACTTCCTGGTATACAAGTCATTTGGGCTACTTCGGGCACATCATGCTGGCCGAGTATCTGGCTGGGAATGAAGTTTTAAGACACTGGTCTGAGTGTTAAAGCTATGGGGCTGAGGTCAGATTCCGATTCAGGAGTTGCTCATTCCCTTCCAGACTTCTCATCTCTGTCTACAACACAGACTTAAATATATTTATTTATATATCTGTTTTTTTAAATTTATTTCTTTATTAATTAATTAAAGATTTATGTCGTTTTTGAATAGAGTTTTTTGCAGCCCAGGCTGGCCTCAAACTCATTTTGTAGCTGAGGATAACCCTGACCTTCTGATCCTTTGCTTTGACCTTCCAAGTGCTAGGATTACAGGCCTGCATGCCTGGTTTATGTGCTGCAGAGAATGGAACCTGGGGCCTTGTGCATTCTAGGCAAGCCCTTCACCAACTGAGCTGTAGCTCAGGATTGATGTTTCGTTAATCTTTAAATTTCTTTTAAAACTACAGTGATTTGTTTACTTATCGTATGTGCATGCATGTGTCGTATCGAATGTGTGTGCATGTGTCATATCATATGTGCATGCGTATGTCACATCATATGTGTGCATGTGTCATATCATATGTGCGTGTGTGTCATATCGTATGTGTGTGCACGTGTCATATCGTATGTGTGTGCACGTGTCATATCGTATGTGTGTGCACGTGTCATATCGTATGTGTGTGCATGTGTCATATCGTATGTGTGTCTCTCCTTCAACCACATGGCCCTAGGGATACAGCTAGGGTCCTCAGACTTGGCCAAAACCTGTTGGGTCATCTCACTGGCCCCACTGGCGGCTTTAAAGGAAATCTGACTTAAACAATACCTCACAGCTTTCTTTGTTCTGTGGGAGTGAACATGCACAATTAAAAATTTGAAAAGTTACCTAAAAATATAAAAAACAAACATGCCAGTGGTTCAGTTCACTTGGGCTTTTTGAAAGCTCACGTCCTAGGCCTGAGGAGATGGCACATGTATCAGGACCTGAGAGTAAATAAAGTTGGCATAGTGGCTCGTGCTTGCCATCCCAGTGCTGGGGAGGCAGAGACAAGAGGAATCTCTGGACGTCACTGACCAGTCTAGCCTACAAAAGCAAAGCGGACAGGAACAAGAATCTGAGGCTGACCTCAGGCCTCTATACATAGATGTATACACATGCACACATACATGCACGCACACACAGCACCCAAGACCTCACTGTGTCCCTCCAGACCCCAAGAGCTTCCCCACTGCAACCCCACCTCCAACTCTGGCCCTGTGTATGCCTCTCCAGACAGGCCAGGCTTCCCTCAGCACAGCACACATACTACCCTACCTCAGCGTAGGCTCACTACGGCAAAGAGACCCGCCACGCCACACACATCCTTGCTTTGCTATTTTGTTTCAAACTCCTTCCGCACGACAGTCTGTCCTTTATCCAGGTAAGGAATCTGTTTTCAAAGGTCTTTTCTAGGAGCCGCACTGGGCCACAGTCCCTGGGCCATAGGTTCTGGGGGATTTCTGAGCGCCCCCATAGCTCATCCCCACTCCCTCACTCCCTTCTGTCCAGAGCACACATCTAGCCCAGCACTTATTTTATCTATCGAGTACCTGACTCTGAACCAAAGCCCTCGGAGGGATCATTCTTGTTTACTGTAGTATCTCTATGGTCCAGTCAAGCAGAGCCTGACACCAGGGGCTGTCAAACTGTGTGAGTGAAGGAAAGGTGTGTGTATATGTGTGTGTGTGCGTGTGTAAGGAGGGGGAGAGAATGTTGGCAGAGAGGCAGGGGGCAAAGATGGAGGAAAAAGTAAAGTTGAGGTGGGGGGACCCTAAGACTAGGGATGGGAAGAGGCTGACCCCAGGCAGGAGGGGTCAGGTGTGCGTGGGGGTTGGGTCTATAATCTCAGGGACCGGCTCTCTACCTTTCATTTTTGTCGGGGAGGAAGAGGGTTGGAGACCTTCACAGAATGGTAAGTGGCTGACAATTGCCAGGGTAGAGAGCAGCCTGAAGACACTGTAGGGTGACTTAGCCCCTGGCCACAGAGGCCTCCTGGTGCTTCCTCTTCAGCTTCAGGGGTTCAGCAGCAGGAGGAAGTGGGGGAGGTATGGAGCCACCCAGGGCTGAGGAGGAGGCAGGGTGCCAGACAGAGTCAGGGTTTCTTAGCAAGACTTTCGGAAGTTGATCGAGATATCTGTGCTGATGGCAGGGAAGGGCTGAAAGCCAGGACAGGGCTGAGGAGTCCAGGCGAGAGCCAGGGCTCCTGAGGATCCTGGAGAGACTATGGTCAGAGTGGGACACGAAGTCAGAGACAGAGAGGATGCAAGACAAGATTCCCCGGGTGGGGAGCAGGGCTGTGCTAGAGTGAGGGGCTCATGTCACAAGGGACTTCAAAAAGAACCCTCAAGCAACAGGGCTAAGCAGTGTCTCCATTTCCTCAGATGTCAAACAGAGGAGTCTGAGGCATTATACCAAGCTTGAGACAACATCACCATCTGCAGCACACAGGCTCAGGAAAGGGAAGGACGAGACCCGTGCCAGGCCGCTCACACTTACTCTCTACTTCTCCTCAACTTTGGAGTGGCAACGTGCTTAACCTGACTCCCTTTTCTCCAGACTCCCTGGCAGGGGCCACATGGCCTAGTTCCGGCCAATGAAGTACAAATAGAAATCTCCGGAGGAGAGGAATTCTGGGAAAACTTTTGCTTTCTCCCTAAGAAGGCAAAGAGCCTGGGGTTCACACTCTCCCTTCTTCCTGCTTTGGATACTGAGGCAAAGTCTAGTGCAGTGGCAGTCATCTTGGAGTCGCTGGGTAAATGCCACATATAAAGGTGTGAAGGCCTGGGTCCCTCAAAGCTCCAAGCAGTTACACCAGACCTGATCTTGTTACCAGAAAAATAACTCACAGTTTAACTTTCTATACATCTGGATACATTTCAAAACCTCACAGGGGCGTGCTGCCCTTCTAACAAGAGAAGGCCCCTAGAAGACACACCAGAGTTCTGTTCTTCCAGCAAGTAAAGACCACATACTGAAACCCAGTTCTTTTCTCCAAATGGAACTTAAGTCTGTGACCAATTAGGAAGGTGGGGACACCGCACATTAAGTGTGTGTGTGACCGCACATTAAGTGTGTGTGTGTATGTGTGTGTGTGTTGGGGGGGGGGATGCTGGCAAGCCTTGCTCAGCAAAGGGGGTTGAGCGGGTAAGACCACTATGCCCATTCTGAGCTCTGCGGAGGACCACCCCTCCCTGAGAAGGGGGACCCTCCTCTAACCCAGAGTCCCAGCCCTGTTATGAACCGGGATGCGGGCACGCTGGCAAGTTTATTTACACCGTGCTGGCCCTTTTATATCAACCACGGCATCCATCAAACGCTTCTGAAGGGCCTGCTGCCAGCTGAACGGATGGATGCAGAGAGCGTCTCGCTTCCCTCCGCCGTCAGGCTCCCTACCCCCACGGACAAGGGAGACACGGGAAACAGAGCGCGGAGAAAAGACCTAACGGGGGCGGCGGGGTGGGGGCAGAGTCCCAACGAGGAACAGTAAAGCGGTCCCGCCCCGGTACACCTGCTGGCTGCCTCTCCACCCGCCCCCTGGGAGGGGCTCAGCATCCTCCCACCCCGGGCGGTGGAACCGGTCCCACGCGGGTCCGCCAGCCCCTCGGAAGGTCGCGAGAGCTTCCCTTTCACCCCCAGTTCGCACTCACGCTCCACGTCGTGCAGCTTTGCCCGCTCCTCCTCCAGCTTGCCCTTGAGGCTCTCGGCCTCGCTCTTCAGCGACGCCAGCGTCTCGTTCTCGTGCAGCCCATCGGTTGCCATCTTCGTCGGGATGCAGCCGGGAGAGAAACGCAAAGCGGGAGACTGAGAACCGACGCGGGGGCTGGCCGAGAGGGCGGGTGCAGCAGTGGCCTCCGTGACCCCGAACGCCTCCCCGGGTCCGCCCCCTCGGCGGTGACGCAACCGCTGCGGGGACAGACTTCCCTGGCTCCGCCCTCCGCGCCCTCCCTGAGAACCAGGCAGGGCTAGGCCGGGGTAGGGGGCGGGGCGGGCGTGGGTGGAGGCTGCGGGGAACTGGAGAACAAGCATTGATCCCAACTCCGGTTTCCTCGCTCCAGGGAAACCTGGCGAAGGCGAAGAGATACAGCCCAGCCCTCTGCATGCCCGGGGACTTGGGGCAGGATGCGTCAGAAACCTATCCTTGTTACAACTCATTAGCCAGGAACGCTCTTTTAAAAATGAGTTCTGGCTGCCTAGGCCCTGGGATGGGGCAACAAAAGCAGGGGTCTATGGCGCACTCTGCTGGGGTCAGGGGCGTCCTTTCTTGGGGCGTCCTTTCTTCTCGAATGAAGTCTTGCTTGTGTTTCCTTAAAGTTTGGGAATTTGGTGGCAGTGTGCAGACTGCATTGGCCCCTCTCCACCTACACTTCTCTGGGCCTAGGTTCCGTGGTGACTCTTTTGATGCCCACAGGAGTTTCTCCGAAAGGAATTTTAGACACCCCACCTCGCCCGCCACACACACACACACACACACACACACACACACACACACACACCCAGATTCGAAACAGGCACAAAAGGCAGTGATCCCTCGGGTGTCAAACGTCCAGAAAGAGGGGAAGGTAGGATTTGAACCCAGCGGTTGATTCGCCAACAGGCTCTGGGCTTAGGCCTTCTTCCTTTTCCTCTGTGACCTTTTAGGTTGGGAAGGAAGATCAAGTTTGCGAATTCTGGACGGAACAGTGCCAAAGCAGTCTTCGGTGTTGTCCTTCCTCCATTCTGGGGCCTTCTCATCCCGAGAAGAAATTTACATTAATTTTATAATTTATATTAATGATATTGCTGTCTTTTAGGCAAGATTCTGGAAGCCTCCATTTTTCTTATCTGGAAAACATGTTTCCTAGCATCTACATCCCAGGCTTTTATGAGCATTAGGTACTATGGAGGAAACTCTAGGCGACTTCTCAATATGTGGCTAACAGCCCCCTTCTCCTTTTCCTTCAGTACAGGGTTATCCACTGTCCGTATTTAGTCTCCCTGTCTCTGTGTCGCTCTGTCTCTTTCTTTGTCTCTCTCTGTAGCCCTGGCTGTCCTGGAACTCCCTTTGTAGAGTAGGCTGGCCCAGACACATTGCTCTACCTCCTTCTGCCTCTCGAGTGCTGGGATTGATTGAACATGTGTACTGCCGTGCCCAGCAGTAGTTTATCAGAGTTTAACAGAACACAGGCATATAGAAATAGCTCAGTTAAAGCTAGCTTATTAAATGGGTATAAAACAGGCTACGTAAGTGTACGTGTATAGAGAGCAAGGGGCCGGGGTGATGCCTCAGTGGTTAAGAACACTTGATGTTTTGCCAAAGGACCCAGGTTAGATTCCCAACACCCATATGGCAGTTTACAACCATCTGTAATGCCAGTTCTAAGGAACCCAGTGCCCCTATCCTGTCTTCACTGACCTCAGTTATGCCCCGTGGTGCACAGACATACAATGCAGGCAAATCTCCAATACACATAAAATAAACACACCTCTTTAAATTAAAATTTATAGATTTGTTTATTTTTTATTTTATGTATATGAGTGGTTTGTCTACGTGTATGTCTGTAACCCATGCGTGGGCAGCAGTCACCCCTGTTGGATCAGGAGATGATGAATTAGCACATGTTACCAGGAGAGGGCTCTGGTGAGCCACAGCTTTGTGTGTAGCCTAGTGGATCTTCTGAGACAGGGACTGATTCCTAGGGCTGAGGACATTTATGGTGGTGAGCTGAAGCCTGGGAATAGACACCTTTGGCAAGAACAAGATTCGATGCACTTTGGAAAAAGAAGTCAGGATTTCTGTTCAGTTTTTCCCTGGGCCAGCATGCCTGTGCCCAGGAGCACTGGAGTTTAGTTTTGCTCTCTGTTTAGGCTGGGCAAGATCAGCTAAGCTGTCCAAACAGTTAAGACAGGGAGCTTAGATAGGTCCCCCGGGATTGTTTATCTACCAGAATTTCTTCTAGCTTACTGGCTTGCTAGGCAGACTAGGAGGAGACAGAAGCAAAAACCATCAGCACCAGGAATAACAGCTTGTTAGGAGTGTGTTGGAGACCTAGCCAGCACCTCATATGACCCTCGCAGAGCCCTAGGGTACAAATCTGTTAGCATTCCTATTTCACAGGTGGGAAAATAAGCCTCTGGAGGTGGGTGACTACTGGTGTCTTCACTACCTCGGATAGCAAGCAAGCCAGGACCCTAGGCATACATCAGAGCTACACCAGACTTCCAGGAGCTTGGGGACACAGCCTATGAACCTACTCTAGGTAACTCGACTATCACACATGGGCTTGCGTTAGAACAAAATGGACCAGCAATGGCACTCACAATCTCGGCACACGTGGAACAGTAGCTGAGCTGCTGAGATTTCTTGAACACAGGCCTTAGGGCCCTTTGCTTGAAGCATTTGTCACAGGAGCCGAACACGTTAACCAGGAAGGTCTGATCGCACATCTTGCCGGAGACGAGGCTGAAGGACAGAAAGAAATGAGCAGGGTGTGGGAATGTAGCGAGTGCTTCTGGGAACCCAAGCCTCTTCCTCAAGCCGCCTCTGTGGTCTACACCTCCGGGCAGAGCTCACAGTGAGTGCCAGCCTCTGGTTTACCGCAACATGCAGCTCATTTGATCAAGCAGAAAGACAGACAGCCGTGCACACTGCTCACAGGTTGTTTGGGCAGCTTGCTCACACCTTACAACTGATCTTTGGAGCACAGTGAAAACATTGTGGTGCATAATACAGGTAATTTCTTAACATTATCTTTTTGTTTTTCATTTCTTATACATTTTTGTTGGTGTGTATGTGCATACACTCTCTTGTGCCATGGCACAAAAGATGAAGGTCAGAGGACAACTCGAAGGAGTCAGGGAACAGATTTCAGGTCGTTAGGCTTGATGGCAGACACCCCTGCTCGCTGAACAATCTTGCCAACTCTTTCTTATTTTTAATATAAGGTTTCTTGGAGCCCAGGTTGGCCTTGAACTTGCTAAGTATCAGAGGATAACCTTGAACTTCTTAATCCTCTTTCCTCTGACTCTGGAGTGTTGGGGTTACAGGTATGCACCATTACCCCTGGTTTATGAGGTGCTAAGCATGTAACCCAGGGCTTGGTGGGTGCTAGGCAGGCACCCTCCCCCGTGAGCATCTTCAGCCTGGAGAGCCATTTGAAATTTTCACAAATGTTCCTCCCCTTGGTGTGAGATTTTGGACTAAAGGCAAGAGTCAGAAAATGGGCCTGAGCCAGAGGGAGGCCATATGTGTGGTGTTGGCTTCCTTCAAAGTGGGCATTTATATTTGTTAAATGTGGCAGTCAAACACTCAGGGACCCAACCTGTGACTGCGTGAACAGCCTGGCTTGGAACTGGGAGGATGGAGGCTTTGGGAAACATCACCAGGGGACCTACGGACCTGGGTTCCCGGCTGCCCTGGTTCTGGTCTCTTCTGGAGGCCCGTCAGTAGACAGGACTCCCTTGACATTTTGTCCACTGATATATCAAATAAACATCTTTAAACCAACCTCTGTAGGGTTGGCACAGGACGCAGAAGAGACAGTACATGAAGGGACTCGGCTCCAGGCAGGAAGTTGTGAGCCTTTCGAAACCATGCTGACCTGAGGGTGGCAGCGCTGGCAGGAGCAGGGACACCCTTAGAAGGGAAGAGAGGGGCCAGAGGGGGCTGGGGCCAGACGTGGAGACTGACAGAGATGCCGGGGTGGCCTTGGGTAGAGAATAGGGATGAGGAGGAACTGGGCTGGAAGGGGAGATGGCTAGGGTAAGGCCTCCGTTTCCTTTGGGAGGTTGTGGAGGTGGAGGACTGGGAGGTCACAGGGAAGGGTGTAGGCAGCTCAGTCCTGCTGATCGATTGCTGTCCCAAAGAGAGCCCCACCTTCAGAGTCAAAGAAACTACCCATGATTATCTTATGGGGACACTGGACTGAACACGCCAACAAAGGGGAGTTTGAGAGAGCTGTGTTTTGGGTAGAGGTGACACTGGGGATATTTGGGAGGGAGAGTGCCATACAGAGTCACCACAGAGCCAGAGAGGGAAACCGAGAACTGTGGAGTTGGGCAAAGGTGTGGCCAACACAACCTGAAAATGGGGTGACAAGGAGGTAGAAGGCAAACCCTTAAGGACAGAGATTACAAGGGACAAGATACTGACAGCCACAAGCGGGCTTAGCTGACACGGCCCATTGCCTCTTCCCAGGAAGGCAGACATCCTGTGGTAGCCAAGCGAACAGAGTGGTTTCAGTCAGAGAGAGAGGCTGAGCCTGAATTGTAGCATGGCTCACAGAGCCACTAAAGTCAAGCACCGAGGCTTGTCACAAAGGGTGAGTCATAGAAAACACAAGGGGCCTGGGATGATGGCTCCGCCATTAGGTGCTTCACTCTCATCCCCAGAATCCAAACAAAGAGCCAGTGTGGTGGTAACACACGCTTGTGACCTCAGAGCCAGTGTGGTGGTATACACACGCTTGTGACCTCAGAGCCAGTGTGCTAACACACGCTTGTGACCTCAGAGCTGGGGAGGCAGAGACAGACAGATCTCTGGTGCTCACTGTCCAGCCAGCCTAGTTAAAGGCCGGAGAGAGATCCTATTTCAAAAACAGATAGATGGTTTCTGAGGAAGGATGCCTAAGGATGTCCACATATATGCATATATACATGTACCCATGAACATACATGCACACCCATGAACACACACACGTACCCATGAACACGAGAGAGAGAGAGAGAGAGAGAGAGAGAGAGAGAGAGAGAGAGAGAGAGAGAGAGAGAGAGCAATAGTGAAGTGATGATCTTAAATGATATTGTCAAACATTGTCTCGGTTTTGAAAGCCATTGGCTTTTCTTGAAGCTAAGAGTGAGGGCTTCACTCAAGTTAAGCTCTTGTATTTCACTAATAGCCCCGTGTGTCTTTTCCTAGGGAGACACAAACAAGACATCCNAGAGAGAGAGAGAGAGAGAGAGAGAGAGAGAGAGAGAGAGAGAGAGAGAGAGAGATTGGGCTTGGAGAACGTCTCCTACTTCCCAGCCCTGCAGGGGCTCCTGCCAGTCTCAAGGTCAAGCTGAGACGTCAGGTAATAGCATTAGGAAGCAAAGTCACTTAAGAACATCATCCTGGGATTTGCTCACCCAGAAGTAGGTCGGGGAGAGAACTGTCATGGGAAGATGGCCCAGAGGAAGAGATTATGTTCTAAGGGGAAGTGACTCTCAAGGACTGAAGGCTGAGAGCGTCTTTAGGGACAAAAGTCATATAGGAATACACGGGAGCCGGGAGTGGTTGTGGGATTACTTAGTTTAAATCCTAGTCAGAGGCGTTGTTTATAATGTTCATTATAAATAATTGGGAACAGAAGGACATGAAAAGAACCACATCTCCGTCCTGTAATGGCAGGTCCTGGGCCTGTTCACATTTCCCATTCTCTTGCAGCATCTTTCTAAAAATAGGCAGTTTAAACTATCGGGGTGTGCAAGAGCTGGCAAAAGGACTTAGCAGACAGGTGGAGGCACCAAGCTTCACAGCCTGAGTTTGATTCCCAGAACCCACTAGGTAGAAGGAGAGAACCGACTCCCAAAAGTTGTCCTGTCCTCCACATGTGTGGCATGCTCATGTCTACACATGCGCACACAAAATAGAAAGTAAATATCAGAAACAAATTGGGAGGGTAAACTGGGGTGTAACTCCATTGGTAGAGTGCTTGCCTGGTGTGTGCAAGACCCAGAGTTCAAACCCCAGCACTACCAAAAAAAAATGCAGAACAAAAAAGTCCTCTGCATTGAAAACATATATGCATGTTTGAAGTAGCATTATTTTTAGGTAAATAATGCAAAGAATTCAAATGTCCACCAAGGGAAGAAGAGGCATAGAAAACATGGTATGGCCAGGCGGTGGTGGCGCACGCCTTTAATCCCAGCACTTGGGAGGCAGAGGCAGGCGGATCTCTGTGAGTTTGAGACCAGCCTTGTCTACAAGAGCTAGTTCCAGGACAGGCTCCAAAGCTACAGAGAAACCTTGTCTCGAAAAATTAAAAAAAAAAAAAAGAAACTCACAGTTCCTGAGACAGTCATTGGCAGTAAACATCTTGGTGTAAAGGAAGCTGGACAAGAAGTCCACATGAGACCATTACATGAGTGTCCAAGACACACAAGACTGTCAGAAGTCCATCTGTGGGTGATGGGAGCGGTGGTGAAGGGAGAAAGCCTTTGACAGCTCAGAGACTGTGGGATTGGGGGAATCGAGTTGCTTGGAGTTAAATTACAGCGAAGACAGCATGCACATCCTTGTACACACATAAAAAGTCAGCCAAACATTTTAAATGATGAATTTCATGTTGTGGGCATTACAAGCTCAACAAAAATTATTTTTAAAACGTGCAAGATATTTGTAGAGGTACTGCTCAAGTCAGGTTAGTCAGGCAGGGCTCACGCAGAAAGGTGTCACTTGTTAAAGACATACTAAAGCCACAATGTGACATTACTAGTTACACATGAGAAGTCCTAAAATTTACTATATTTAGTGTGTGTATGGGTCAAAGGACAACTTTTGGCAATCAGTTTCCTCCTTTTACCATGTGGGTCCTGAATATCAAACCCTGGTTCTCAGGTTTGGTGGCAGGTGTCTTTACCTGCTGAGCCATCTTGCTGACTGGGTTAGAATACCTAAAATCCAAAAAATTGATATACTGGGGCTGGAAAGAAGACTCGGTAGTTAAGAGTGCTTGCTGCTCTTCCAGAGGACTGAAGTCCTGTGCCCGACACCCATATAGGGAACAAGTGCTGCAACTCCTGCCCCAGGAATCTAACGTCCTCTTCTGGTCTCTGCAGGCAACGGCACTATTTCCCCACCATTGGGCAGATGCCTAATTAAAAATAAATCTAAAACAAAACCCCTGATATACAAAGTGTGGGCAAGGATGTAGGAACTTGCTTTCGTTGCCAGCGAGGATAATACAACTATTTTAGCGAACTGGCTGGTAGGACCTCTTGATGGTAAACAAATATTGTGTGTGTGTGTGTGTGTGTGCGTGTGTGTGTGTGTGTGTGTGTGCATGTGAGACCCAGCAATTCTACTCCTGGGTATATGTTCAACAGAAATGCACACTTATTTCCTAAGAAAGAGTAAGACTGTCATAACAGCTTTGCTCACAAATAGCCCCAAGCTGAAGAATCCGATGTTCACCAGGAGTGGACTGGATTCAAGCAACAGAATATAATAAACGGGGGCTGAGGCAGGAGCAGGTGCATCTCATAGACCCGTGTGGTGGCCTATCTGTTCCATCAACTGCACTCGAGGGCTTTGGTTGCTATACTACTGCAGCTGGACCACTTTTGAAAACCAATCAGATTATTTTAAAGATGCTTAATTTGCCACTGATGCCAACACTAATCTGCCTTTTAAAATTTCTTTATGATTTTGAAATAAAGTCATGAAGGTTGTAGAAAACTTAGAATAGACATATACAGAGTAACCGGAACACAAATCCTCCTGGCTGGGCACCCTCCACAGAGAAATCCCTGTGACCTTGGAGTCCAGACATTGCTGCGTAATACAAAACCCAAGTCCCCCAAGGTGAATGAGTACGTACCTTACAGAGCAAGGATTGCCTGGGACGGTTGGCAGAAAGTGAGGAGGTTACTGTGGCACTGTGAAGTTTTGAGCCACTGGTCACCTAATCTCTTTATCCGACATTGCAGCTCAGGGACTGCTCCTCCCCATCTGCACACCCAGGTTCACTATGGGCAACTCACTAGCATTCACTCACACTCATGGGCCACTCACTAGCATACACTCACACTCATGGGCCACTCACTAGCATACACTCACTCAGTGCCACTCACTAGCATGCACTCACCTCGAGAACCCTCTGCCTCTCCACCTGGTTTGGTCCCCTCTTAACTCCGCTAAATTCCTTCCTGGGCCCATTTCTCTGTTCCCTGAAGGAGACAGAATTTAATTCATCTGATCTTGTGAATCTACCTCTGCTCCACAGAGCAAGCCTGACAGCTCCTACCTTTTGTGTTGAGATCATCTTTCAGCACTGGCCTTCTTTCCCGCCTTCACGGTGATCAGGGCCATGGGATAAATACTTCCTCTTTCTCCTCTGTGCAAAAACTTACCAACATCCCCAAGTCTTGTCCTCAAACAAGCTCTCCAAACTGACTTCTCCTACACTCGAACCCTTGCCATCTCCACGGGACCTTGCCAATTCAGTTGTCTCCCAGCACCCTGGCATACGGATCAAATGGAGAATAAGATGGGGTCCAGCCCTCCAGGAACTCGCAGGCCCACAAAAAGCATGGCCAAGGTTTCTGGTGTAGAACCCAGGTAATGCTAGAGTGGGCAGAAAGCCCGAGGCTGACAGCAAGAATGTGAGCGTGACTCCTCATGGGGCAGAGGGGGACAGGAGTGGGCACTAAGGTCACACGAGAGGAGCAGACACCCAGCCAGCTCCATCCTGCCTCCCCTCATTTGATAGCTAGGGAGTCCCAGACACAGCCAGCACTCATGACATGACATATCCCGCCCTGTGTTTACTGACGTCAGGGGGCACATTGTGACTTGTAGGATCCTAACATCTTCCTGTTTAAAGGAAGGACGCAGAACTGTGCAGTGAGAAGCTATGTAATTCACAGTGGTAGAAATAACTGCATGAGATTTGCTCGATAATTTACTTTATTAAAGCATTATCAAGTTCTATTTTCATCGTCCGGGTACTGTTTGAAAAGGCACCGCACATCAGTAGGATGGCACATGTTTGTAGGTGGCTCTGCTTCATAATCACCCAGAGATGAACCATGCATTCTGTGGTGTCGCAGTTGCTGCCCGAGGCCATCAGACGAAAGGGCGGTCAGGTGGCTTGGGGTGCATAGAAGCAGTGGGTCTTGGCTATGGGCCAGGGGTGCCCATCAAAGGGCTGTATTCTGAAGGGAAGGGAAACAGTTTGGGGAAAAGAGTAGCTGGTTCAAACGAAACGATGGGAAATTAGATTTCTCAAAAGGGAGAGCCTGCCCAAATCTTCAGCTTCTTTCATGAAGCTATTTAAAAAGCATATTAGAATACCGATTAGTTAAAGAAAAGAACCCACAAGTTGCATGTGTATGCTTGTGTGAATGTATGTGCATGTGTATGTGCGGTACTGGGGTCAAACCCAGGGCCAACTGCTCTATCACAGAGCTCTGACCTCACAACTAAATCTAGTTTTAAAAGAAGTAATTGTATTTAAAAAAATTAAATGGGATTACAAAAATTATGTTGGCAGGACGGTGACCATACCGCTACCGACGCAGGCCTTTCATCCCAGTACTTGGGAGGCAGAGGCAGGCGGATTTCAGTGAGTTCAAGGCCAGCCAGGGATGGTATACAGAAAAACCCTGTCTTGAAACCACAACCCTCAATATTGGTTGGTACATTGAAAAAAAAACTTTAGAAAAGATCATTAATGGCATAAAAGTAAGCCTTGCTAGTAAATTTGTTTTAAATAGATATTTACATGAAACACTCCTTTTTTTTCCTTCTGAGATGGGTTCTTACTCTGTAGCCCAGGCTGACACTGAACTCGAGCTAATCCTCCTGTCTCATCCTCCTGAGTGCCAGGATTATAGGTGTGTGCTACCATGCCCATCTCTCAGACTCTCTTAAACATTAGATCGTCTAAAGTGAAGAGTTTTCTAATCCAGGGTCTCTTTAGTAAGAAGAGCTAACGAGCCCTTCCTGCCAGTAGCAATGGGCAAGAAGACTTTGTTCCAATGACCAAGGGTGATTCTTTCCTGGAAGGTGTAGGCATAGAACTCGCCTGTGGCTTCATACATATCTCTTGACTTCACGGGAACCTTAGAAACCTGGGGAGCCCCCAGATTTCACTCCTGTATATGCAGGTGGGGGTAGGTCCCTGCCACAAAGTGGAGTAAACAAAGGCAGTGGGAACAAAACTGAGTCTTCAGAAGTTGCAGCAATAGCCACCGAGATCAGAAGCAAGAGCCTTTCCCAGCCCAGTCGACTGCATGACATCTCCAAGGACAGGTGAGGTGTGGGCTTTCCTCCTTAAACTGCAGTCCATTCCGGGCTCCAGGGGACCTGTGTCCATCTCTTCTCCTGCTACAGTCTCCGGAGAAAGCCGAGCTTGAAGCTGCTGGGGATCTGGGTCATCTCCAGGGCGTGCGGAGAAGCCGTGTAAGGAAACGTGACTTGAAAAAGATACTTGGTGTCCAGCATCAGTTGGGAAGAGTCACCCCGGTTATTCAGAAGAGCCTGAGGTCAGAACCAAGGGGAGGGAGTCAGAATGCGTGCATTCTGGTTCACCACTACTCGGAGGTCAAGAGCCTGGGAAGTCCAACAGCTCTGCCTCCTCGAGAGAGCTCAAGCCATCCGAAGAGAAGGCAGCCCCGGGTGGTCGAGTGCACAGCTCCAGGGAGACAAGCCTATTAGGGTCTCCTGTCCAGCCAGCTTCCAGGAAGTCTCCAAAAGCCATTCCTCACAGGACAGGCTGATTGGAACAATTCTTAGTCTTTTTTAAAATTTACATTTATTTGCATGTGTGTGTGTCTCGATTAGAGAACAACTTGGGGAAGGAAGTCTGTTCTCTCCTACCATAAAGGTTTGGGGATCAAATTCAGGTCTTTAGTCTTGGCAGCAAGCACCTTTGCGTGCTGAGCCATTTGGCTGGTCCATTTTATTCTTCTGTATTTATGTACATACCAAGGTTTAATTCTAAGCTCAGATGTGACTGGATCTCAAGTTTTACATTTTTTAAAATTCATTTACATCTTTACTACTTTTCTTTGGTGTCAGGATTGCTTTCTACTCTTTAAATTTTTAAAATTTCTAGGAGCAGTGGCCCATGCCTTTAGCCAGAGGCGGGTGGGTCTCTGTGAGTTCAAGGCCAGCTTGGTCTACAGAGTGAGACATCCAGGGCTACACAGAGAAACCCTGACTTGAGATAAAGAAATAAATGAATTTTTAAAAATTAAAAGTTTATATAGTATATATGTCTACGTGTGTATGCCCCCATGTGTGCAGTACCCACAGGGGCCAAAAGGGGCATCAGATTCCCTGGAACTGGTGTTCCAGGCAATTATGAGACTCATGACATGGGTGCTGGGAACTGAACTTGTGTCCTTTGTAAGAGCGGCAAGTGCTTGTGACTGCTGAGCCAGCACTCTAGCCTTCTGCTACCCTCTTGATAACCATGAGGACTCCAAAGGGCTTGTATATGTGGGTATAACTGGTGATGTTTACCATAGTAGCAATTAAAATAGCATTTAATATTAATAAGTCCATTAAATTGAACATAATATTTTTGTTGAAACACAGTTAAAATTTCAGAATAAAAAAAAAAGACAACACAGTGAGAAGCGGGAAGTTTTCTGTTTTGTGGCTTGAGCTGGTGTGAGACGAGTGTGCAACACCTGCTTCTGTATTCAGTGAGCTGGTGTGAGCTGGTGTGATGCCTGCTTCTGTATTCAGTGAGCTGGTGTGTGTGGGATGCCTGCTTCTGTATTCAGTGAGCTAGTGTGAGCTGGTGTGATGCCTGCTTCTGTATTCAGTGACTAAGTTGGTCTGGATGAAGTATGAAGAAACTCTACCTCCTATAGGCACAGCTCTGTAAAAAGCAAGGGTTTTGCAGACTCCTGAAAGGGTTTACAGGATCCTCAAGATCCCCTAGTTCACCAGGGGAAACTTTGGGGATTATCATAGAAAAATGGGTCCGCAGGTCTGTTTCCACCGGGCTCTGCTCACTGGCACTACTTCTCAAAACAAGCTGATAGGTGAGGGGCGCCAGGGCTAAAGGTGCTTGCTGCTAAGCCTGACAACCTGAGTTCAACCCCAGGAACCCACAGATGGATGAAGATAATGGATGCCTTTAATTTGTCCTCTGACCTCTATTCATACATTGTAAGATGCATGCACACACGCTGTGGCATATTTGTACACACACACACACACACACAATGATCTTTTCGTTAAGAGGAGCTAATGGTCACAGCACCGGGGGCCTGGTTTATGCTTCCATTCCCTTCTCATCAGGATGGGAACGAGTAAAAAGCCACCAGCTGAGGTTCCACGTGCTTGACAACCATGTTTTAATACTGGACCACATCATTTTACTCGAACATCAGTGTCTTATAGAGTGTAACAGGGTCGGGTTAACCTGGGCGCCCATAAGAAGCTCACCTGCACTTTGCGAACAAAGGATGGAGCGACTCTTTTCTCGAAGTCATCTATAGGTGTATATGAATTAAGGATCTTTATGATCTGTGAACATTACAGAACATGGAATCAGACCGAGGAAAAGAGCAAACAGTTCTGGACAGTTAGGAACCCTCAAGAAACACAGGTGGTTCCTTTAGACTATAATTGGTCTCTGGAGCCATGTGCTGTCTATTCCAAGAGAACAGGAAACAACACAAGCAGAATACAGAGTGCACAGAGACCAACCATAGTCAGATGGCAGCGAGGGACTCTCCCCTTCGAGCCTCCCAGCTCCCACTCGCATTAGTGCACAAGGAAAGAGCACACACACATTTATGCCGTGAAGCCTGCAATCACTACCCACCAAATAGTTATCAGGTAAAACAGGAGAAGTGACTTAGGGTCAGGGGCTACACAGCCAGCTATGGTGGGAAATGCCTCAGGATCTCTCCTTCGAGGTCCAGAGAGAAGCCGGAGTAGCCCGCCCACTCACCTGCACAGCGGACAGGCAGGTGCAGCACTCCGAGATCTCCTTGGCATCGCTGTCTGTGGTCTTCTTGACCTGGAGCAGCCAGGCTGCCTGAGAGAGGGGCTCCAGCGTCTCCTTGGCTGAACTGTTCTGCAAGTTCTTATCTTTAAGCCATTCTTCTAAGTAGCTGATGTTGCACCTGGAGAAAGCCAGCAGACACTTGAGGACAGAGGGCTAAATCCCTCGGCATATCCTAGAGGCTGCCAAGCTCACTGCATGCATGCTCAGCAGCCAAGTCCAGCTGTCTCACTTATAACAGGAGGGGATAAACTGGGAGATGGCTTTCCAGATCGCCACCATCATCTGTATGACAGCCATGACATAATGTGACGGTGTCGAGAGCCCTGTGTGGTAGGAAGATGCTGAACACACCGCTTGGCATGGTGACGTTGAGTCCATTCAGAGTTAAATATTTAGGTTGTTAAAAACATAAGTATGTACACTTTGGTGCCCAGAGCAACCACTACAAAACAATTAATAAATTACAAAGATACCAGAATATTCTAGGGACACCGAAAAGGCAGAAAAAGGAAATGAGAGGAACAAAACCCAGGAGGGGCAGGAAGAAAAGAATAGGGCAGGAGCCAGAGAGATGGCCAAGGATTCTGCTCTTGCAGAGGACCCCATGCATGGTGGGAGTTCCCAGAATATTGGGAGGCTCACAACAATCTGTAACTCCAACTCTGGGGGCATCATTGCCTCTGATCTCTGTGGGCAGTACACTTTCATATATGTACCTCAACACAGACACACACACACATACATGTAATTTAAAAAAAACAATAAAAATAAATTGTAAGGAAGAAAATAACACGGCAGATAGAACTAAATATATCATATCATGAATTACATTAAATTAAGGTAGTCTAAATTTCTCAATTAAGGAGCACACATGGTCAGACTGGATTAAAAAAAAAGAAAACATGATCAGGGCTGGAGAAACAGCTCAGCAGTTAAGAGTGATCACCGCTCCTACAGAAAAATCCATGTTTGGTTTCCAGCATCCACACCAGGCAGCTCACAATTGCCTGTACCTCCAGCTCTAGAGCAGCCGTTCTCGACTGTCCTAACGCTGACCCCAACATAAAGGTACTTTGTAACTGTGATTTTTCTATGGTTATGAATCATAATGTAAATATCTGATATGAGGGATATCTGACACGTGACTCAAAGGGTTGAGTCCACATATTGAGAACCACTACTCTAGAGGAATCTGATGCCCTCTTCTGGCTTCTGTGGGTACTGCACTCACAGGTACATATGCTCACCCCATAGATATAATTTAAAAACCAAGTCTTACAAATACCAAGACATTTGTGTATGCTAACTACAAGAAACTCACCTCAAATATGATGTAGGCATATTAAAAGAAATGGATATAAAAAGATATTTTATGAAAATACTAATCAAATAAATAAAATAAATCTGGAGTGGCTTTAATCATTTTAAAGAAGACTTCAAAGAAAAGAAAATTACCAGAAAGGGATAACATACCAGGATAACATACCATAATGACAAGAGGGCCACTTCACCCGGATCTCTAGTGCTGTAAGCCATTCCCTTAGTCCCCAGGAATCATCATTCGAATTCCTGTTCCTAGGCATGTAACCAACAAAGCCTGATCTATGACTGCAATGGAATTAAACTGAAGCAACCGAAAGGCGACCAGCAAGTGTAGAGTCACAGGTGTGCACAAGGCTTACGCCATGCTAGAAAGGAACCTGGAGCTTTGTATACACCAGGCCACCACTCAAAAAGCTCAGCCACATACCCAGCCCCTCTGCCTCATCTTTCAGTAGAAGCTTGTTCAGGCTCACAGCCATCTACCTATGTGGGACATGGTAAGAGCTTTTCCCCTTTCTCAACGAAGAGTAAAATATCTGCAAAGGCCAGTGTCTTTGAGTACCCCTTTGTATCTAAAAACTATAATATGGAGCCATGGGATTGTGTCCATGTGGTTTATGGGAAATCCAACTCCAACTTTCATGAATGCTAAGAAGACATGATGGATTCTTTGCAGGTCACAGCACCCACCTATGGTCACCTCCCTAGTCCCTCACAGCACACAGGTGTCAATCACCTCAACACACATACATATCTTAAACATCTCTCCTGCGCTGTGTGTTTCCTAATCACAGGCTCCATGGCGCCTCAATTTAAGATAGGATCTACGGTCCTTAAAACTGTGTTCTGTCTTCAAGATGAACTCCAAATGCTTTCAGTGCATTTGGGACACTCCTGGTCCAGATCTGACCCACCTCTCCATGGCGGTCCTACCGGGTTCTGCCAAACAGATGGCTGCTGCTTACTCCAGGCAGATCCGGACACAGACCACGCCTTTGCTTTCGTCCATCTCCTGTTTGGAATGTTCCTCTTTCTCAACCTTGTCACTCAATACTCTCCTCTCTTGTTTCCTCAGTGCATCTATTTGTCCTCCGTCTCATTTATCCCTGAGCATCCCATACCACCTGCTTGTGAGCCTCTCAACATGGTGCCAGGGTCTCTACCTGACTGGGCTAGCCACCCTCACGTGACTGGTAGGATAACCTTGGGAAACCAGAATCTACAACACAAAAGCAGTTCTCACTGGCCAGAGTATCAGGTCGGTAGGAGAGTATGAGAGGGTTGGTGTGGAGCCACCAACAAGCCAACCCACACTCAAAAGGCTCAGGGGGGCCTTGCACATGTCCAGGAGACAGCAGTGAGGGTCCAGCACCAGTGAACTGGCCTTTGGGAGCATTCCTTCCTGCTGGCCTCTCCAGGAGGCAGGAGGTGTGGCCTGTGGGTTGTACCTGATTTGCATCCTTCGGGAGGTGTGGCACGGGACTTTACCTGATCTGCATCCCTTTCCTGCAGGAGCACATGTCCTTCCTCAGGAGGAGGCTGTTGAGGGTCACCGCCCCGATCAGGTAGAATAGCTGCTTCACCACCTGCCTCACAAGCTCGGGGTCCAGGCCATTCTGACACATGGTGGTGTAGAAGTAGCTCAGCTGCTGCAGGACGGATGTCATGGTGTAGGCGTCTGTGTCATCGATACTGGAGGAGCGCTTCCGGAAACCGGTGGGCTTCAGACCGGAAATGCCCTGCAAGCTCTCATACTCCAGCATTCCTGGCACTGCGGGAAGGGTGGAAGGAAGGCTCTTTACACAGGGATCACGTGAGGGTGCACATCCTTAACCTCATTGTCTGTTCTTTATAGTCAATGGCTATGGTTGTGATAGAGCACAGTGGTTAATCTTGGTTGTCAGCTCAGTGGGATTTAGAATCTAGGAGACAAACTTCTGGGCCTGTCTGTGAGGGATTTTCTAGAATTAGGTAAATGGAGGTGAGAAAACCTACCCTAAGAGTATTCAGTGGCATTTACACACTGGGATCCTGGAACAAATAAAAGGGAGAAAGTCACCTGAGGCCCTGTTATCTATCATCTTCCTTTATTTCCTCACTGTGGCTGCAATACAGCCAGCTGTTTCATGGTCCAGCCAAGGACCACCTTTGCCTTGGTGGACTGTGTTCTCTTAAACTGTGAGCCAAAATAAACTTGCCCTTATGTTGCTTTTGGTATAGAAACAAACAAACAAACAAAAAGCACTAATATTTAAAAAAAAAAAAAGAACTGAGTATATTGGGATACCAAAGTAAGCCAGGGCATGGGCCATGGCTTACAGAAGGGCAGGACACCTCCTGGAGGCTTGAAACAGTGGTCCCCACAGGAAAAAGATCAGTAAACAGCTCAGAGCCTGGAATCAACAAAGCCTGAAGTATTTACATTTTTGAAAGCTGAGTAAAGAATGCACAAATGTGAGTGGGACCTGAGGACCTCAGATATACTCTTGTGTGGTCTAGCCACACGAGAACCAAAGCAGCACATCAAATAAATAGTGTAAGCTCTCCACAGGGTTCCCCTTAGGAAAAGACATCCTCACCCAAAGAAAATGGTCAACTGTGTGCTACTATACACGGAGTCACTTTAAACAAGCTAAGAATTAAAAGGTAGACACATGGTGATTACGTTTCTTAGTTTTCCAAGCTATGCTATTCATAATCACATATACCACACACAGAGTTTCTATTTTAAAGAGTCTCTTGGGCTGGGATTGCAGCTCACTTGGTAGAATGTTTGCCTAATAAGCATGAAGTCTTGGGTTTGATTCTCAGTACTAAGCAAAACCAGGCACGGTGGCACATACCTGTAATCCCAGCACTCAGGAGATACAGGCAGAAGAATTATGAATTCAAGACCTTTCATTATATATCAAGCTCAAGGCCAGCCTGGGTTATGGGAGACTCTGTCCCAAAGCAAACAAAGAGCTTCTATATCGTTGTATCTCTCGGCCATTCATTCTCTTCTTACCTATTATGGGCTGGATGTTGTTCTCCATCACGATGATGAACTGATAATAAATCCGAATAGCCACATCACTCAGAATCTGTCTGTATTCTGTAAGATCAAAATTGTTCAAGCAGTTCTTATTCTGCTGTGGGCTGTTATACTTCATGAATTCCTGCAAGCAATTTGAGCATAAGCATGAGAGCGTTGTAGACACTGGCGGAAACGGAAATACTGCCCCTCCTAAGGATGCTATGGTCAACACCTAGGGTAGCTTTTACAGCTTGAAGCTGAAGGTCTGCTTTTAAATGAGTTCTTCAAGTTTATCTTATATGACAAAAAAAAATAGCAATTTACTGTATAATCTCAGTCAGTGGCGGCTGTCATCACAGCACTGCCCCTGAAGCGGAGAGCTACAGAGAAAGACACTCGGTGTCCCGCTCTGGCCTCTGCATGTGGAGAACAACAGCCTAAATGCC
Source organism: Alexandromys fortis (assembly GCF_014885135.2). Classification (NCBI taxonomy): domain Eukaryota; kingdom Metazoa; phylum Chordata; class Mammalia; order Rodentia; family Cricetidae; genus Alexandromys; species Alexandromys fortis. The sequence goes on along the minus strand of NW_026067900.1, from coordinate 8,942,070 downwards.
ACTTTATTGTTCCAGTTCCAGCGAAAAATGCCCCAGCGAAGCTTGAAGAACACCTTCATGACATCACTTCCTGGAAGCAGAGTTGGGGCGCAGAGGTCAATAATCAGAGTCCTCTAGAGAGAACAGTTAGCAAAGATAAATCAGAGGTTCTATTTTGGGTCATCATGCTGAAATCCACAGCACGGCCCCATCAGGTGGAAACACCACCATCACACCTTCTATTGACTGGAAAACGGAGGAAAGCAATGCTTCACACTGAACCCAAGGTCTGAACTCTCTGGAGTAGCACCCATGCACATACAGGTGATACACGAACTAGCCTCCTGGGTGAAGAGGAGGCCGGCAAGCTAGCTGGCACAGAGGCTGAGTGGAGTAGGGAGTTCCCAATGAAGGCCTCCCTGAGCCAGATTGTGAGGTGGTCCCGGGAGGCCATCAGCAGGACAGACGCGCGTCCTTACCTCCTCCCCACTGTACTGCTTCAGGCAGTTGAGGAAGTGACACGTGTTGGACAACCAGAAGGACAGCATCTCCAAATCCTCCAGATGCTCCTTAGACAAGAGAAGACAATGAAGGCACAGAGGCACACACCTTTAATCCCAGCACTCGGGAGGCTGAGGCTTGTAGATCTCCAAGAATGAGGTCAGTCTGGGCTACACAGTAGATCCCTGTCTCAAAAAAAAGCAAAAACAAACATTAAAAACAAGCTTAGCTGGTAACCTCCAATCATCTGTGTGCCACACGCATGTGGGTCCCTACCCATAGAGCGGACCGTGGGTTGTCTAGCTGCCAGCCATTCTGATGAGCACAGCTAGGGAGGGACATCCAGCAGGCCGAGCAGAGCCACCCTCCAGCCCAGATGAGTCATTGCAGTAAGGTTAGGAGCACAGGAGTGCACTCCATCTTCTTCAACACACTGCACGGGAGTCGGGGAGGTCACCTTACGAAGTCACTGACCTAATGAACACCTGGTCCTTCTTTTCTAGACCAGGAGAAACAGCAACAATAGGTTTTCATGCAAATAAACACCCATATACATAAAATAAAATTCTCAATGAAAACCTATTGTTGCTGTTTTTCCTGGTCTAGAAAAGAAGGGCCAGGTGTTCATTAGGTCAGTGACCTTGTTTTATTTGCATGTGTGTCTATGCACCATGGAGGTCAAAAGAGGGCATTGGATACCCTGGAACTGGAGTTATGGAGGGTTGTAACTACCATAGCTACCATGTGGGGTCTGAGAATCAAACTCAGGTCCTCTGCAAGAGCCCTCAATGCTCTTAACCACTGAGCCATCTCTCCAGTGCCAGTAATAATGTTTTAGGAAGGAGACTCATATGCTTGTCACTGGAAGAGATGGATAATCTTTCAGTTTCCCATTTCCTTACTGCTACACTAGTGCGGCACAGATCCCTCACTCATGAGGGGACGGAGGGGTGAGGCTGGGAGAACAGATCCCTCACTCATGAGGGGACGGAGGGGTGAGGCTGGGAGAACAGATCTCTCACACATGAGGAGACGGAGGGGTGAGGCTGGGAGCACAGATCCCTCACACTTGAGGGGATGGAGGGGTGAGGCTGGGAGCACAGATTCATCACTCATGAGGGGATGGAGGGGTGAGGCTGGGAGCACAGACCTCTCATACCTGAGGGGATGGAGGGGTGAGGCTGGGAGCACAGATCTCTTACACCAGAGGGGATGGAAGGGTGAGGCTGGTGCCTACCAGATTGTAGCCTCTCCAAGAGTCTTTGAGGCTCACTGGCAGAACCTCCGCCATTTGTCTTTCCTTAGAGGCCAAGGGTAGATAAAGACTGGGTCACTTCCCAGAGCCCTTCCCAAATCAGACACTATACCGAGATCCAGCACCAAAGGCGGCTCCTACCTTAACTACATGCTTGATGCCGTTAATGGCACTGTTCATGAGGGACTTGAGCATGTCGGCATCATTCAGGGAGTCCGCATACCGCACACACATGAACAGGATGTGAGCCGGCAGCCCGGGAATCATGTTCACTACCACGCCTCGGGGCTTCAGGTCTGTAGGGGGAAAGAAACCCGCTCTCAGCTGCTGGTGAGCGCTCCTCCCATGATAGGAGGGGGTGGGGTGGGGCTTCTGGCCTTTCTGTGCTTGGATAGAGCCTGAGAGCATAGTGTCTCTTCTCTCAATCTGAGAATCTCCAACTTTTACTTAGCGAAAGCACATGAGGGGCCACCGGCTCACCCCACACTTCATTGTTAAAGGGCTCATTCTCTGTTAAGAGGCCAGATGGGAGGAAAGAATTTGTAATTTTCGCTGGCAAGGAGGCTCTAGATATTGGAACTCCAACATAAGAAAGGAACCCAACCCAGGTACCTCACCCCAATCGCTTTGGTAAGGATGGGAGCCATCTCAAGTCACAGGAAGCTGTCTCCAATGGAGACACTAGTGGCCAGCAGTACAGCAGAGGAGACAAGCTATCAAGCTAGTCTCAGGGTAAGAGATGTCAGAGAGGGTGGCGCATGCCTTTAACCCAAGCACTCAGAAGGCAGAGGCAGGCAGATCTCTGTGAGTTCAAGGTCAGCCTGGTCTACAGAGTTAATGCCAGGACAGGCTCCAAAGCTATACAGAGAAACCCTGTCTTGAAAAACAAAAACAAAAGAGAGAGAGAGAGAGAGAGAGAGAGAGAGAGAGAGAGAGAGAGAGAGAGAGAGAGAGGTCAGAGAGGGGATGGAGAGAGGCTCAGAGGTTAAGAGCACTGGATGCTCTTGCAGAGGATCCGGTTCAGCTCCCAGCATTCATGTGGTGGCTCACAACCATCTATTAACTCCTGTCCATAGGAGCTGATGTCCTTTTCTGCGATCCACGAACACCAAGAATGTTCATGGTGCACATACATACATTCATGCAAGTAGACACTCATACACATTAAATAAATGATTAGTCTTTTAAAGAGAGAGATGTCGGAGAGACAGAGCAGGGATAAAGGGAAGCTTACGACAGGAAAACAGGAGCTTCCAGGGGCCGAGTTAAGGCCACTACAGAGAAGACGTCCCTTGGTGTTAACACACGTAGGGCTGTGTTAGAGTTTGAATCTTAAAAGTTTATGCTTTGAACACTTGCTTCCCAGCTAGTGGTGCTATCTGGGGAGGCTGTTACCTAGCCTGTAAAATAGGTCATTAAGGGTGGGCCTTCAAAGAAGGCCCCTGATCCCTGCCACTGTCTGTTTCCCGCTGATGTACTGTGAGCAGGTTTCACCCCCACACTCTCTCACTACCACGAACTCAGCGGGCCCGCCATGCCAAGGTAAATCTTTCTTCCAGTTGTTTCCAGCAGGCGTTTTGTTAGCAGTGATTGGAAAGCAATCAACAGCCGGATGCTCTTGTTCTGTCTCTGTCTCTCTGTACGCACATGCACACACAGTCATTACAAAGCAGAGGAATCAAGGCAGCATCTTTTTCTTGAAAGGTCTTGGGGAGGATGGAGAGATGGCATTGCAGCCAAGAACATACACTTCTTTTTCAGAAGAGCAGAGTTTAACTCCCAGTACCCACACTGGACAGCCAACAATTTCCTGTAACTCAGTCCTTGGACACGCAACACGAGTGTTCCACCACTGAACTACATTCTTAGCCATTGGCTTTGTATGATGGGGTTTCCTATGTAGTTCAGGCTGGTCTAGGACTCACAGTATTTCTGCCTTTCTGCCCCTAAGTGCTTGGATTACACATTTGCCCCACCAGGCCCAGGCCCAGGAGTTGTGTCTTCCATTCTGACCCTATGATTAGATTTGGGAGGCGGTTGGGACAGTGGTTCTCAGCTGAGGACTGTTTTGGTTACCCAGAGGACACTGACAGTGAACCCTGGATCTTGACACCAGCTTCTAGAGTAGGCGGAAGCTAGCGATACGGTGCTGTAGTTCACAGTGCATAGCCTTTTCCCTCAACCAAGGGCCACCTGGTCAGCACTGAAGCTGGGAAGCTTCAAGCTAGGGGGGAAAGCATGAAGGAAGAGAGAGAAAAAGAAGAGCCCTCGTCCAGGACTTTGGGACTGACTGATATTCAAGTTCTCAAAGAGAAAGCATGACCCAGAGATATGGGTTTGACTACCAAGAATGAGGTTTTGAATGATCTTGGCCTCATCTTCTTTTTTGTATTCCAGCATTCCAAGGTACTCCTTGGGTCCTGAGGGCAGGTGCACTTCGTTGGCTGCAGACAAAGGCAAATTGTCAGCTACATACACGAAAGCCACACTCTCCGGTTCATTGTGAGGATATTGTCCAAGTCTACCCTGGTCATAAATCGCTACAGCTTGCAGCTATTGTTGGGGCTGTTGGATGCTTCAGACTTCTCCCTATAGTGATTTCTGTCTGCTGAAAAAACAAAGATGTACTTGAATGAATCCCAGAGTGCCTCTTTCGTCTCCAGTATGGCGGGGAGGGAGAGAAACCCAAGACACTGCCCTGATGATGTCTACAGGGAAGGTACAAGACTCAGGAAACAAAATGCTAAGACACACATCTTGACCACAGGGGTGGGGCTGCACTCTCCCATGGCTCCTGTGAGAAATAACCACATACTTAAGGGAACAATGTTAGGCTGCTAAGTTGGAGGAATGTGTTACATCAAAATGGGTAACTGATATAGGCAAAAGGAGTCCTGACTTAGTTGTGTTGAGCTGAAAGGAAGTAGTGAAAGAGACAAAATGGATCTAGGACTTAGAAAAGAAGTGACGATTAGGTATGAGGTTTGGTTTGGTAGACATTATATATAGAGAGTATAGCTCATTATTTTACTCATCTACTCCTTTTTGTCTATCATCATCCATCTTCCATTGATATATACATCCACCCATCATCCACCTGTCATCTACCCATCCATCCACCCATCCATCCATCCATCCACCAATTCTAATAGTAGAGACATAAAGGACAGGACATCTAGACCTGTCCCTTGTTTCCATGAGGCAGATCGGCTCATAACATCTCTTACTGGCCAGGCAGTGGTGGCACACACTTTTAGTCCCAGCACTTGGGAGGCAGTGGCAGGTGGATCTCTGAGTTTGGAGCCAACCTGGTCTACATAGAGAGTTCCAGGACAGCCAGGACTACACAGAGAAACCCTGTCTTGGAAACAAAAACAAAACAAACATCTATTACCGAAGAGGAAAGAGCCTGAAGATATTGCAAACTTAAGATAAAAGTGTAGTATAAGAATAAAGGAGGGCTTCAAAAAAATGAGCACAGAAAAGAAAGGTGGCTGTAGGCACAGCCTGTGCGAGCAAAGATGGGACAGAGAGGACCGTGAAGAAGGAAAGTGTGGAGAACGTGGCAAGAGGGGAAGGCTGGCATGGACATGGGCTCCAAAGCTAAGGGAAGAAAGGTAGTGGTCCTTCCCTCGGGCCTCCTGGGGACAGGCTGCAAATGCCACTCAGCTGAGGTCAGGATGTAATGTCTGTCTTCTCTGTTTCTCTCCACATCTTCAAAATGACTAACTGGATACTCACTCACAATTTCATCTTGACAAAGAGGAGCTAACAGAGGAAGGGGATAACGTACTTGTTTTAGGGGGTTCCTTGAAACAACAGGAGTGTTCATGCTGTCTGGTACAATGAGCTTCTTTATAACCTTAAAGGCTCTTTAGCCTAGCCCAAGGCCCTAAACCTGAGCAGTTGAGCATCATTCCCTTAGGCTCTGCGTACTTCGAACATGGTCATGATCACACACTTCAGAACACAGTGCCTTCCCTGAAAGCTGCAAAGAATAAGGCCGTACCCCTCCTACCTTTTTCAATGGTCTTGGTTAAAGTCTTGACTTGATCCTGTAGCTTTTTAATGACTCTGTCCTTCATGTCTAACTCTTCCTCAAGATCCTTCAGAAACCCAGAGAAACAAGGAATTTTCTCAGAAGCATCTCCTTTGACTTTGATTTTGTCAATGCCTTTACAGATCTGTAGTTCACGTTCCATAGAATTCACTTGCACACATGATTTGCTCAGCGGCTGCTTTCCGGATTATCCAGTTCCTGATATTTTCAAGGCTCCCCTAGTGAACACTACATCTGGGCTGGCTCACACCTGATGCTCAGAGCTCAATCCCCAATACCACACGGTGGATTCTGCATGTTGTGTTCACACACACACACACACACACACACACACACACACACACACACACACTGTCCAGGTCAGTTTAGCTTTTTGCTAATGTACCATGATCTAGAGTCACTGGGAGGAGCGAACCTCAATTCAGACAATGCCCCCACCAAGTTGGCCTGCAGAGAATTTTCTTGATTAACGATTGCTGTTGAGGGATCCACCAATAAATTAATGTCCAATACAGAGTGAAAATTAGAGCTGGGGAAATGGGCTCTTTGAATGTCAGAAGAGGGCGCCAGAGAGACTTCTGAGGTTTGGACAGGGCTTTCCCTTTCCTCTTCTGGGTGAAGAGGCTGTTTGGCTTAAACACTAGGAGAGAAACATCTCTCACAAAGGGCAGAGAGCCTTCCAGTTCTTCTGAAAGTGACTACCTGTTATTTTCCCCTTTCCGTTATGACTGGGTCTTGTACATGGCAGGCTGTTCTCAAACTCCCTTCAAGGACGACCTTTAGCTCCTGATGCTCCTGGGATTACAGGCGCTCACTACCACGTCTGGACTGTGCAGTGCTGCAGACGGCACGCGCTCCACCGCTGAGTTTTATCATCACACAACCACCAGTCTTTAGATAAGGACCCAGAGTGCCCTCACAGAAGGCCTTTCGGTCTACAGCTGTTATCCTTATTCGACAGGCGGAACATTTAGTTCCCTGCTCAGCAACACCGCCACACAGAGCCAACCGTCCGTACCCCTTACCCTGGTTTCCAAAGACAGCTGAGAGGCCTCCTGTTGGAGAGTACGCTTGGCTTCCTCTTCAGCTTCTGGTTGCTTCTCCAGGAACTCGCTGGCCTCCTGCAGTTCTTGGATCTTATCTGTGGGCCCCTCATTTCCTTTGATTTCCACTGCCCTGAGGAAGGGACAAGATGCTCTGGGCATCATGTGACCACTGCACAGTTCCTGCCAGTTCCCACCAGAACACTCACTTGCCCTGTGCCCCCAGTTCCCACCAGAACACTTACTTGTCCCACACTCCTTCCTCATCTCTGGCTCGATTTAGGTGACTGAACGACTCTTCTGGTTTTCCTATCATGAGAAACCTGTCACTGCTATGGTCAGCCAAGCTACTGAGATCTAATTCGGGGTTGCCATTATTTTCCCAGAGGCTCTAATCCATATCTAATCAGAGATGATTAGGTTTTGTTTGGTCTGAACAAGGTTTAGTTTGTTTGCTTGCTTTGTAAAGCATTATTTGTAAAGCATAAGAATGACATTTGATATGAACATCTAGATTTCTATATTCTCTTTAAAAATAGTGATAGCAGAACCAGGGGCTACATTCCCACTGTGCCAGACGCCCACGGAACTTGAAGGAAGCTGCCCCTTTAATACCACACTTTCTTGCCCTCTAGGCAGCTATCCCTTTACCCCTGTGCTACCTGCCTGGCCCTGGAGACCACAGCTTAATGCCCCCAATGCCGTGACTTCCCATGAATTTCCTGGATGCCGGTGGTCTAAGAGTAGGACCAGGATGGTTCTGTTACCTTCCATCTTCTCGGTCTGCTCCTTCAGGCGGGACTCAAGATCCTGCTTCTGCCTCTCCAGCTCTGAAATTTGCTGTTTGAAGTCTGGGATCATCTTCAGAGAACAGTTAGCAACTATTAGAATAGTCAGTGTTTGAGTCTGGACCTTAACTCTCCACAACAAACATTTATCCATCTCCCGTTCAGCTAGTAAAACACATAGCTGTGTAAAAGTTCAGCTGAGGCACTAGATTTGCTGACATTCTATCCCCTCCTTCCTCTAAAGACGTATACAGTGGTCTCCAAAAATCCCAGCATGCTCAGGGAGCGCAGTTCTCACACGACTGTCACTGTGGGAAGGGGAGATTGCCCCGTGCTGAACTGTACCCATGTACCTGGAACAGGACATCCTATCTCAGAACATCCTGTAGCTGGAATTGTCCAGGGCTCTCCCCCTCTCCTTTGGTGTGTGCCTTATGTCCATCCCTTCACCTGCAGCCAGGTACAAACAGTTTGTCTGTTCTCTAAGTTTTTACAGACACCCAGGCCGCCGAAGCCCAAACATACAAACCTATCTTAAAAGCACCATAAGCACCATGTGTTTCTGTATCTTGAAAGCATATTCTCTCTCTCTCTCTCTCTCTCTCTCTCTCTCTCTCTCTCTGTGTGTGTGTGTGTGTGAGAGAGAGAGAGAGAGAGAGAGAGAGAGAGAGAGAGAGAGAGAGAGAGAGCCTGTAGATCCGTGGCAAGGCCTACCATGTTTTCTGATGTCAGCCTGGTGACTTCGTGACGGATACTTTCATTGATGCCCGTCTCTTCTCGGAACAGTTTCTGCAGGTGGTTGATCTCTTGGCTCAGGTGCACTACTTTGAAGTTCAGACCTTCAATCTCTTTTTCATAGCAATCCTTCTGAGTCTGGAAATGGCTTTCCAGAACACTGTTAAAAGAAGGGGAGAGGTCTCCACATTGCTGGGCTGACCACAGAGGGGACATCGTGCTACAGTTGAGAAAGCTAGGGTCAGCATTTCCCTTTCAGGACTGAAGCTGACAATGCATTCACAGAAACAGGGAGGGAATTAGGAGCCGAAACCAAAGAAGCCTGGCCACTGTTAGAAAGCAGTGTGTGTGGTTAACATGCAGTTTACGACAAAGGCATTTCATTTTAGAAGTGATTCAGTTATGGTTTTACAGTTAATAGTTTGAAACCTTTGTTCTGCGAGATACAGCTGTGATGATGTGGTCTATACACCTGTGAGGGTTCCCTGAGTGTACAACGTGAGGGGGACCCTGCAGTGTCACCAGGCTGTCATAGGAGCTGGTGGCAGTAGGAAGTCCACACATGACAGTGGAGGTATAAATGAGGACTCCTCTGTTCTTTCTCTTTCTCTCTTTCATGTTCTCTCTCCTTTGGGTCCCTCTATGTAGCTCTGGGTGTCCTGAAACTCCATATCTAGATCAGACTTGGCCTTGAGCTCACAGAGACCCAACCGCCTCTGCCTCCCTAATGCTGAAATTAAAGGCATGTACCATCATGCCCAGTGAGAAATCTATTTTCAACTCAGTTTGCTGTGGACCTAAAACTTCTACAAGACAATGAAGTTTATTAATTTAAAGAAGCGCCACAGAAACTTCCTCAGTCCAGCCACACAACAGTAGCTGCTTATATAATGTAACTATGTCTTACTCTTACTTTTAAAACATCCATGCATTTTTACTTTATGTGTGCTTGCCTGCATGTATGTATGCATGTATACCATGTGTGTGCATTGCCTGTGGAGAGCAGAAGAGGGCATCAGATCTAGAGTTATAGACAGTTGTAAGCTACCATGTGGTTGCTGGGAATCTGGTAGACCTGGGCCCTTGGCAAAAGCAGTCAATGTTTCTAACTGCTGACCCATCTCTCCAGTACAGATTTTGTTTGTTTTTTGAGATAGGGTCTCTAGCCCAGGCCAGTCCCAAACATTTTGGTAGTTAATGATAACCTTGGAGTTCTCCATCTTCTTGAGTTTCAAGTGCTGGGGTTACAGATGAGCCCATCACACCCCATTTATTCAGTGCAAGGGATGGAAACAGAGTTTTCTTTTGGGGGGGCATGGTTTGAAACAAGGTTTCAAGGTTTGGAGACTGTCCTGGAACTCTCTCTGTAGACCAGGCTGGTCTCAGACTCATAGAGATCCACCTGCCTCTGCCTCCCAAGTGCTGGGATTAAAGGTGTGCACCACCACTGCCTGGCTGGAAACCAGAGTTTTATGCAGGCCAGGCAAGCACTCCACTAACTGAGTTACATCCCCAACCCTGTAACTAGTTTCGAGGAAACAAGTTACAGGTTTTCTCACCAGGTCTCCTCTTACTAGGCAAATGGCTGAATTCTCAGAGAAGTCTTTCTAGGGGCTATTAGACAATTTTACCATAAGAATTTACTTCACATGTCAAATATGGGTAAGATGAACTTCCTAACATTGTACTGTCTCTGGAAAAACAAACAAACAAACCAAAAACCAAAACCAAAACTAGAAAACAAAACAAAACAAACCCCAAGGGAACAAACACCTCACCGAGTTGCCTTTTTGAGTCCTTCATAGGCAAACCAAAGTTCTCCATCCTCATTTAAGTGCTCCAGATCCTCCACAGAGAGCCTGGGAAATAAAACAAAGAAGGCACAAATGTCCAGCCTCCTTACTCACGGATCACATGGTTTGTATGTGTTATTCCTACAGTACAGTTCACCTTGCTTTCTAAAGGATTGTGTGTATGTGTGCAGGCATGTATGTGTGTGTTCAGGAGCTGGTAGAGACCATCACATCCTCCATGGAGCTGGAGTTTCCACTGGTACTAGGAACTGATCCCTGGTCCTCTGCAGGGAGCAAGCACTCTTAACCACTGAGTCATCCATCAGCCCCTCCAACTCCCAACCCCAGTTTTATTTTTTTTAGGCAGGGTTTTTCACTGGCCTGGCACTCACTGATTGAACTAGACTATCTGGTCAGTAAACCCAGGGATCCTCTGTCTCTGCTGCCCCAGTGGTTGGTCATAAGCATGTAAGGCCATGCTTAGCTCCCCCGCTTTTTAAAGAAAAGCATAGGTTGTAGGGATCAAACTTACACGCTACCACTTCACTCAGTGTAAATGCTTGTAAATGTCTGAAGACGTAAGACTGATACCTGCTTCTAACATCTTCTATGTCGTAGCTCTCCAGAAGCTGTTTGGTGACCTCTGACATCCGATCTGGAAGGGAAGGAAGAGCAGCATAAATCAAAGTCGAGCATAGCTTTCTTCCCTGGCGTCTCTCCAGAATGGTTGCCTACAATCTGCAGCTGAATAACCGAGCAGCTGGCTACCAACACACTGTCTTGGGTATCCAACTAGCAAGGTGTCCAGACTACCCACTAACCAGCCCATGAGCCACTACCTCTCACCAACCCACTAACCAGCCCATACCCCAGTACTTCTTACCTAACTCACTAACCAGCCCACGACCCAGTACTTCTTACCTACCCACTAACCAGCCCACGACCCAGTACTTCTTACCTACCCACTAACCAGCCCACGACCCAGTACTTCTTACCTACCCACTAACCAGCCCACGCCCCAGTACTTCTTACCTACCCACTAACCAGCCCACGACCCAGTACTTCTTACCTACCCACTAACCAGCCCACGACCCAGTACTTCTTACCTACCCACTAACCAGCCCACGCCCCTGTACCCCTTACCTACCCACTAACCAGCCCACGCCCCTGGTACCTCTCATCTCCCGTTTCTGTGACTGCACGTGTTTTTCCACATCTATCTTCTGTGCCTGCAGCAGCTCTATTTCCTTCTCAAACTCAGAGATGGTCTAAATCAGAGCCATGAACAAACCAAGGGCAGAGAAAACAGCCGTTACACTTTCCATCAGTCAAGGACACAGATTTATCACAGAGCACATGGAGCCTAGCGGCCACCATGCTGTTTCCTAGCTGGAACCGTATCCTGCTCTCACAGCCTCACAGCTTGCCCTGAAGCAGCTCAACTGCGGAGGCTAGGCACCCTGGGAGGGCCCTCTTGGGGAGAGTTTCCCACAAGCATTTCTGCTGGTCAAAAGGTTGCACACTGCTGTTCACACTACAAGCTCAGCTCAAGGAAGACCATGGGTTTATGTCTTGTTACTGTTTGTTTGTTTTTGTTTTGTTTTATTTATTTATTATTATTAATATTTTTTGTAGCTAAGCAGATTGAAAAATTCTCAGGGATAGCAGAGGTGAAAAGCCCTCCTAGAATACTCTGGTCCTGAGTATCGATAGACCCCAGCTCCTGACTCTACAGAGGAAGGGGATCAAACATAGACTCCTAACGGTCCTAACTGTCTTTGAGGTGAGTAAAAGCTGAGCCCCCATCGGATAGAAAAATGAATCTACCCTGACTTGAAGGCTTAACGACATGTTCCGGATCATGTGACATGTTCTGGATCATGTGCCTGGAAGCCGCGACCGTCAGTCTGAAGCCTTGGCTCCCTTCACGATTCTTTGCACATTTCAGATAACGTTCACATTCACTTGCAATCTTCAGACACACCAGTGATGGCCAAGACCTTTGTAAGCAAGACCTTAAGAGGCATCAGGAGTGACATCTACTGGCATCTCACTCCAAGTGCAGGCTCACAATTCTTCCAATTTAAGGTTAACCTGGAGAGATGGTTCAGAGTTCAAGAGCCACTCTCCCAAAGGACCTGAGTTTAATTCTCAGCACCCACATGGCAGCTCACAACTGTCTGTAACTCCAGATCCAATGCCCCAATGCCCCTCAGGCAAGAATACCAATGCACATAAAATAAAAATTAATAAATCATCTTTTAAAAAAGGATTAGACAGTTGGTATGACACGCAACAGACACAGAATTGACTTCCTGGAATGGACAAGTCAAAGGAATATGATCATGTGATCCAGTCTCCCCAAGTCTTCCACATCGCAACAACAGGAGGCCAGTTGACAAGGGAGCCAGGAGAGCACTGGTTAGCACACAGTGCTTATAGAAAAGGCGGACAGTTTTCCTGGGAAACCCAGAGGCAACGCAGACCGACAGTTCTGATGGGGGAAGCTCTTACAGAGCACACACAGCTGTTCACAGCCACACAGAACATCTGCAGAGCTTTCTAGCATGTGTTTTACATGTTTAGTGGAAGCTCGACAGCCTTCTGACTTCACAATGAAATGCTTTGCATTTGAGAACAGGCTGCAGGCGGGCATGGCTTTAGGTCCATTCCCTGGAAAGCAAGGATGCTCTTCCTGCACGCTGCATCTGCCGGAGGTCTGCATTCTAAAACAATACATGCACTGAAGGATCAGATGGATGCTACCGCTAGCACCTGGGAGGCTGAGGCAGCAGCATCCTGAGTTCACGGACAGCCAGGGTGACATATTGAGAACTCGCTTCAAGATAAACAAATCCTCAAGTCTGTAGGGATGCATACGATTACGATTTCTAGTAAGGACTCATTGTCCATGCACAGCTCACACCTTACTTATTGTTCTTTTAAAATTTATTTTTATCAAGAACTTTTTATTAAATTTCTATGAATATTTATATATTTTATAAAATATAGATAACGCTGGTATTTTATTTATTTTTTTCAAAACTTTTTAAAGATTTGTTTGTTATATATACAGTATTCTGCCTGCATACCAGAAGAGGGCATCAGATCTCATTATAGATGGTTGTGAGCCACTAGGTGGCTGCTGGGAACTGAACTTGGGACCTCGGGAAGGGCAGCCAGAGCCCTTACCCTCTGAGCCATCTTTCCAACCCAGCTCTGGTATTTTAACGCTTGCTTAAGCAATGAAAATATTTTTCTATGTGATTTTTCCTGCTCTACTTGTAAATTTCATTTTTTTAAAACTTTTATTATAGATTGACAAAGTATAATCACATATATTTGTGGGTGACAAAGTAAGGTTATGATTTATGAATGCAATGTGGAAAATCAAGTCAAGATAACAAACACACAACTCTCTCAAAAACCTGCCATTTTTGCAGTTGAGAATGTTGAAATTTATTCTCTTAACAATTTAAAATGTGTAATACTTCATCATTAAGTGTATTCAGTGCTCTGGAATGGGTTTCTGGAGACAGGGCCTCATCGTCTAGTCTGGCCTCTAGCTCCCTGTGCAGCTGAGGAGAGCTTGAGCTTCCTCCTGGCTCTCCGGCCTCCATCTCCCCAGTGCTGGGATTACAGGAGTGTGCACTACACCTGAATTCTACTGACGGGGCGGCCTCTTCAGGCGTGGACCATCACTCGTGAATTTTCTGATAAAGTGGAAGATTATAACAATTTTACTTTAGTACAGGTATTCTTAAGTTGAAAACATGATAAGTGATAAGGGTTTTCCGGAATATATAATTTAAATTGGAAGTATTCTTTTAGTCAGTCTGTTTAAATAACTGTATAATTACAACCTGGCAGTGTCAGAAGCTGTGAGAAACATGAAATACAGTTTCAGACAGTGCAGTGTCTGGGACTTGGACTTGGGGGAACAGAGCACTGGGGTGTTGTGTGCCGTCAGTCTGTAGGGCTACGCCTGCTGTTTGATGTCTTGGGAACACAGAGATGCTTTGGCTGGGCTAGCAGCTGCTCGGGCCACACTCAACCTGCATCTGCCCTTTTCTATTTCACCTTCTCAGCTGCTCTGAGAAGCAAGCACCCCGCTGTGACTCTGATTCTCACTTCCCCAGAGGATGCTCCCAAGCATCTAAGCAAGCAGAGGCTAGAGGGGGCACCTCCTGTAGGATGGGCACACCTTACTTAGCTAAAGGACTGGATCCTTGCTGCTGCCCCTGCCACCCAGGAATCCAGGATAACCTGACTACCAGCATATAGTACTGGCTACTCGTCAAACACCTCCTCATTCTGCCTGAATCCATACGAAAGCCCCCTCATATACACAATGCTTCATCTGAGCTCTCTTCAAAATCCCTACCATGCTGACAATGGTATTAATAAATATCTTACCAAAAAGGACAGCGCACCTGAGCTGTCTCCAAACTGAACCCCAAATCTGAGACCTTTCCGCTATCTCTGTGCAGATCAAGGGCATCACCAGAGACCTAAAAGCCAGCACACCCTACCTTTGCTTGCTTGGTCAGTCGAGCCACCTCCCCTTTCAGGCTGTCAGAGGTGAGCCGGCCCTCCTCCAGCTGATGATGGAGCTGCGTCCTCTCGTCCTTCAGGGCTTTAATTTCTTCTCTCAGAGACGCTATCTGTTTCTCATAGGCCTGCGTTTTCAGCTCAAAACTTTTTTCAAGAAGTCTAGACAGCAAAAGAAGAAAAGATAAACTTAGATTTGTTTTTATAGTCTTTGAACAAAATATATAGTATTCTGAAAATATAGAGAGGAGACACCTCCATGCCAAAAGAGGAGACAGGCTTGTTGTGACCTATGCCACCCTTGCAGAAGCCCATGGTCCTGTTTTTTTAGCATGTATCCTGTTCTCATAGTCTGAAACCAATGCTTTAGAGCTCCTGGTGTGAGACTCTGTCTCAAGATCACAGGGAGCACAAGATAGAGAGGCAGGACTTCAAGTCACACTAGGTGCTGGGGCGCTGTGATCTCAAAGTCATCCCTGGGTTCCACGCTGTCCTCTGAATGGGGTGCCCATCCCTCAGCATATTCTGCCACGTTCTAGTCCTTTCCCAGGACCCCCCAGGGGTCTTATTTAGTCCTCAACAAATACGGCTGAGCATCCCAAATTCCCAAAACTGAACGAGAAATTCTAAAATCCGAAACTGCACCACCAGTGTGCTAATGAAAGGTTTCCACCTCTGAATTTATTTAGGATTTGGGACTATCCTAGGATTTAGGATTTAGGATTTGGGAGGGGTGCTCTCTTGGTGAAGTCTGTGTCAATGGAAAATTATGAAAGCAAAACCATTCTGGCCACAAGCTTCTCAGGTAAGGAACAAAAGCAGAGGCCATAATACAGGCCATCTCTGTATTCAGGGGTCTCGGTTTCTGAGAAATCTGAAAATGATTTATTTTACTTATTTGTGTGTGTGTGTGTGTGTGTGTAAGCAGGTGTCTGCATGTCTGTGATTGCATGCACACGTGTGTACCCTGATGTTTGCACCTTTGCACATGGAGGCCAGAAGAGGGCATCACGCCCCTCAGAGCTGGAAATGTAGGTGTCTTGGGACACCCAGCCTATATGAGTGCTGGGCTTCAAACTCTGGTTGTTCAGCAAGCACTCATAACTATTAATCCATCTGTCCAGCCCACTTAAAAAAATTTAGAATATATTTCAGCAAAGCCAAGTGCTCCAAAGTGTGTGGAAACCCAATTTCTTGTAAACGGGTCACTGAATTCAACAGGTGACAATGAACTAAGAAACCAGCAGAAAGGAGTCATGTGACCTAGACCAACTTTGTCTAGTCCACAGAGTTCAGTCAGAACTAAGGCAGACCCAAGAGCTCTGTTAACTTCCTGCAGCCCTCAGGCTGGTGGGATGCTGCGAAACCTCGCACCCAGAGCCTCCCACCCGGAGCCTCCCACTGCTGGGATGTCAACCTACACTCTTGACGTATTTGCTGTGTTAGCACCAAAGAAAAGACTCTGAGGAAGTCTTTGTGGCTTCCTCAAAGTCTGGCTCCACAAAGATTTTTATCTCCTTTTGTAGATATTAATAAATCTTTAAACTTTGTAACACCTCCCCCACCACCACCAAAAAACAAACCCAATCCACTACAGTATTCTCAAGAGACCAGAAAACAAACAAAAAAGAAAACCCTGGAGCCTGAGGTACAACGAAATTCAGACCTGCCACCTGAACCTGCTGGGTCTGTCATGGTTTGTGCCTCTGAGGACTGTGACAGGGCCAAGCATGCACAGGTAGATGACCAGGGACCAAACGGAGCTGCAAGGAGGGCTAAGAGTGTTGCTCACTTGACGGGCCAGCACAGCCTCTCCCAGGCAGACAGCAGGGCGCTCAGCTGTGCAGCTGTCTCCTCAGCCTTTGGGAGTCTCCTTACCCACCTCCTTACTGAGGCCACGGTTTTCGGCGAACTGCACGGCAAAGTAGAACCTCATCCCAGGCTTCCCTGAGACTTTGTCTCCCAAGAAACACGACAAGAATATTCCACATTTTCCCATCATTCCATCATGCCCCCCACTTAGATCTAGAAACTACTGACCCCATCAGAGAAGAGGGGGTCCAGACTGGAATCTCTGGGAGTTAGCAGATGGTTTATAACTGAGACAGGAAGAGGGCTGGTCCAACCCAAGGTCATGGGGACCAGTGAGGGTCCATCAGCAGGAAGAGTATGAACAACCCTAGACCACGGGCATCATTTGAGGCTGTACACTATAGAACTGCGCCCTTGAGACTAAAATTCCCACTTGTTCAAAAAAAAAAAAACAAAAAAAACAAAAAACAAACCAACAACAACAACAAAAAAAACCAAATCCACACCCTGACTACCTGGATCTGGATTATGCTAGTTACAAGCTGAGAAGCAAAACAGAAAATAGAGAGCAGATAGGGATGTAGCTGCTGGTGGAGGCTTGCCTGGCAAGCATGCGGCCCTAGGATCCATTCCCTGCAATGCAGAAACCAGCAGTGGTGGTTGGTGCATAGCTGTAATCCCAGCACTGGAGAGGGAGAGGCAGGAGGGTCAGAGGTTCAAAGACATCCTTGGCTAATGGAGGAGGTTCGAGGCCAGCTAGTGATACATGAAAAGGAGGAAAAAGCCAGAAAAGGAGGAAGGGAGAGAGGGAGGAAGGAAAGAAGGAAGGGGAGAAGAGGGCGGGAGAGAAAAGGAGAAAGACGGAAAGGGAGGCTAGCTGAGTGGGCGGGTACTGGCTTTGAGGCCAGGGTCTCTTACAGTCTTTGCTGTTCCTCTTTTTGCACGTCATCAAACAGCTGCCTGGTGAGCTTGTCCATTTGTTCTGTGGACAGAGAACACTCTTTGAAACAAATCCACCAAGACAACGTCTGAACTATCTCCCACTTCCCAATCACCGTGGAGGGTTCATTTAGCTGGGACTCAAGGAGACACGTGCACCCTTCATAACTAGACATAGGCAAGGGGGCTGCGAAACAACAGTTCTATTAAAAGTATCCATCCAAACGTGCCAATTGGTACCAAGCTACACTTCTTAGAACTTCAATATTCCTATGGCAACTTTTACAGCAAGAAGTTAGAAAACCTTTGAAACAGTGTAATAAAAAGTGTGCAGGGGGTGGGATGGAGGGGTGTGAGCCCTCCCTGCTCAGGCTCCAGATACCTTCTCGACTTCTCTGCTCCTTACTGACTCTGTGGGCTCCAAGGCCCGGGCCACCATCAGGGAGCGCCTTCTTGCTGGAACCCCAGCTGCCTCATACCCTAGGCCTGGGGCCCTTTAGTCCACACGCTGGGCAGAATGTATGCAAGGTCCCTTAGGCCACTCACAAGGTGCTTACACTTATATACACTCATATGTTCACGGACACTCTTAAATACGTGCTCATCCATACATCTCCATACACACACTCAGGAATACTCTTTCATATGTACACTCTTACACACCCACACCCATGCACACTCTTATACACTCATACATTCATGGATACTCTTAAACACACACACTCATATTTGTACACACTCACTCTTACCACACTTGTGTCCCCACACTTACATTCATACACTATTACACACTCTTATACACTTACACATGTTCATATTCTCACACTTCCTCACACTCATACAGAACTGTACACTCTAAATGCATACATACTCCACACACTTACACACTCATGAACACCCACAAACTCTGATGGGGAATCTTTGCCAACCAATTATCTTTAAGAGGTGGGACCAAGTTAGGGTGTGGCTTTCTGGGGCCCAGAGAAAAAGGGCGTGTGCGGCCCAGGTGCCCTCTCTCTGTGTGGTTCCCTCACAGCACCGCTGAGCTTGGACTTCCTTTTCCTGTTTTGTGAGTTTTTTCCCCTTATAATAAATAAAAATCTAATTGTTTTATCTTTTAGTTAGCCTGGTTCTTTCCTGACTCGAGCTAACGTCAACAAAACTATGCACATGCACTCTCTCACAAGCTTGCACACACACTATTGCACTGACACTCTTCTGCACACTATTATACTCTCACCTATTCATACTCTAACATGCTCACACGCATACACAAATTCTCATATACTCACACACACTCACACACATATATATATACACTCTCACATACACTCACACACACACATATATATATACACTCTCACATACACTCACACACACACAAACAAAACAGTATGCACACGTACACAACACACCACACACTCACATTCTTGTCCTTGGGCAAACCTTAGGGCTACTGACTATGAGGCGCAGATGGGGTAAGGCGAGCACCTTCTAAATGCACTTATCCCCTTGATGCGTGATGGCCGAGTACAGAGCGGAGGCCGGGTCACACCCACACTGCTGAGTGACGCCCAGTGCTGGCTACCTTTCAGCTCCTCGGTCTTCTCTTGCAGCGTCAGCTCTGCTTGCTCTTTCTGCAACTCCAGCTCTGCATTGTGCTTCTGCAGCTTCGACAACCTCTAGTGAAAGGAAGGGACATGAGGACACCTTGGTGAAGTCTCTGCCGCCGGCCCTTGTGACGAGCGATGTGCTCTTCAATAACATGCGCTTGCTCAGCTTAGGCCGGAGTAACAACCGCACCAGTGACAGAATCGGGGGCCCCAGGGGACTTCAAATTAGAGACTGGTCCCACCCACCTCCCAGGCCATGACTGACGGCTGACACCTGCGAGAAAAGCCCAAGTCCAAGGACTGTCTCAGGCCTCTCCTGAGCTCTGGGTACACAGGGCTCATTAGTCCAACTGTGGTAATAGCTGCTTAGGTCACAACACACACTGGCTTCCTATGTTTATACTTCTGTGGTGTAGAAGGGGGGGGGGAGCAGGGCAGAATCTGTTACTTCAGCTTCTCTTGATGAGAGAGGCCTGCGGGGCTGGAAGTGTAGACCCAGTGATGGTGATGGCCATGACGGGCAGAGCCAGAAAGGGCATCAGCAGCATTGTGGGCATCTCGAGTACTAGGTCACAGGGAGGGCAAAGGGAAACCCCCAGGGTGCCCATGGCTATGAATGTGGGAACTTCAAGCCTTTGGAAGGCACAGGAGAATGGACGGTAATGGAAGAGACTCAGAATATGCTAGATTCACCTGCTCATGCCTTTGTGGGGCCCATGGTGCGCACTGACTAAGTTATTTCCCGGGAAAACTTTACCCTTAAATCTTTTTCTAGCCCCCACCTTTGTCATTTCGATTTTAAATACAAGGAAGCTAAAGTTCAGAGGGTCGGTGACTTGACCAAGCTGCACTTTAGCCAGCAGCAAAGTCAAGATACAAATCTAGGATGTTGGGATTTCTCACTCGACCACAGAGATAAACTCTTCCCCAGGTTCTGCAGCGCAAGTCAGAGACAGGTGCCTCCAGGGCCCATGCAGGTAGACAAGCGACAGAGCGGAGGGAAGAAGGAAGCAGCCAGCAGTGTCCCTTAGGCCTTGTGTCCACTTGTAAAGGACAGGGAGAGCAGCTGGTCCCTGCCCTAAGCACACGATTCCCCCCAGAGTCCAGGCCGCTGGGCTCTCTCTGTCAGGGCTGTGAAGTCCATGCTTTATTGTGGCACGAGCAACATTTGCCTCCTCTGCAGAGACGGGAGTGTGGACGCCCCACGTGGGACCCTTCTGACCTCCTCCACTGTGTCCCTGTATCTCCTGCCCTTCTCTTCATAGCTGTGTCGGTGGGTGGCCGCTCGTTCCAGCTCTGCTTCCAGCTTCTGAATCTTTTCCAGGTCACCAGCCCGCAGCGCGGCCAGGCTGGTCAGTTTCTCCACCAGTCCATGGTTCTCTCTGCTCTGAAGAAAGACTCAGACGTCAGGGGTTTGTTCAGAGCGAAGCAGCCGCTGCATTCACGCCTCACGCAGCACCGTGGCATCTATCTACCACAGTCGCATTTCCCACAAGTGACATTTGTTAGCCTTTTCCCACAGAACTGAGCGAGGTGGAGTCTTTCTGAGCTGGTGACGCATGTCATGGGCGGTCCATCTGCTTGTGGGACTCCGCAATAATTTTAACACTAGAGGCTAAGTTGTGTTTACCTCAAAAATCATATGCTGTGCTTTCATCCATCGACCTGAGTTAGGACTATTTGATAAAAAACGACTTCTAAAGAGGGAATTTGGGTATCTCTGGAGACCATGGGGTGGGCAACACAGACGGCGCACTCCACGGGTCAGAATAGACGGGCGGGCAGTAGAGGGCTGGGGAGGTGGCTCCAAGATTAAAATGCTTGCCTCCAAAGTTAAAGTGCTAGAGTTCGGGTTCCCAGAATCTGTAAAAATAATGTCAGGTGATCATGGGGGGGCTGCTTGTGACTCTAGTCTTAGAAGGTAGAAACAGGATTCCTAAAGAAAATAGGCTAGTAAGTACCACTGGCCATGTGGGCAAGCTCTGGGTTTGACTGACAGCCCTTGCTTCAAAAAGAATAAGGCAGAGAGTGATCAAACACACACACATGTCCATTTACACACATGAACATGCACATACATACACACATGTGCACACACATACACACACATGCATGCGCGCGCGCGCGCACACACACACACACACACACACATACACACACACACACACACCCTTACCTGATCCTCCAGCTTCTTCTGCAAACGCTGGACCCTGTAAGTCAGTTGAATGTTGAGCACAAACCTGCGGATGTTCTGGAATCTACGCCGGGCCAGCCATGCCCGCGCGTACTTCTGAAGGATCACAGCCTTGTGCTCCTGCAGCAACTGGAGAGGGAACCTTGTGAGATGTCAGCCAGAACTCCTGTTTCTCTCTCTCCAGGTCCGTCATCCCAGAGAGTCAGCCCAGGACATCCACAGTGCAGGGCAGGAGTCTCCCATCACCGACCCACTGAGCCCTTCATCCCAGACTTCTGAAGCAACCCCTCAGGCAACCCCTCAGGGCAATGTGGATGCCTCTCTAATTAGAACCCCTGCACTGAGGAAGGCATGGTGAGGAACAGCAGCCCGAGTCTACTCCGTACCTTCCGGTACTGCCTCCTGGCCAGGAAGCCACGGGTGTAGGCCTGGATGGTGATGGTGGCCACACGGATCAGCTGGTACAGGTTGCGGACCAGGTACCCTCGGCAATGCTTCTGGAGGATGATGGCTGCCCAGGCCTCCTTCAAAGCGGTGGCAGTGATGGCCTTCCTTGGGTGAAGAGATGGCACTGTGAGTGGGTGGCCAGAGCTTCACCCTTCACCGTGAATCATGAGTGTGGGCAGCACCTTCCAGTGAGGAGAGGCTCAGGTATGTCTCTATGGTTTGTCCTGATGCAACTTCAGGCCTGCCTGTGCCTACCCTGACCTCAGTGTGGGTCACTCGGTCATGGAGGAGCCCCGTGGGATCTCCTCAAGCCAGTTAATCCACAGGCACACACATATACACGTGCACAGCCCACATCCGGACTATGAGGATGACAGTGTCCTGAAACCCCACTTGCTCATGCACCCATTCATGATCTAGAGTTGACAGACGATGAGCAAAGGGTCACATCTGCTGAGACCATAAAGCCTCCATGGACACACCTGCGGCTGCTCTACACACACTGCCGACAGCAGCTGCTGTAGTTGTAGCTGCCCTTTAGTGAGTCCCCCCAGAGTGGGGTGGCCCGGCAGAAGGTAGGGGCCTCTGAATGGCTCACTATGAGTCAGAGCTAAGGGGAGTAGGTTTTTATCCCTTTATTTTAGAATTTATTTTGTTTCTGTGTGATACAGATGCACAGGTGTGTGCCCATACCCAGCTGTTCCCATATGGTGCTTGGATATACCATATGGATAACTTAATTGTTATTCTCTGCAGGAAATACCATCTCTCTCCAGCCCTTATTTATGGAGAGACAGGGTGTTGCTATAAAATCTTGAATGGCCTTATACTCATAATGCAGCCGAGTCTGGCCTCAAACCCACAGCATTCTCCTGACTCAGTGTCCTGAGTGCTGGGATTATGGGGACACAGCACCACACTTAATAGAGTGGATTTATACAGAGGGAGCTCCATGAACTTGGCCCCTTTCCCACGTGGCTCTTTCTGCCTACTTTCTCTGTCGCACTGTGTCACAGCAATGGAGGTCATTATCAAAGGCCAAAAACAATTTGTTCTCCAAAATTATAAGCTGAACAACCCTCAGGCCTTTTCTTACAGCAACGGATAATAGACTCATGCATGTGTCTGCTTTCAGGCTATGACAGCAGAAGTTGCCTCAGAGGTCATTATTAAGTCTGACGTGTGGCCCCAGCCCCTGGCCCCCGACCCAGGCCCCTGTTCTGGGAGTTGCATTAGTCTGGACTCCAAATCCCAGCATGCCACTCCCACAGGGTATTTCAGTGGGCTCCCAGAGGAGAAACACGTGGTACCAGGTTTGCATGTGCTCCCCGCTTTCTTGTCTCCCCACCATGCACTTGGCCGCCCGAGAGCACTGTATTTAATAAAATGATGGGCATTTTAATTTGGTTTGATCTGACCTAATTGGATTTCTTTGTGCCAGCAGAGCCACCTGTCTTAGGATATTTTTTCCTAACAGTTATGAACTGTTAAAGTCTCAAATAGTTACTAACTGGCTCTGTATAGGAAAGTTTGTTAACATCGGCCTAAAGGTCTGGAGGTGAACATAGGCTCTTCCCTTCAGAACGTATAAGCCCATGGAGGAGGATTTGTGAATGGCCAAGAAATGTACGTAAAACAACCATGAGATAATCCCTATATTAGATCATATGAAAAAGAACAGTCATGCTGCCTGGGAAGAGATAGCACACAGGACAGGTCCTTCTCCTATCCAGGCTCATGGTCACTGGTGGGGACTTCCCCCACCCATACCTGTGTAAGGAGCAAGAGCAAGGTTCCTGTCCTCAGCTGCCCCTCCTCCTGGGCACATCAGCAGCGATTGCCCTACGGTCTAGCTGCTCTCTATGAATCCAGCATGCTCCACTGTTGACCTGGAAGTAATTGGTATGACCCAGTGACAACCTTCCTTACCCACTTACCTCACTGTTTGCTGACCCCGGAAATACTGCTGGATTGTCAGAGCAGCTTGTCTCTCTCGGAGGAACTTCCTCCTCTGCAGCCAGCCCCGCACATGCTTTTGAATCACAATACAACTCTGCCTCAGTTTATCCAAGCGGAGTTTCTCTAAATAAGCCACTTGTCCCGCTCTGAAAAAAATTTTGGTTCTACCAAACTGGTACTGGTTAGAATCCTGGAAGAGAGGAAAGATATTCGACACTGAGAGAATCCAAAGATTTTCAAACCATTGGTATATATAGCTTTGGCACAAGGCAGAAAAGCCTGAATCACAATCTAGAAACGTCTGCTTTGAGGTGCATATTGTTTTCTGTCTTGGCTTTGGGTTCACGGCCTATCCCATTTCCTGGCTGTCGTGGCTGACCATCTTACGTCCCTATCCCATCTCCTGGCTGTCGTGGCCTGCCATCTTATGTCCCTATCCCATTTCCTGGCTGTCGTGGCCTGCCATCTCTTTTCCACCCTAACTCATCACCTCAGCAATCACCTCAAGTCACACTGAGCGACACTAACACTCTGCTTGGTTACTGCCTTATCTGACCATGTCCTGTGACCCAGGTCCATGGAGGATGATGTTGGATCATGAGAGATGAGGCAGAGGGAGATGGCAGTGATACCCAGTGTTTGGATCCCTAAAGGCAATGTCCGCTGTTAAGGGATCTTGCCATGGTGAGCATGGCCGCCGCTGTCTTACTAGCATGTGAAGGGGCACATTTGAGAGGCACGCTGTTGGAACGAGCCCGAGATCCCAGCAGGCAAGACCAACCTGGATGAACCTGTGCAAGGCTATCTTGCACACCTCCTTCTTATCGCCGAGGGACAGCTCCTGCTGGGTCATAAGGATGCCATAGCGGCTGTAGAACTCGAGGTATGTCCACCTGCAAAATCAGAGAGAACTGGGCAGGCGTAGCATGGAGGAGGCGCTTCATGCAGTGGACTGTGTTGCCCCCCCCCCCACTACGGGGAAGGTGGTAGAGCCTGCTCTGGTGACCCTCCCTGTGTCAATGCCAAAAGCTCCCCCCATGTGCACCTTCTACATGTACGGATTCAACCAACCCTCTGGCCCTCCGGCCCTCCTCAGCTCCTGTCCTGACGAGGCAACTGGGACCATCACCAGAACCTGAGATGGGGTCCTGGGTGCTTCTGAGATACCCACGGCATCTTTGCCACAGTTCAAACATTACATGTTTCCCAAAGGCTCGGGTGTGGAAGACTAGGTCCTTAACACATTGTTTGGAGGTGAGGCTCTCGAAAGAGATTGGATCCTGAGAGTTCTGGCCCGAATAATGGATTAACCCACAGACGAAGTCTATTGGAGGGCATGGAAACCAGAAAGGACATGGGACTAATCTGGAGGAAGTAACTCACTCTGGGCACAGCTTTGTCCCTGACCTCCTCTCGTCCCTCTCTCTGCCTCCTGTCTACAGTGAGGTGAGCCACTGTGGTCCACATGTGCCCCTTGCCATGATGCTGTGCCCAGAAACAACAAAGGCAAATGGCCACAGACCAAAACCTCTGAAACCACGAGCCAAAATAACCCTGCCTCCCTTGTCTCCTGGGGTATTCTGTCACAGTGACGAAAGAGGGGGAATTCTCCCCGGCCTTCCTCCAGGACGATGCACCAGACAAAATGCAAACCATGTAGAAAAATACTGCCACTACCCCCTCTGTTCTCAGCAAACACCTGAATGAGGGTAACTGGTAGGCCCAAAGTGCACCCCCCAAAAATGCAGGGCTTCTGACAGTGTCTTAGGGTGTCATTCAGATGACAGCCTAGACCAGCTCAGCCTGGACTCTGTTGGGTAAACAGAAGAGCTGCTATTGAGTAAACAAAAACCTAAACAGCCTTCCTCAGAAATCTTGTGAAGCAGGTTTCTCTTTGTCAGGAAAAAGCCATTGCTTCTCCTTTCTGTTCTCTACAGGCAACCAACTCTGGCAAAGGGCATCCAGGTCCTGTTTAACCCAAACAAGTCTGCGACAAGTCAAAAATCCCGACCCTCATCCTCAGGCTAGAGCCATGCTAACCCCAGGCTATACCCACCACACCCACCTCCCCTGTACCTCTCCTCTACCTGCTCCCATAAAATTGACAGGACTTTTCCCACTGTCCTGTTTTACACACACACACACACACACACACGCACACACACACACACAAACACACGCACACATACACCAGTTTGATTCCCCCAGTAAACTTTCTACCAATGATGTGGTCCCGTTTGATGGCTTCACTGTGCTCTTGCTTACAACAACCTACCTGGAAGGGTAGCTCTGGGCGCTGATGCGAATTGTTTCTAAAACGCCACAGGCTCGCAGCTGCTGGACGATTCGTTTGGAGTCAAACCTTGAAGCAATTTTACAATGGGGTCAGGCCTTACAGACACTGAAGATCCCAGAACACGTGCGGCTGGGAGGCCTGGACTTCAGGACAGCAGGGTCCAGCCCGGTTGCCCCTTCACCCTCAACTCACCCATAGAGTGCCAGGCACACTGCAGATCTACAGAAATATCTACAGAATGTTCTGGAACAGCCTTGATGTGAAACAGTCTAGAAGCTGGGGGTGTAGGTAGGTGTGGGAAGGAGCTCTGACTGAGGGAGGTCAGGCGGGGCGGGGGAGGGGGGGAAGGCCACCTTGTGGGGGAAAACTCCTGAATTGAACTTCAGTGACAACCAGGTAAAAAGAGATGCATGCATCGAATGCCCTTTACAAAACACCCTACAGTGGCTTACTTAGGACACAGGGCTAACACTGTCGGGACCCACGATGCTCTTAGCACCTCCACTGACAGCCCACTCTATGGACTTCTCTTTTAGCTCCAGTAGGCAAAAAGGACTTCCTGATCTACAGTCATTGGTTAGGGACTTTTACTCCAGGACCCCTAAGAACACATCTGATGTCTCATGCTACATTTCAGGGTGCCTCTGACCCTCACCCCACTCCTTCACATGGACAGATGCCCCCTTATACAAGTAGAGGGGCATGGGTCCCGGTGTCTGACGAGACAATGATTTCAGACTTAGTCCCTTTGCTCAGCCCTGGAGTTGAGGTGGTTTAACCAGAGAAGTCCCGCTAGCATATATATAAAAGGCAACACTGTTTGAATCATTAAAGAACTCAGAAACAGTGTAAAGTTCATGAGGGAATCTCAGCAAATTCCAAAATCACAGTCATTTGAGTGCGAAAAGGCTGCCACAGGCTCAGGTCTTCAAACACTTGGTTCCCAGCTGTAGCCTGCTTGGGAAGGTCATGGAATCTTCAGCGGGCGCTTTGTTGGAGGGAGCTCGTGGGTGGGGGAGTACTTAGAGAGTTTATAGCCTTGGCCCATTTCCAGTTGCTCTCTCTGCTCCCCTGCGTGTGAACAGAGCCATGAGATCTCATCTTCTTGCTCTGGCTGCCTGCTGCCATGCCTCCTTCACCGTTGGGGGGGAGTCTCCCTGGGGAACCCTTAGCTCAAGTGAACTCTTCCTTCCTTAAGCTGCCATTGGTTATGGTAGGATGCCGCTTTTGCAGGGCTTGACAAAAATACTTACTCAAAGGGCAACTTGCAATCATTTGGCTTGATGCACCGGACATAGTGGGGTGTGGTGGCATTGAGGGTCTCCATGAGCAAGGACAGAGAGCTGCGGAACTAGGAAGCAGGACCAGAGGTCAGAGGTCGCTCTGTGATGATTTAATACTTAGATCAAGACAAATGAAGCTGATGAGTGAGAGGTCATTTTAGGGCTGGAGAGATGGTTCAGTAGTTAAGAGTACTTGAGGCTCTATTGGAGGACCCGAGTTTTGTTCCCAGCAGTCCCATTGGGTGGTTCACAGATGCCTATAACTCTAATTCCATGGGACCTAACATCCTGTTTTGGCTTCTGTGAGTACCTGGGTACACTACCTTCCCCCCAATACACCCTGACCAGGTTCCCTGCAGCAGAGAACTAATGAACCTTATGACCATGCACAGGTCGGGAAGGGCGCTGGGATGCGTTGAATTGGAGTTGGGAGTTTAACAGGTGAACTAGAAGAAGCCTGGTGTCAGCAGCCAGACCTGGACTGTGGGTCCCACAGGTGTCTGACTCCCCAGAGTCTGGGCCTACTGGCAACCAGCTCCCACCTCATTCCGGCTCCCGTGTACCTTGCTCCCTACTGTGGTCCGGAAGTGCTTGCTGTTTGGCTTGATGACCTGCTTTGCAGATTTAACTGTGATCATTGCCCCAAAGGGAGAAGACGCAACAGGGGTTTCTTGGAAAAAGGTGGCGCAGAGGTGAAACTGTAAGGAACAGAGAGGGATTTAATGTCCCCAACTGTTGACTGACAGTCCTCACCGGCACTGACCAAATTCACAATCATACCGGCCCTCTAAATGACAGGGTCCAGAGTGATAGCCCCAGCTACCTCCACAGCCAAAGCTCCATTGCCCCTAGGCAGAGCCTCCTTGCTGGTGACACCCATGGCTTGCTTCCTGGGACTGGGAGAGAGGGGACAGCTGTGCAAGTGTCTACTTGCACGCACTGCTCCAGCTGACAGAAGAGACATCTACTCTCCCTACTGAGCTCCTTGGCTCTTTTCTCAACCCATTCACCCTTTCTGCAGACCCAAACCTTACCCTGGAATCAAAGCTATGACAGTATCTTCCAGCCACACCCTGCTTACAATGCTGAACCCACACCCCTACATCCATGTTTATACGTAGATGTGTTCTTGTATATTGTGTGTTTATGTGTGTGAAGGTGCACGTATGCAAGAATAGACATGCGTATGGAAACCAAAGGACAACCTTAGGCTTGGAGCTTACCCAAATTGTGACATGGGAAGACCAGAAAACCCGTTTCCATTCCGCTGGGGTTACATACATGTGTGTACCCCTGTCCCCGGCTGTTTGTACATGGGTTCTGGGGGCTCGGACTCAGGTTCTCATTATTGCACGGCAAGCGCTTACTGAGTTAGCTTCTCAGACCCTTTTATGTTTTGAGGCAGGGTCTAACTACATAGCCCAGTCTGACCTAGACCTTGTTATTAATGTATAGCCCAGGCTGGCCTTTGTCCTGCCTCTGTTCTCTCCTCTCTATTTGCTCCTCTTTTGAGGAGCCCACAGTCTGCTCTGCGTCCCCACCTGTTAGCTCAGGAGACAGAGCCACTGCGCATCTACAAGGCTTCTTCTAGACAAGACCCGGGGTAAGCCTGGGGCTGAGTAGATAACCAGCAAATTAAGACTAATTCTGCCACAAGATGAGGCCCGTGCCAACACTGAATGCTCTTCTGGGAGACACTCCGGCGAGTGTGGCCGTCCCCCGCTGGTATTTGTTTATGGTCACCCGCGCAAGTGCTTGGGCTCATTTAGGAAACTGTCAAGGGCCTCGAGCATTTTAAATAGTGGACTGGATCTTCTAGAAGAGGGAAATAAATATAGATCCCATTATTAGAAATCAAAGGCCTATCTACGAAATACCTTCTACTCAAGGTTTTATGAGGAAATGTTTGAGTGGGAAGAAATGGCCGCATATGGAGATAATGTTTATCACACAGAGCAGTGGATTTGAGGATCTACTGCCCCGGGGCCACACTTCCTTCTGCCATCCCCACACTTGGTTTGATTTTCTTTCTTTTGCTCTGTGTGTGTGTGTGTGTGTGTGTGTGTGTGTGTGTGTGTGATGTTGGGTGCATTCTTCAGCCATCCTTCAGCTTATATTTTGGGACAAGATCTCTCTCTGAACCGGGAATACCAACTTGGCTATTCTGGCTGGTTAGCTAGCTCCAGAGATCTGCCTGTCTGCCTCCCGAGTGCTGGAAGCGGCTTTTCTAACATGGGTGCTGAGGATCAAACCTAAGTCCTCATGCTTGTGATGCAGGCATTTTACTGACTGATAGTTCCTTGTTTTGGTTTTCTTTGAATGCTGTGGGTACCTCACACTGCTTGTTTTTGTGCTAAGGGATTTGGCTTCCTCTAGACTATGGAAGCTCCTAGAAAGACTTGTTCATCAGGCATATTCACTGCCCTGTGCCCAGAAGTGAGAACGGGGCCTTCCCCACCCCTTTGTGTAAACGAAGGAGTCAAATGTGAGATGTGCTTTCCCACGCCGCTGTGTTTGCTGTTTTCCTTCTGCCATCTGCATGATGACCACATGCATACAATCTACAATGCTTTCAGATACAAAATGTGTAGAGGCCGGGTTATACAGGTCATATCCCTACATGGTATGGCAGTCAAAATTCTGAGCGACCTGGCAAGGCACAATTTGCACCTTCCACACAGAAGGTGGTCACCTAGCCTTTGATAGTGAGACAACCTGATGCCCTCCAAAGCAAGTGGTCAGGACATGCTAATGCCATTCTTCTCCTTCTATTGTAATTTAGGAGGTCACCTAGGAAAGAAGTGTTTTTCAGTCTACATGACAGAGCAGGCATAGTTGTGGACGTGACCTAAGTCATTCTCCCTGCTACCTAGGAAAGAGAATGCTAATGAACTTTCCCCTCAGTTTACCTTTTGATATAAAAGCTGTTTGGATAATAAATGCAGATGATCTTCAGGTTTTGAATGGACCCTGAGACTCCCTCCTGATATTGCCGTGTGAACTGTGCCTCAATTATTCCCACACCTCCACTCTGGTATGAG
Source organism: Alexandromys fortis (assembly GCF_014885135.2). Classification (NCBI taxonomy): domain Eukaryota; kingdom Metazoa; phylum Chordata; class Mammalia; order Rodentia; family Cricetidae; genus Alexandromys; species Alexandromys fortis. The sequence continues at coordinate 8,911,781 of NW_026067900.1, read as the reverse complement.
AAATAATTTAGGTCTGGGCTGGTCCCGGGCCCTGATAAAAATGGACTTTACCTCAGCTCTAAAACACATAAAAGGTGGCATGTGTATATTCAGCCATGAAAAAAAAAAAAAAGAAATAAAAACCAGCTGTAAGCGGCTGTGACCCAGCAGTCCCTCTCTCTAATCCCACCCCTTCTCGAATCAGCGACTCCTCTGGGGTCCCTGCCGACCTTGCTTGCTCTGAGGATTTCAACCAGCATGTCATAGACAGTGTCTCTGTTCTTCTCCAGGAAGCCTTCACACTGGTACTCCACCTGTGGAGAGAGAGGCCTGTCACCCCAGAGGCCAGCATGTGCTGTAGCATTGAGCTACACTCCAGGCCCCTTTGTGTGTGTGTGTGTGTGTGTGTGTGTGTGTTGTAAGGTCTCAGGCAGCGCATATATCCAGAAATGAGCTCAGTCTGGACTATAGAAGGATTTCTAGTGGTTAGACGAAAGTCAGCATTCCTCAGGGATTTGTGAAACATGTTCTGTCCCCTAAAAGGAGCAATTTCCCTTGCTTCTGGCAGAAGGGACACATGACTCCATTGATCTACGTAGCAGCTATCAGCATGTCAAACCTCACGTTAGCCTCCAGGCTCCTTCGGTCTTTACTCACAAGTACTTGTAATCCCATGCTAGCATCCCGACCCTTCCCCCTTCATCCCACACCCCCAGGCCTGCTCCAGCTCGCGGCTTCCCTCCTCCAGCTGTTCTCTACTATCCTGTCTCCACTACTCTCTCTTGTTGTTCTCCCTTCTCTTGAAGTTATCCCCGGCCTTGTCCTGTCTGTTCTGGACTCTGCCAGATGCCCCGAGCCCCAGAGATCAATCTGTCCCTGATTCCCCAAGGATGATGGAATTACAACTATGTGTCACATGATGACTGATTTCTTTCTTTCTTTCTTTCTTTCTTTCTTTCTTTCTTTCTTTCTTTCTTTCTTTCTTTCTTTCTTTCTTTCTTTCTTTCTTTCTCTCTCTCTCTCTCTCTCTTCCCTCCCTCCCTCCCTCCCTCCCTCCCTCCCTCCCTCCCTCCCTCCCTCCTTTCCTCTTATACAAAGGGTTCAGGAGGAGGTTGAACCTGTAGGGCGAGCACCTTACTAAGGTATGTCCCCAGTTCCCCTCAGCGGAATCCAGCCACACCAGAGAAGTCCTGTCCTGGACGGGCGCACTGGTCTCTGTACCTTGTCAGCGAAGTGCTGGATGATGAAGGATGTGTTTGACATTCTAGGCTTTTCGAATAAAGAGTTCTTGTTGACAAAATTGTTGTACAGCTTTTGAAGCCAGTTTTCATCGGTTCCATGAGGCAACTGGAAGAGAAGGCAAAGACAAGTTCTAGTAAAGAAACGAGATGAAAAATGGCTAGCGGGAGGAAAGAGGCAGATGGGAGGGGGCTGTCTGCTGCCTCAGGGAGCCCCTCCAAGGCAGAGGCCCTTCTTCCTCTGAGCAGCTCTAAGTATTCATCTGCCTTTGGCCTTAATCTTTATAGATATCTATCTTTTATTATGGACAGATAACAATTGTGGTAATATATGAAATATTTATTGCAATATTTAAATGGCTATGCCAGTGTCCCTTTAGATGGGAAACGGTCATGGCATGACTTGGGTGTAATGCAGAATCGGCGTATTTTATTACTCTTCTCACAGAAGCCTCACAGCTCCAGCCTGACTCCACTCTGAGTGACAGGAAAGACAGCACCAGGTGGATGTCTTCCCTACCCCATCTCAAGGAAAATAGATTTTGGTTTTTCTGCCTCCCAGAACCAAGATTCAGCTAAGCTCCTTGAAAAACCTGTTTTTAATGCTGGCATTTAAACACTACTGGGTAAATTCAACCCACACAGAGTGAATTCAATCCCCTATTGTGTCTCAGTGACTTCCAGGTCACCTTAGGAAACACTCCAGTACTTACAAATACTCAGAGTCTACCTTGGCCTCTATACCCTAGAACATTCCAGAACACCGGTGGGATGCATGCAAGAGCTGGTGCACAGTACTGGGGAAAATGTTCAGGAAGAGTCATGAAACCAAGTATTTCAGGAAGGAACCACCAAGAAGTCCTTACTACTGTGTATAAAAGTGACAACATGTGCCGGGCGGTGGTGGCGCATGCCTTTAATCCCAGCACTCGGGAGGCAGAGGCAGGCGGATCTCTGTGAGTTCGAGGCCAGCCTGGTCTACAAGAGCTAGTTCCAGGACAGGAACCAAAAGCTATGGAGAAATCCTGTATCGAAAAATTTAAAAAAATGACAACATGAGGGATCCAAGATACGATTGAGGTGAGGGTTTTTAATGGTAGATCTGAGGGACAGTACAGCCAGAGGCATCTGGAGGAGTCCAGAGCAGGGAGAGAGAGTCGACTGAACACAGTCAGCAGGCTGAACTGGGTCATGAGAGAGGAGAGAGAGAGAGAGAGAGAGAGAGAGAGAGAGAGAGAGAGAGAGAGAGAGAGAGAGAGAGAGAGAGAGAGGAGAGGACCAAGTAAGGGGGCCAAAAGAGGGCGTGGCCAAAATGTCAGGGTTATGTGGGAACGAGAAGCTGAGGGGGAAGGGCAGCACATGAGCTGAAGAAGTTTAGGGCAGAGGACAGGAGGAGACAGCTGTGAGGAGCCACAGGTACTGAGGGAGCCTGGAGGCCAGGGCGCGGATTGGCACGCTGACAGGCACCACAGTTAGCCATTTCTTTTGGACCAGCATATTGCATCATTATTTTTAAGCCAATAAATCTTTGGGGAGAAATGGCTGCTCAAGAGTCATAAGTAAGCCCCATTCACACTCTCCTGGGGATTATCTGTTCTTGGGGCACACGCTGGGCTGACCAACCTTTAGGTTGCTCCTCCCCAAGGGGGAAAATAACAAGACAACTCCTAGAGATTCTCTGGAATCAGATGGTGTTGACTTTTGGCTCCCTCTCCCAGTGACTCGCGAGAACCAGGAAGAAGGAAGCTTTGTCACTGTTGTTAGTAGTTAGCACAGGGTGGAGTCAGTCACTGCCTGCCAGGTCTGGACACTGGCCTCAAAGACGCCTGCTTGCTGGGTGTTGCCCTACGGATTGTGTGTGAGACCCTGGTAGGTCTTGAACTCAGGAAAAATGGCAACCGAGATGTTTATTTATCCTGTCAAAGCGGACTCTGGCTGCCAGTCTCCCTTAGTCCCTACTTACTAGTACCTGTGACAGGATCATCCTGGATGGTAGACCCTGCCCGTTACCCTCAACCTCTCCAGCTCCTGAGCTTCACTGCCCTTCCCCCAGTAGCTTTCTCCTATATAACCCAGACATTTTTGTTGCGTGCCCTGCCTCTGGGTCCTTGGCTCCTTCCTCACCCCACTCTTTCTTCTTTTCTCCTCTCTTGACCCCCCACCTCTCCTCCCATGGCCCAGTTCAGTCTGGACCCTTCCAGATGCCACTGGCGGTTCTCTCTGTCATGTTTACAATAACCTTCTCCACCATGCGTAGGAGCATCAAGTCTTCATTGATTTTCATTTACACTCAAGCACACGCATGAGCTAAGGATGTGTATGTGTTGGGGGGGGATCCTAGGCCCCAGGATTTCGGCTCTACATTAGTATCTCAGAGTTACCATCCGACCGAATGGGTAAGATGTCCCGACTTTTACAGATATGGCTCCAAGAAGCCCGCTGTGTGGTGTGTGCGTGAAGCCAGCTACTTTGAAAGTTACCAAGCATTCTTCATCCAGCAACTCCAAAATGCCCATTTTTGCTTCAATGAGGTCGATAACAGGTTGATTGTCATAGAAGTCTATCAGAGTCCAAGGGATGTCTTCCTTCATGTACTCTTCTTGCTCGAGTTTAAAGACGTGCTGCAGATCCCAAAGATAAATCGAAATTAAATATCATCAAAGAGCATATATGAAGGGCAGGATCAGCCCGAGAGACGCAGAGAAGATCTGACTTGTAGTCAGGAAGACCCTGGAACACGGGCCAGCCTCTTCCCAGGGATAGGGTCATCGAGCCTCTCTCATGACTCTGCCGGTCACACGGAAACCAGCCTGAGTGGATTCACCACTCCTGGTGTTTCAGGAGTAAAACATGGACCACCATGTGTCTCCACCACCAACACAGTCCTTTTTGCTGTGGCTGTGGGCCACTGGGGCTCTCTGGGGACAGAACCAGCCTCCTTAGTCTAGAGCAGCTCAGCCAAGGGCAAGGCAGCCGTGGAGCACACTGGCTACACAGCCAGTGTGCAAATCCTAAAGTAGCATCCAGGGCATCGAGGAGGCTTCCCTGGGACCTGGCTCAGGTTCCCCCTGGAGGATGAAGGAACCAGGTGACAGATGGGGAGGAAAACTTCACAAGCTGGCTCAAAAAAGAGAAGCTGAGGATGGATGGATGGGATGCAGTTTCAAGATGCAGCCACAAAGTGGCACAGGAACTCCCCGTATAACTCATCTCTCTGGCCGCCCGTGCATGCAGCAGAACTGCCCCTCGCTGGCCCCAGGACGCCAAAGCGCTACCTACCAGGTTAAACTGCTGCTGCAGCTTTTCATTAGCGTAATTGATGCAGAACTGTTCAAAGCTGTTGACATCAAAGGTCTCAAAACTGAAACACAGTTGGTTGAACAAATTAAAAAGAAAGCAGGCACAGGACCTAGATGTTCATTAGAGTTTGGTAGATTCCGAATGTTAAACTCAGCAGTTTAACGATAGCTTTAGGACGCTATGTTGTCGGCAAGTTTAAACTACTTCAAAGAGGCTGATCCCTAATAAAATGGCAGCCAGTTGACAGACTACCCTTTCCCCACCCTGGTTGTTCCCTGGAAGGAATCTGACTACATGATTCACCTTCCCCAAGCCAGGCATCACAGTAGGCCTGTCAAGTCTGTCACACTTGACATATCATCTCATCCATACACCAGGGACGTCAGCATTATGGACCTTGCTCTACAGAATGGGAAATCACTCAGGTAGTGACGCCTGAGCTTCCAGTAGGAGGACACTTCTCTAACCATCCATCCAGGGGACAGGCAGGACAATCCTGCCTTCCCAAGGCTGGCTTTCAGAGTTCCTGGAACAAAACTCTGAGGTCACTTAACAACCCAGCCAAGCAGGAAGCCACACACATCCCCGCCTTGTTTTCAGGCTTTAATGGCTGTTTCCAGGGTTACCTGGGAGTTGTAAACTCAAGAGCCTGGAGCTGCCAGGCAAGAGGAAGTGATGGGGGACTGGCTGGTTACTGCCCAGCAGTGAGCTAGTCCCTTAGGTCCTGTGATAGACAGGATTGTCTTAAGGAACAGCCTCTCTTAGCTCTTGCCAGCTGTGGCCACGCCTGAATCCAGGCCATTGAGCTGATCCCAAGAGGCTGCAGCAGGGACACTTGGCTATGGTGTACACTAAGTCCTCCCCCTGGCCAGGTGAGCGCCCTGCTGGGAGGAAGCCTGAAATGACGCCTGCCTTTGCCTGCCCTGCCTGCCTTTGCTCTCACCCTGCCTCAGCTGGAGGATTAATGTGACTTCTTCTTACACGTGAGGGTCAAGAGTACAAGGGGCTGCAGCAAACGGTGCTGAAAAGGCAGCTTGAGTCCTATCCTCTACCCTCCTTGCCCTCTGCGACACACACAAACACACACAGATACACAGATACATAACTGCACAGATACACAGACACACACACAGACACACACACACAGACACATATCCAGACACACACACAGACACACAGAGATACATACACAGACACACACACAGATACATACACAGACACACATAGAGACATACACACACATGCACAGACACACACACAGACACACAGAGATATACACACAGACAAACACACATACACAGACACATAGATACATAACCACATAGACACACAGACACAGACACACACAGACACACAGATACATAATGGCACAGACACACAAACAAACACACACACAGAAGCACAACAGCACAGACAGACAGACACACACACACATAGACACACACAGACCACAGATACATCCCCGCACAGACACCCCCTCACACACACACACCTTTATTCCTCACAGAAGTCACCCTGACTCCTTCCTCGCCTCCTTCACCGGTAAAATGAGGTCGCAGAGGGCAAGGACCTTTCATTACACTGTGCCTGCAAGAACTCATTTGTTAGATAAAAGTATAAAATAAGGGGCTAGGAAGATGGCTTCGCAGGTAACACCGTGCACTGTCCTTGCAGGGGAACAGAGTTCAGCCCCCAGTACCCATGTTGGGTGGCTCACAACTGCCGGTTAGCTCCATGCCCGGGGATTTGACGCCCCCTTCTGGACTCTATGGCCATCAGCACTCATACATGCACCAACCTACATATAGATACACACACATGCATAATTATAAAAAGAAAATAAATCTGTATAAAAATGAAGAAATGTACTCCTAAAGTAAAAAGTTTGTTATTTTTAAAGACAAGTTCAAGAGAATACAACAGTCACTTTCCACCTCAATGTAAGAATTTTAAATCAGGCTACTAATTCTTTCCAATTATCTTCAATTTTTTTTCTGGTTACTCATATGTTTCTTGGGATATGATAGGGTAAATAATTTACTAGCCTATCCCAGCAGTGTATTAGTGTTTTCAAACTGTTGCTTTGTTTTAACTGTGAGCCATGAGTAGTCACTGAAGACCTACATTAAACAGTAACTCCCCTTAGTAACAGGCATAGGAACAGCTGGCTTTCTACCTGGCTGAAAGTTCAAGGACAGAGCACTGTCCCTTGTCCCTCCACTGTTTTTCTCTGTGGGCAGCAGCAGGAGTGTGGAGGCCCAGGCCCTTCCCTTTGGGTGGGGAAGAGCCCCCAGTTGGTGGAAACCACAATGCCTTTCATGGGACCAATCTTCCAGTGTCCCTCCAAGAAGTCAGGTGTGGTCCTGGGAGAGTGGCAGAAACTGGGACCTGAGTAGCCAGCTGCTTTCTAGCAACGGGAAAGCTCCTTGGGTCCCTCTGCAGCAGTTCCCACCCTGCTTCATATAAGCACTTTCAGCAGGAGCTGGACCCAGGATTCAGAAAAGCAGGATGGGGCAGAGAGAAGGATGAGACCAAACTCCAAAGTGGCCCAAACATTGTGTTGTTTGAAGATGGGGTGGGATGATTGCAGTAGGGGTGGAGTGACTGAAGAAGGGGTGAGGCGATTGAAATAGGGGTGGAGTAACTGAAGAAGGGGTTGGGTGAGCCAGAGCTCTTATCACCCAGGGAAGGACAGGAATGTAGGTATGTGAGGGCAGTAGACAGGAGGCCAGGCAGACTGGGAGGATGCCAGCCTGCCCTAACCTGCATTTCCCAGGGGTGTTGCAGAAGTATACATGACTCTGCAACTCATTGGCCTGTAGAGGATGGAAGTAGACCACACCCTCCTGCCAAAGGGCCTAACCATGAACAGTTTAATTTTCCAAGCCTTGGTTGTTACATCTCTAAAGTGGGGGTGTGGTGTGGTAGGTCTTTCTGTACACTGTGAATATGTGTTGCTCTCATTGGTTGATAACTAAAGCTGCTTTGACCTATGACAAGGCAGGATAGAGCCAAGTGGGAAGTCCAAGCAGAGATACAGGAGAAGAAGGTAGAGCCTGGAAGACACCATCCAGTCACCAAAATAGCAACATGCCAACAGACTGGTAACACCACAGTAATATGGCAATACTTAGATAAATTGAAATGGGTTAAAAGTAAGAGCTAGCTAATAATAAGCCTGAGCCATCAGTCAAACATTTATAATTAATATTAAGCCTCTGAGTAATTATTTGGAAATGACTGTGGGACTGGTGATGGGGGAGAGTCTTCTGTTTCGTGTTAATTTCATTGGTTAAATAAAGAGACTGCCTTGGCCCTTGGATAGGACAGAAAATTAGGTAGGCAGAGAAGACTGAACAGAATGCTGGGAGAAAGAAGCCGAGTCAGTCAGTTGCCATGATTCTCCCACCCGACACAGCTGCAGTTTAAGATCTTCCCTGGTAAGCCACCTCGTGGGCTACACAGATTATTAGAAATGGGTTAGAAATTATTAGAAATGTAAGAGCTAGCCAATATGAGGCTGGACCTAATGGGCCAGGCAGTGTTTAAAAGAATACAGTTTCCATGTAATTATTTCTGGTAAAGCTAGCCGTGCAGGCGGCCAGGCGCTAGGAACGTAGCCCGCCGCTCCTAATACAACAGACTGGGCAGGATGAAAAGACTCCCATTACAAATGGTGTACCAATGTGAGGCTCTCGAATTACCACAGGGCCCAAGAAAGCTTACAAAAGGATTCTAGAACACATAAACAGAGCCAAAACAGCTTTCTAGTTGTGCCTCTATTGCAGGCTGTGGTACAGAGATGCCATGGCATGTAGACTTGAGGATAGCATGGCAGATTCTCACCACAGTACACAGAGGTGTCTCCGGGCTGTGCAGCATGCAGTGTGGTGGATTTAGCTTTTGCTCATACAGTCAAAAAAAGCTTAAAGATATGCAGTAAAAGAAGTCCAGATGTTAAAACTTCTAAACAGGTTCCAGTGTGTTTTACAATGTGCATAGGCTTAAGAAAGAAAAAAAAAATGGGTATAGGCAATTATCAAAATAAATAGTTTTAAAAAGTAAAATAAAGTCTTTGAAGAGACAACAAAAATAATAAAAAAAAGCCACATAAAGATGGCAAATATACAGGGAGTCTGGATCCTATAAATTATTGTGTTGATTTTGAATTTTTTTTATGGCTGATAGGCAAGAGACAGCTACTGAGAGTCATGGGATTAAAAGAGAGACTAATAAAATATACCATACTAAATATTTTAAAAACGCCTTGACTTTAAAACAGAAGTTTAAAAATTTATCTATGAAATGGAACTTAAAAGATGCATTGCTATGGAGAAGTGGTTTGGCTTTTGTTTCCACAGAAAACAAGAGGGTGTGGACTTGTTCCAGGGTAAGATAGGCCAAATTTTATCAAGGGTGACCTCTAGAACCTTGACAGATAATATCTATCAACAAAGATTATAACTGGTCTCCCCAGGACTTGGCCATTATATCAAATTTCTTTAGGGTCCCCATAAGATTATTAGCATCCCCAGTCAACAAAAAGTAGTCTAGAGAACTACACCCAAATTCCCAAAATATTGCTTATAAATGTTTATTTTCATTTAGGAGGGGTTGGTTATAAATTGTTACTGGTCACAGTCAATCCCTTTCTAAAGAAGAAAGAGGGATATGATATAGAAATTATAGGGGAAAGGATAGATTATTATCATAAAAGGGGGATAGATTATTGAATCTACTTTAATCTAAAAAACAACTGTTAATCTCAAAATACTTTACATTGGTATGGATTTTGGTTTATTGAAATAAATTTAAGGTCAATTTTATTATACTGTATGTATATCTCCTCTCTTATTTAAGGTATGTTTATTCAGGTCATTTAAAATGTAATATATAATTAAAAATACAGATTTATAGTTTGTCACCTATAATACTCAAACTTATAGTCATATAGTTAGTTTTTTTAGATCTAGAAAGATCTATTTCAAATAGATAGGTAATCTTCAAACACTTCAAAGGCCCACAGAATATGGCATTTAAAATATTTTAAGAACTTAGGTGAATAAATAAATGTGAAAAAAAAACTTCGGCTTTTCTCAACAATGAAATGTGTCTGCACCTAGCAGCACCAATTACTTCAAAAAGGATGATGGGAATAGAAGAAACTCATTATGGAGTCTGCCTTCAATGTAGCAAGGCTAGCCATTTGGGCAAGAAACTTGCTTGGACTGCTTGAAAGTATGCTGTATAAACTGGACATGCAGGACACACAGGAAAATGATGGCTAAACTTTACCAAAATAAGACCAGATGGTCCTGCAGTTCCCTGTTTCACAGAAGAAATGGCCAGACATGCTGCAGGATACAGAGGAAAGTAACTGACAAACTCTGCCAATATAGATGGGAGAGTCCTTTAAATTTCTTGTTATATCAAAATCTGCCAGATACACTAGGCCTGTAGACTGAAGATGGATGCCCCAACATTGCAGAAGAACTTTAAGTGACTGTCCAGGCAGTCAGTTGCTTCTGTCATTTCTAGAAATTTTGAAAGTTGCTTGCTTGCACTTCCTATTTACTCAGGTAGTATTATATCCTTCTGAGGTCTTTTATGGCATTGAAACTAGATATTTATAATTATAGTTTTCCTTAGTTATAATAAAAGATAAATTTGATATCAAACTTTAGACACACAAAGATAGAATACATGATATTTTCCTTAATTTTGCCAAATACAAATAGGCTAAATATTGTAACTATAATTCTTGCTTGATAACTGTTTTGTTATATGTAATTTTACTATGTTAAAGTTAAAATCTTCCTTTTTAAATTAGACAGAAAAGGGGAAATGCTATGGGATATCTTTCTGTACACTGTGAATAAGTGTTGCTCTCATTGGTTAATTAATAAAGATGCTTTGAACTATGGCAAGGCAAAATAGAGTGAGGCAGGAAATTCCCACAAAGATACAGGAGAAGAGCAGAGTCTGGGAGATGCCATCCAGCCACCAAAAGAGTAACATGCCAGCAGACCAGTAATGCCATAGCCACGTAGTAATACTTAAAGTAATAGAAATGAGTTAGTTTAAATGTAAGAGCTAGTGAATAATAAGCCTGAGTCATTGGGCAAACATTTATAATTAATATTAAGCCTCCAAGTTATTGTGGAAACAGCTGTGGGACCAGGCAGGACGAAGTCTCTGATTATAGGGGTGCTTCCAGGTGGCTTGAGAAATCACTTATCACAGGAACCATTGCCCAGTGAGGTTTGCTGGCCATTATTACTTTAGCGTTTATTGTACATGTGTGCTCATGTATGTGTATGTATGTACTCATTCATGTGCACACAGGGAGGGCAGAAGTTGATATTAGGAATCTTCCTCTAAGCTCGCAGCCTTTTTTTTTTTTTTGAGACAGGGCCTTTATCCCATCAGCTCAGCTATGCTGGCCTTCCTCTGCCTTCCCCAGGCTCCACTGAGCCTGGCCTTTTACGTGGGCCTTGGGATTCGAACGCATGTTTGTACAGCAAGCATTTTATCCATTGAGAAAGCTCCCTAGCCCTTGTTTGTAATTTAGTTAATGCACTCTACAGAAAGGACACCATGACCCAAGAGCTGTACTTATCTCTACATGCTGCAACACAGGAAAAAAAAAAGTCATCTTCAAATCATGCAAAACAAGTGGAACGAAGCAACCTAAAAATAACGGGCATTTGACATTTAAATGAGGAAAGGCAGACACACAGAAGAGAATCTTACCCATAAATGTCCAAAACACCAATAAAAGTGTGCTGCTTGCCTGAGAAGTGCAGGGCCTGGTTGATTCTCTCTACGATGAAGTCGAACAGGTGAGCGTAGATCTTTTTGGCCAGTGCGTCCCTGGCATTGATGGCCTGAGGCCTGGTCATGGGCTTTACCACTGTCTCCGAGGCAGTCACGATTTTCCTATTGCATAGCCACTGAGCCACTTTGCCAGTCTCCAGGCCCAAGAGCTCACAGAATACCTTCAGGTGACTGTCATCTTCCTTCAAGGCACAAACACAAGCCCCATCAGAGCAACCCAGCCATGCAAAGTGAACACTGCCCCATCTAGCCAAGGCCCCTGTGCGAGAAGAGGAGCTGTGTGAAATATCCATGCCTTGTGAGTGACAGCAGGCCCCGAATAGGGCAGGAGGCTGTGCAGACTCTCCCCCTGCTGCGGGTATGCCTGGAGACCTGGCTGCTTCACCTGCAGAGACACAGCTGTCCCTCCCTGACCAGTCACACTCTGGTCCGCAGAGGGTTGTGCACCAACCCAACCCCACCTAATGTGGCCAGGATTCCCCTAGGAGATCTGCCCTGGAAGGTGCCTAGACATTTTCACCAGATGGACCTGGTGTCTCAGCTGGTGTCTCAGCTGACACCAGGGCTTGTGGGGGACTCTCCTGATACACAAAATGACTTTTTCTCTTGAGTCTGAACATGAGAGAGGCCTTCTGGCCTGCAGACAGGGGCCAGGGGATGCTATTTACAGTTAGCCAGCATGCACTGTCCCCAGCTCTTGTCACTTGGCCAGGGAATGTGATTACATGTGACTGAACACCACCCTTCCTCCCAAAGTGGGCAGTACCTCACATAGAGACTGCCCTTTAAATGCTCAGAAAGTGGAAAAAAAATTCTAAGCCCCAAACGGTCCTGCTACTTCCTCCTCGCTCCTCGCCCACATCCTTCCAACTGCTACCACACCAACACAACACTTCCTTCCGGCCTTGCCTGACCTCATGTCTGGGTAAGGGATTGGCAGAGCCCTTGTCTAAGGAGGGACCAAACCCTTGATGTAAAAAGACTCTGTTAGAGGGCTGCTGGGGAGGAGAGGTACAGAGGCAGCAGCCTGCTGCCTTAGGAGGAGATAAACGAGTTTGTATGTGTGTACACAAAAGCCAGGACCAATAGTCATAAGACTCAGTGTTTCCAAAGGTTTAACTGGGGCTGGAGAGAAGGTGCAGTGGTTAAGAGCACTGGTCGCTCTTCCAGGGAATCCAGTCTGAGTCCCAACACCCACAGGACAACTCAGAACTGTCTGCAACTCTAGTTCCAGGGGATCTGACACCCTATCGGCCTCCTGGGGCACCAAGCATGCATGGGGTGGACAGACACACATGCAGGCAAAGCACTCGTACACATAAAATAAAAATAAATAAACCCTTTGTTTGTTTAAGTCTTAGAATTCTTCTCTAAGATCCTGCCTCCATCGTAAACCCGGTGCGACAGAGCTCAGTGTGGCCATGTTTGTTGGGTGGGAACCATGTTTGCTCCATGGGAGCCATAACCACATTATATTCAGCTCTTCCAATATCCCAGTCATTTAGGACTGGAAAACTCCGTGAGGTCTGGACACTGGTGGAGGGAGGGACAGTGTATGTGAGAGGTGAAGGAGGGACAGAAGTCCATCCGGATCGTCTGGTCACCGAGAGACTGGGAGAGATGTAAGGAGGAGGGAAACCCATTGCCTAGCCTCAGCCTAGCGTAGCTTCCCTACTCTCTCCACATCACCCCTCCCGTGAGGTCAGAGCTTCTTGTTTGGTTGATGCTGTTTCACAGAGCTTACATCCTGACACACGGTAGGCTTCATAGATGGTTGTGGAATAAAAGAACACATTGCACGCACACGCGTGCGCGCACACACACACATGTGCACACGCGCGCGCGCACACACGCACACGCATGCATGCACTGCGCCAGACATGCACGCACTGTGCCAAGGGAGTAAGATAAACCCCGGAAAGCTTTCTTCCTTCTTCCTGCTAAACCAGTCTGCCTAGCAGGTCCGACCACGGCTGGTGCTCATCCATGAAGGCAAACCAACTGTGAGCTGTGCCACTGACCTTCACACCCAGGAAGGGCAAAGTGAATGTGACTCTTACACTGACTGAAGACCTCTCGTTGCTCACGGTGGTGACCTGCACATTACCCAGATGTAGGATGGCAGCGAGAATCTTGAAAACATCCATCTGAAAATCTTCCTTGAAACCTGAAAGCAATCATTTCCCCTGTCAGGTCACTGCCATTCTTCGATGCCCACAATACAGCACCTGGACTCTTCCCAGACACTCCAGTTCCCGTCCAAGAGCTGAGACAGGGGTGTGAAGTGGGCTGGTCACGGGACAGGGGTGTGAAGTGGGCTGGTCACGGGACAGGGGTGTGAAGTGGGCTGGTCATGGGACAGGGGTGTGAAGTGGGCTGGTCATGGGGCAGGGGTGTGAAGTGGGCTGGTCATGGGGCAGGGGTGTGAAGGAGGTTTGTCATAGGGCAGGGGTGTGAAGTGGGCTGGTCATGGGACAGGGGTGTGAAGTGGGCTGGTCATGGGACAGGGGTGTGAAGTGGGCTGGTCATGGGACAGGGGTGTGAAGTGGGCTGGTCATGGGGCAAGGGTGTGAAGCAGGCATAGAGACAAGCTGTTCCCAGTTCCTCCCCTATATTCGAATGCTGTAGCCAGTGGGGCTTCCTCTCTCCTGGGCTGCTGGAGAGTTCAGTGTTTATCTGTGGCTGAGGGTAGAGTTCAGCTGGAAGAGTGTTTTTGCCTAGCATGCAGGGGGCCCTGGGCTCGATTCCCAGCATCACATAGACCAGGTGTAGTGGAACAGTCCTGTAATTCAGGGAGTAGGAACAGGAGGATTAGAAGCTCAAGACCATCCTACACAGTAAGTCTGAGGCCAGACTGGGTTATTAGAGACCCCATCTCAAAGAAAGACAACAAACCTCAGAACAAAACAGGAATGAAAACAAAACCAACTCCTATCTAAGCAGCTGTTTAATCAGGTTCCAAGAATTTGGTGTAATTTATACATTTAATTTTAAAGATTTTCTTTTCTCTTTGCTCATGAACTTCCAGAATCCTCCTTAAGGTGAAACAATGGAGGATTCCATTTGTCCCCAGTCCCCACGGACCAATCCCTGTGGATCAAGGCAAAGGCTCTTGTCTCTGGCTGGGCCTGCTTAAGGGAGAGCTTTAGAAGGAGATAAAGGAGGAGGAGGAAGGACAGGAAGAGGAGCAGGAAAAGGAGGGGGAAAAGAAGTAAAGTTTGGTGGAGGATGCTCTGCGCATGGCTGTGTGACCTCACAGAGGTTTCTGTTCCTGGCCTGGCACTGAGTTTACCTTAGTCTCCTTCCAGGCTCACAGAACAACACTGAGTCTGGACAGGTAGACGCAAGGAACAGTTCTGCCACTCTTCCTAGGTCCCTGCTGTCCGTGGTGGCTTCCCAGACCTCATCTGCATTCTCTGTGTTGGTCCTTTTAGGCATGAACTCTCCCTCTCTGGTCCTGTCTTGACATTGCCATATAATACCCCTGGGATCCTGACTGATTCATGTGGAATATACGTAGGGGGAACTGGCTCATTTCCTGGTGCCGAAAATAAACCAAGCCAGCTGCTAGGAAGATCATGTGTCTAGCTGCCAGTTGTAGAGTGGGCTGTGCTGGTCAGGATGCAGCCATGCGTGCTTGCGGCAATCTGTGAGCAGGGAGAGATGCTGAGGCCCTCCCACCACGGTCTAAGACTCTGGTCCATGCTGGGGAGAGAACAGAATGGAGACCAGCACCGTCCCTGCTCCCGGCATGCCAGAGAAGAGCAGCTGATGCCACCTAAGCTTTCTGTGGAAGAAACCTGGGGGTCTGCATCATCAAGGGGGTCAGATTCCCAAACAATCTCAAGACCCAGCAAATCTTCTCTGCTTTGCTACCCAGGTGCAGAACGAGGCTATGAGTTGGCCCATCCTAAATCCACCCCATCTCTGATCTGCTGGAGCTTGTGAAGGGGCAGGTTGAGCAGACCCAAAGCTCCAGTATCTCCATGACACAGGGCAACAACAGGAAATCTAAGAGGAGTCCCCGTGAGGGCCCAGTATTGATGGTAACGCAGAGACCAGAGGGCCTTGAACCAGACCAATGACTCTGCAATGAACACTTGCAAGTAAACATTTATGAACTAAGGTGTATGCTGTGTGACTGACTCACTATGTTACATTACAGCTTCCAAAAAGAGATTTTTCCTTTCTTTCTCTCTTTTCCTTTTTTTTCCCCTTTAAGACGGTGTGTGTGTGTGTGTGTGTGTGTGTGTGTGTGTGTGTGTGTCCTGGATGTCCTGCAACTAGCTGTAGAGTAGGCTGGCCTCGAACTCACAGAGACTCACCTGCCTCTGCTGGGACTAAAGTCGTGCACCACCACTGCTCCCCCTCTCTGTATTCTCCTAAATTTTATTTTGTTTTATTCTGAGGGGAGACTGAAGGGGCAGAGAGCAGATACGAAGGGACAGGGAGACGAATAGGACCAAGATGCATGATGTGAAAGACACAAAGAATAAATAAAAAGAAAGTAAAATATACAAAACTTCTCTGCTTCAAAGATGAATGCTATCAGACCATAAATACACAGAGGATTTCTGCTCACTGGGTCTGGGATTTGAATGACAGGTGAGCCTGGAAAACCTGCAGGTGGCTGACGTGACAGATGACGCATAAGTGGCCGAGAAAAGCAGAGGGAGCGACAGAGCCTGGAGCACCCTGCTGGCTTTTTGTCATCTTTAACCAAATCTCTTTGACCAGGCCTTTCAGAGACAAAAATGTGCAGCCTCACTAGCATGGCCAGTGAAAGAACTGTAAACCTCAGTAAGTCAGGATCTTCCGAGACAAAGTCACTCCAACATCAGACACCAGGGAGTGAGTGTGCCAGCTCCCGTCCCTGGAGCCTGCAGTGTGGGCTTATTGCAGAGACCAAGGGCCACAACAACAGCCAGGGCAGGATCTCTGCAGGAAAAGGGGGGGGGGCTGCAGAATGGCAGAAATGGTGGCCACGATCTATATCTGTATGTTTGACAAGGCAGTGCCCTAGCAGTTTGAGGAAAGAGCAACCAGCAGACAGCAGCCCTGAGTAGCAAGCTTATTGGAAACAGCAGACTCCATCCCAGTCACTGGCGGAGGCTTTCGAAGCCTCACAGTCCAGCGGTGGACCCGGCCATTAGCAGCCCTAATAGATGACTAATAGATTAATGTTCTTCGCTCCTCTATACAATGCTGGGAACCGTCTCTATGACACTAGGCCTATGTGTAGGGCTGGCAGTAGATAGAAGCAAGCCAGTGTCCCCCGATCATGTTCTTTATTCTGAAATTGTATTTATTTTATGTGTGTGAGTGTTGGCCTCCATGGATGGAAGGGCACTCATATTTTTGGTTGTGAGCCTAGCCTTTAATGGCTGAGCCATCTCTCCAGCCCAGAAGTGCACTCTTGAGTGCCTTGTGTCCTCAGAGTTCAGAAGGCAAATCTCATTTCTTAGAACTGGAGTTAGAGGTGGTTGTGAGCTGCCATCTGGGTGCTGGGAAGCAAACCTGGGTCTTCTGGAGGAGCAACCAGTGCTCTTAACCACCGAGCCGTCTCTCCAGCTCCCCAGCCATGTTCTTACATGCCCTGAGCGTGTGCACTTCCTCGGCCAGCATGAAGTTGCTTACCCAGTAGTGTGAAGGTCTTCTGAGTCTCCACCATGTCCGCTCTGTCATCCACACCTTCAATGACAGTGTTCCCTCCCATTCTTGTGTAGTTGAACTCTTCGGCACTCCCTGGGACAAAAAGGACAATTAATTCTACCCACAACTCAGAATTCTGGACATACATGGCTATTGGAAATAAAGAAAGGCCAGGCATGGTGGCTTTCCTCCACTTCCCAGAGCTAAGTCCAAGGTTTGGGCCTGGGCTACATCATAAAATCCTGTCCGAGAGAGGGAGAAAGATGGGAGTGGGGAGAAGGAAGGAACAAGAAAGGAAGTTCATAGTTAATGGGCACTATCAAGCACTTTACGAGGCGATTGTAAAAAACAGAAGCCGAGAATCAGGAAGATGAAGGCCTCATTCAGGGTCCCGCATTTCCAGCAAGGCAGGGGAATAAAAGCGGGACCGAGGGTAAAGCCCTTGTTTTAATCCCTAACTCTCCTGCTCCCACCTCTCCTGGGGTTATAGACGTATACACCAGTCTGCTCTAAGCTGGGGATTGGACCTGGGGCTCCACTGAGATACACTGGCTGCTCCTCCAGAGGACCCAGATTCAATTCCCAGCACCCATATGGCAGCTCACACCTGTCTGTAACTCCAGTTCCAAGGCTTCTGACAGCCTCAAACAGACACACATGCAGGCAAACCACCAATGTACCTTAAATAAAAAATAAATTATTAAAAAATAATATTATGTATATTTTGAGCCCCTTCTCCTTTCATTCTTCCTTTCCTTTTTTTTTTGGAGGGGGTGGAGAAATATTTTATTATGTAGTCCTAGGTAGCCTATAAATTGCTATGTAGACCAGGTTAGTCTTGAACGTGTAGTAATCCTCCTGCCTCTGCTTTTTGAATGTTGAGACTATCAATGTATGGTCCACATTTTCTCTTTCTTTCTTTCTTTCTTTCTTTCTTTCTTTCTTCCTTCCTTCCTTCCTTCCTTCCTTCCTTCCTTCCTTCCTTCCCTTCCTTTCTTTTTTTGTTTGTTTTTCAAGACAGGTTTTTTTTTTTTTTTTGTAGTCCTGGCTGTTCTGGAACTCACTATGAAAATCAGGTTGGCCTTGAACTCACAGAGATCCGCCTGCCTCTGCCCCCGAGTGCTGGGATTAAAGGCTTGTGTCACCACCGCCTGGCCCAACTGATTTTCTTAATGCATTCATTTCAGCCCTAAAGCCCACCCTATGTTTTTGGAGAAAATGGTTTTTTAAGTTGTGTGCTAATAAACTAAGAATTTAAATGCCTTCAGAGAAGAACCCTTTCCTCCGCCACCTGCCACATACTTAGCTTAAGATGCTCAAACTCCGGCTGCTGCGCACATGCACAGAGCTGGTAGAAGATGTGGTAATTCCGTTCATTTTCTGCCTGCAAGAGAGAGAAAAGGTCCCAGATGTACCAACCCCTTAACTGATAAAAAAAAAAAAAAAAAAAAAAAAGTCAGGGAAGGTCCCAAATGCACCAACCCCTTAAACTGACAAAAACGCCAGGGTTTTCACTTGAGGCCCCTAGTTGCCAGGCTGGCCGGCTGATTCTCTGGGGATGGACACGGCTTCCTACGGCCAGCTCACAGCTGGCTGTCACTGAGTAAGAACTGGGGGCATGATCTTCAAGCTGATGGTCCGGAAAACATGATTAAATGAAAATATCCCACACTAATGAACGGTGTGGTTTTTATGAGCAGAAACTTCTGAGATGCCATTGGGCTGCTCAAGGCTTCCTGTTGCACTGTTTAAGAAGTTTCTCCATTTTACTCATAGAAAAGCTTTTCTTCCTCCCCGCCCCCTCTTACAGCTCTAATCCTCTCTCTCACCAACAGCAAAGCCAGGCTGGCAGCTCTGCCTGCTTCAGTGTTTGTGTTCGAGAAAGATGCTCTTGCTGTTTTGAACTTTAAGAGTTTTCTTTTTTCCCCCCAGTTAAAAAACAGTACCTTTCTTCTCAGTTCTACAACTCACAAGATTCCGTCTACGTATCAACGTTTGCTTTTAAGAAAAAGAACAAGTCAGGCAGTGGCGGCACACTCCTTTAATTCTCAGCACTTGCGAGGCAGAGGCAGGGGAATCTCTATGAGTTTAAGGCCAGCCTGCTCTACAGAGCAAGTTCCAGGACAGCGAGGGCTATATGGAGAAACCCTGTCTTGAAAACAAAAGAACAGATCAAGAACCCAAAGGGCAAAGGTGCCAAACTCGTGTTTTCAGGTCGCACGCTTCGCTGGTTATCTGAGTCTATACACATAAGCAGTGTTTTTAGCTGGGAACAGGGGACTTAATACTTTTATTCTTACCTGAAAGACAACTCTGGACTTCTCCAGGAGGTATGTTCTCATGTTGGCACCAATGATCTGACTTCTCTCATCAAAGCTGATTTCTGTGTATTTCCCGAACCGACTGCTGTTGTCATTGCGGGTAGTCTTGGCATTTCCGACCGCCTAGAACAAGGGGTTCTAATTACAGGGGTGCTAATCACTGACAATGCTATCTCAAGCACGGAGACTGGCCAGGCTGTGGAGGACTCTGGGCTTCACCGTCCTGCGGTCCGTTTCTACTTTCCATAGATGTCCATTAATGTTAGCGTTTCTCCATGTCTTCCTCTACGTGCAATATGGGAACTAATTGCTGTTGTGGACTGAATGCTTCCTCCCACATCCACATGATCCCTTGAGAAATTACTTTGTGCATGCGTGTGGGCACACGCACACACACATGTGTGGAAGTCAGAGGACGTTCTCTACCATGTGCGTCCCGGGACTGAACTCATACATCTGCTGTGTACCTACCTACTGTGAGTCACTGGCTTGGTCAGCAAGAGGGAGCCAAGCTGATGTGTTCCCACCTTCATGGAGCTTCTAGTCTGGTGGGGATACAAACCTTAAATAGCTCTACGGTCACTCGCTAGGCAGGTCACATGACCCTTCCTCTGGCCTGCTTTCCTGTTGCTGTCATAGATGGTGATTGATGTCTCCACGCTCCAGTCCGTGCCTCTAGCTGTGCACCTAAGGCTCGCTCAGTTCCCCCCCCCCCCCCCCCCCCCCCCCAGGTAACAGAAGCATTGAAAGACATGCTTCTGTTAGCACAGAGCCCTGATCTTAAAGACAAGGTCTCACTTATTCCCATTACGTTGGATACTGCCCCACAATGGCTTAAACGAAGCAGGCGGTGGAAGTCCCTGAAGGTTCAGATTTGGAAAACAGGGAGAGGGCTCTGGGGGAATCAGGGGGGTCACAGGCTGCACTGCCAGGGCCATTCTCTGCAACCCCCTTCTCTCTTTGTAAGGTACACAGCGTTGGCCTTGGGGGTCCCTTCCCCGTGCAATCTAGGTCTCTCTTCTCTCACAGGGCGGTCTGCTCATCCTGAGGTGCTCTGTGTGACTTTGCCCCACTGGAGAAAGGAGCAAGAGTCTGAACATAGCTAGCATATGCCCAGGTGTAAGCTGTCAGGACTCTGTGACCCACTTTAGATTCCAAAGCGCAAACAGTTCCCTCCCAAGACTCTAGACGGTTCCGCTCGGGAGAACGGATGCCCGCTGACTGGGGAGCACTGAGTGTGCCATGTGACTGGGGAGTGCCCCGGGATGTCAGCACGCATTTGGGGTCTTCACATCTGCTGACACAGTGCCCAGTGCTGTAGGCAGAACACACCATGGCAATCACCACTCCGCCTCACCTCCTCCAACCTTACCACAGAATCCGTATTCTGCTCGTTGCACACTCACGTCTTTGGTCTTTAGAGGCAGGGAGTTATATCAGTAAGCACAGCTCACTACAGAGCTACCCCCTACCCGAGCCTCCAGCCCCCAGTAGCTCCTGCAGTGGTGCAGTGCCCACCTCAGTAATGGGGTTGGACGCCAGGACTTTGTCCTCCACGTGGGCGTTGCTGCTGGATTTACTGACCGTGGCAAAGTACCTCATGGCATAGCGGGCAGACACAGTCTTCCCAGCTCCCGACTCCCCACTCACGATTATGGATTGGTTTCTGTTGTTCCTAAAACCAACACAGGAGAGATGCGCTGAGATGTGCCGAGAAACATTAATCTTTCTCTACTAAGAAGGCGGTACAGTTCAAGGCCAGTCTGGGCAACACAGCACGATCTGTCTCTGAGAAAGAAGAGAGTAGGGGGTGGAGACGGAGTTCAGCCAGGACTGTGCTTGCCTAGCTTGCAGGAAGCCCTGGGTTTGACCCTCAGCTCCCTATGAACTAGGGCAGGGTGCCGCACTGAGGAAGCAGGAGCAGGAGAATTTCAAGTTCAAGTTCATCTTCAGCTATATAGGATGTTAGCGGCCAACCTGGGCTACAGGAGATCTTGTCTCAAATAAAAGAAAACAAACAACAACAAAAGCAAAACAAAGCAAATGAAAGGCCCTATCTGTCTGTCTGTCTGTCTACCTAATTTAGAAAAAGGTCTGGCAAACCGGAAGACAGGGAACTGTCTCACAGATTTAAATATTTAATGAACTTCCTTTTTCTTATATGTGGTCACAGAGAACACACACTGTTTCCTGGTATGTCCCTTGTCACTTTGTCTTGAGGTCCCCAAGACCAAGGCCAAGATCAGCAATCTTGGATAAGGCTGGGGTCCACGACACCAAATAACTCAGGGCAAAATCATCCAAGGGAGGAGCCATGGTGTGAAGCAGGAAACCAGGGATAGATTTCCCAGAAGCTGTCCCACATTGGGCCACAACTGCCACATTCCTGCCTCGGGGAATGGATTTCCTGGGACCTGTGAAGTTCTGTTTACCTGGAACCCACCCATCAGGGGCTCTGTACTTCCCTGAGGACTGGAAGTTCAGCCTTCTAGGAGGAAATCCGGTTCTCAGTATCGGACACGCTGCTTCTATAAAGCGTAAGCTTAGGTACAGGGAGCCAAGTTTATATGAGGAAGAGTGAGCTGTCCCGAAATTAGCCAGGCTCAGACCAGCTTTCCAAGGGGCTCTAAGGACAGCTCTCTCAATCCCCGTGAGCAATTCCTACACATCCCACTGACGTTATTTTAAGAACAATGATTCAAAATATATTTGGGGACATATGGGTTCTATAATCCTACACACTGTTATATAATGTAGATATTTTAAAAAAATAATACCTTAAGCTTTCAAGCCACAGGACTTTGGCGGTATAACACCGCATGGTGTTAGCACCGCTTCTGTGGTAGACACTGGGTGGACTCGGGACACGTGTTCTCGGTTTCGCGTCACCAAAGGCATAATTACCCGTTTTACAGTTGCCTGAGACAGCAACTCAGGCATCACAGGCGTTGACCTGGGGCACACTACACACACACACCCTGTGGTGACACTAGAATCCCTGGTCATTTCATCCCAAAAGAGAGGGGAGGCTCTGGAAAGGTGCTGTGTCTCTCAGGAAAGGCAGAGGGCTGTGCCCAGCACCAAGCCAAGTGTACCATGAACCTGCTTTATCTTAATTTGTTCCTGTGACACAGATTCAAGCTGCAACCTGGCACGGCCCTGCAGTTTCCTTGACCTCACTCTGTTGATGGCCAGACGGTAACCTCAGATGTCGGTCATGCGACTGGACTTTAGGGGTTTCTGGGAGGCCTTCGGCAGCCAGAAAGTTCCAGAGGCAGGGTGTGCTATGGTTGGAACCAACCTTGGTGCAGCACAGACTTCCATCCTTTCCTCCTTCCTGGGAACATGACCCCGTTGTTAGAGGCTGAGCTACTGCCTGAGAGAAAGGGTCTGCCAGCCTTCTCAGCCATGTGCGTATGCCCCATGAGCAGTGTTGCTCTGAGGGGCCCTGTCACCTGGAGGACAATCCCGCCTCTTGATCCATGTGACTTAGAATAAGGAGGAAATGGCCAGGTACTAGATGGGCCCTGTTGTTAAGGGTCTCACTCAAGGGACAGGGGAGTGGGGGATCATTCAGTCTCTGATGACTTGAAAGAGGTGAACTTTAGCCTTAGATGGTCCACCAGGCTTCCCTGTGGGAGAGAAACATGACTCGTTGATGTCATGGCTTCTTTTGTCATAATGAGCCTACTAGTGAGCCTGGTCCAGGAATGAGGACCATGCAGCTGCTATACCTGGAATTACGAGGTACACAGTGGAGCCCACAGCTCAGCTCCTAATGCTAGACGGGGGTAATGAGAGCAGGACAGCGGACTTCGCAGGGGTGTGGCAAAACCTAAGGAGATCACTATGGGTGAAAATTCTGTAAAGGGTTTGACAAAGTTAGGATGGTATTTTTATTCTCCTGTATCCCGTAGTCAAGGGCAATCGAACCACACAAAGGCAGTTGTGGGAATCAAGAATATCTGGGCCCAAATCCCAGCTCTGCCTTTAACCCATCCAGAGGTAGACAGCACTCTGGGGCCAGACGGAATCTGGCAGGCGGTCCCAAGGGTATGAAGATGATGCTGGAAATGTGAACCTGGTGTTCTTGTTACAGGAGGATTTATGTAAATGTTCAGTAGCAAAATCAGAACTCTACAGGGTCATGAAAAGCAAAGTGATGAAATCAGGCTAAAAGCCAAGCCTGTGGCTCAAACCTGTGCCTATCTGGCAATGAATTCTGCCTCTTTAAATAGATAAACACCAAACCATAAACCATAAGCACCTTACAGTGCAAAGTTAGTCCTCCTCCGGCCAAACAGGCTGAAGGGGAACTGGGAGGCTGGACATGTTACCACCAAAGAATAAACCAGAAAGTCCCTAGACAGGCCAGCCACCCTGTGACTGTCACCTGCTGTTCATTATAGGCATTTATCCAGCAAAGCACCCTACCCCCAGCCTCACAGTCTCACTATGAGGGATGAGCCAATGCAGGGAATTCTGGGAGAGCTGAGGAAGGCCAGCCTGGAAGCGCACTACCTGGCCATCTGCTTGTAGGCCTCCTCTGCGACAGCAAAGATGTGTGGGTCCATGTCACCCATGTTCTGTCCACTGTAGGCATGGATGATGGCATCCCCATATATTGGCAGCTGCTTGTAAGGATTCATGGCCACCAAGATGATTCCTGAGGAAAGAGGCACGGTCACCAGACTCTCACAGGGTTTACCCCATCTGCTCCTTGGTGGGAGACCCTGCTTGAATACACTTCTTTGTATGTCCGACTCTTGATGCTTACACAAACAGGTCATGAAACATTGTCAGGATGGTGGGCTTTTGCTTTTAGTGTCCTGCCCCATCCTCTGCTGTCCTCCCAGAAGTCAGTGGGTCAGAAACTTAACCCCCCTTCCCATGTGAGTAGCACCTGGAGATGGTCTTCAGAGAATCATGATGTTAAACATCATGAGGTCCCAAGGATGGGGACCCACAGC
The DNA here is from genome assembly GCF_014885135.2 of Alexandromys fortis. NCBI lineage: Eukaryota > Metazoa > Chordata > Mammalia > Rodentia > Cricetidae > Alexandromys > Alexandromys fortis. Next base: position 8,887,484 of record NW_026067900.1, on the reverse strand, counting down.
AGCCTCGATGGGCCAGACGCTAGAGCATGAACACCTGCTCTGTCTCACACTGGGACACCCTCACCAGGTGCTCATAGGCGCTGGCAACCATGCTCCTGGGCATTACGGCCTCCAGAGCCATGAGCCCAACTTCTGCTTTCTGTAGGTAACCAGTCTCGGATACTCTTATTACAGCAAAAGAAAACAAAGACACTGTTCCCCGGGATGCCTTCCTGAAGGCCCGTCCTGCTACTTACTAAAGCCTTTGCTTGACCTGGGTCAGGTCACTGAATGCTCTGAATTTTGGTCACCTGACAGTACTGTAGTTCGTTTTTTTAACTCTTTGCTCTTTGGGGGCCTGCCACCCAGCTCCCAAATATATACAGAGAGACTTATTATTACAAATGCCTGGCCTTAACTTGGCTTATTTCTAGCCAGCTTTTCTTAATTTGCCCCTGGGCTTTACCCTTCTTTGTTCTATATACATTTCTTTCCTTCTTACTCTGTGGCTGGCTGTATAGCTGTGTGGCCCCGGGGCCTCCTGTTATCGCTCCTCCCTCTTCTTCCCTCTCCTCCTATTTATTCTCTCTGCCTATTGGCCATTCAGTTCTTATTAGACCAATCAGGTGTTTTAGACAGACAAAGTAACACATCTTTGCATCATTAAACAAATATTCCACAGCATAAAAGAATGTAAAATATCTTTAACTAATATTTCACAAGTCACCTTCATCTATGGTCTGTTCTGATGGCTGGATGGGGTGACACATGGGAAAGGAACTGTGTTTTTGCAATTCCCAATATAAATGCAATAATAACAACAATGTCCCGGCCAGTAATAAATGTGTGGGATCTGGTGAGAGACTCAAACACAAGCCCATGGTGTTTGCTTTCCTCATAGCCCATCTTCGTTCCCGTGAGAGAGTCTCCCCACACAAATCTCTACATAAACACGGCAGCCAGCTCGCCCGGGACACTCAGATAGCAGACCGCCGAGTTCAGACTCCTTACCGCTGTAGGTGTAGATGAGCTTGGATTCTGCAAAGCGGATTCTGAGGTTATGCAGCACTGCCGGCTCATGGAGGTAGCTGAGGGCTGTGAGGTCATTCTCACCCACAAGGATGTCTGGGTTCCTAAGCGGAGGCAGTGACCCCGGGTCAACAGGGTAATCCAGCTCCTGTGAACAAAGACAGATCTAAACTCTGTGAAACAGAGGACCTTGGGCGCTTCCACTAGACAGTCTCCTTTCTCCTTCCAGCTCCCATAGAGGCATTCCTCACACTAAAGCAACAACAACCAAACCAAAACAACACCCCACAACTTTTTAAGAGGTTATCATAGTTTGTGGAATTTAGGTGTTGTAGTGTTGAGCTTTAATGCTTTCTTTATTGGTGGCTGCTTTTAGGCCAACAATGGTCTGAGGGCTTTGATGTTTATTCACTAATAAAAGGTTGTTTCCATTCCTGAAGAGCCGTCCCTCTTGCGGCTAAAATTTAAACTTACATTTTGGTTGTAGGTTTATGGTAAACTAAAAGCTGAACTGAAATTCTTTATCAGGTAACCAGCTATCCCCAAGCTCAGCAGGCTTTTCACCTCCACCCAGGAGTCGTCCCACTGTTTTGCTACATAGATGGGTGCATTCTTTGTATTGCTCTTAAGTAGTTTGTTTGGTTTCGGGGTTCTTAGCTGGAGTTCTCTTAGGTGTTTTCTAGTTAATTCATTATGCAAAAGGCACAAGGTTTAATCTTTGCTTATTTTTACTTTTAATTGATCTTTTATGTGTGTGTGTGTGTGTGTGTGGGTGCTGGGGTGAATGTTTTGCCTGCTTGTGCGTATATGCATGCCATTTATGCAATGTCTGCAGAAGTCACAAGAGGGGGTTGGGTCCCCTGGAACTGGAGTTACAAATGGTTGTGAGCTGTCAACCCAGGTCCTCTGTAAGAGCAGCAGGTGCTCTTAAGTTGTGGGAGCTGGAGAGGTGGCTCAGCAGTTAAGGTCTCACTGGGTAATCCAAGTTGATCTCAAACCCTCTATTCTCCTGCCTCAGCACTGCTGGAATTACAAGTGAGTGTCACCACACCTGTCTTAGAAATGTTTAGTAGAGGAGAAAGCAGGTAACCCTCATAGTTGACTCTGGGTAATGAAAAACTGGGACCAAAGCAAGGACTGTGTCTTATAGCAAGTCTGACTGTGTCTTACGGCAAGTCTGACTGTGTGACTTACGGCAAGACACCCCCCTCACCTGACTTCCCGCCTTTGTGAAGGGGTCCTCAGGGCTGAAGAGGCTGTAATGAAGGCGGATGAGAAGCCACTGAGCAGGTATTCAGCGGCCCCCACCCTGTGTCCACCATAGGGGCTGTGGGAAGGCACAATGGGGAAGATGCTGTCACTGAGAAAGCCCAGGCTAAGGTGCCTCGTGGCTTTGAAGCTGCCAAATGTCTCCTCGGTTGGCACACTGGGGGACGAGAAGTGTCTGAAGGAGGCCTTGTATGGGACAGTCTGTGCCAGGGCTACCCCTGTCATCCTCAGCTGTGGGTGAATGACCTCCCCAGTCTGGCCCTTCTTTCGTAGTAGCTAAACCTCGAATTCCCCAAGGCATCTGCTGAGCAGAGGAAGGAAATGTTGGGTCCCTTGTGGCATCCAGACTGTGAAAGACTGGACCCCCAGTAATAAAAGCCTCCCAATGCCTCCATTCCTGTTTTACTGTTGGGGGATGCTCAGGCCAGAGAGGGGAAGGCCTGGAGGGAGGCTGGCCATTCCCAAGCTTCTGCTCTTGATGCCTGGTCCTGGACCAGCTGTGCCCTAGTAAATGCTAGGCCTCCATCGCTGGTGCTCTATAGATGCTTCAGTCCCGCATGCTGAGGAGGGCATGGCTGGCCAGATGAACACTGAACAAGACAGGCTGGGGAGACAGTCACACTCCCTCAGCACCTCACGTCACCCACTGGGTTTGACCCTGTGTGTTTATCAGTTTTACACCAGGAGCGAAGCTAGGGAAGTTCAGGACACCAAACTTGAGTCCTTGGGCCAGATCCCGCTGACCCTCATAAAGGTCTCTGTGTAGTCAGCCCTGCCAGCACACGCCCTAATCCCATGCTGTGTTTGAGAACAGTATCAACAAGAGACCCTAACGTGGAGTCTGTAGTTTCCGTGCTTCGATTTTTCTGTTTTAATGCGACAATCTCATTTTGAGATCAGCTGTAACATGCAGGGGGAGGGGAGGGATCTATTTCTGGGGGAGGAGAAAACAGGAGATTGTCAAGTAGAGGCAGAGGTGACATTCTCTACACAAAGCCATCTTTGTCTTCAGGTATAAAGAAGGGTTAAGGTAAGAGGCGCTGGCTGCTTGCCATTCTCTCTGCCTCCCTGGCCAGGGGCCCTGGAGCCTGCTAATGCACAGACAGCTGCCGTCCCAAGGCTTCCCTCCCTGGGCCCAGCCACCTGTTTATGCCCAGTTGGCTCCCAGAGGTACTTAGAGGTCCTTGCGGCACTCAAGAAGAGCTACAGGGAGCCACCGAGAGTGGGGCCTCCACACAGCACACCCCAACTGGGCTCTCTTATCTGTGTGTGCACACAAGGACGGTCCCTGGCCTTCAGGGCCTGCAGCTGTGCTCTCTTATCCGTATGCACACACAGGGACGGTCCCTGGGCAGCACCGTGACTGTGCTCTTTTATCCCTACACACACACAGGGACAGTATGGCCTTCAGGGCCTGAGGCAGCAATAGATGTCAGCTCCTTTCCTCTGTGTGGAAATTAAGGGGTTCAGACTCAGCCAGCAGTACGCCTGGCCCCAGAGCATAACCCTTCCATCTCTGCAACTTCTGAGATCTCCGGAAATGCCTGTTATCCAGAACCAGATGCCTGAAGGAGCATGGGGTGTCTCTATGCATATTTTGTAAATTCCAGTATTTAATGTTTATAGGCAAATCACAGACTACCACCCCTGATCCAATGGAGCACAGATGGTTGGTCCAGCTCCACATCTAACACTTGAGTCTAAAAGCACAAAGTTGGGGCTGGTAAGATGGCTCAGTGGTTAAGAGCACTGACTGCTCCTCCAGAGGACCGGGTTCAATTCCCAGGACCCACATGGCAGCTCGCAGCTGTCTGTAACTCCAGTTCCAGAGAATCTGACATTGTTATACCAATGAGCATAAAATAAAGTTAAACTTAAAAAAAAAAAAAAGCACAAAGTCAGCCTTGGCTGTGAACCCAGAGGGGTGACTTCTTAAAGCCGATACAAAATTTTCAGTAGCTGTACCATCAAAAGACTGGAGTGGCCCCTGGCAGTAACTCCACGGCAGCACATCCCACTGGAGTCTTGGCTGAAGTCTCAGCTGCCTTTATTCCCACCATTGCAGGCTCTGTCTCCGCACAGCCTCCCGACCCTTACACTCTCTGTGCACCCTAGACTGACTTCCTAGCTCCCCACTCTCCTTCCACACTTCCTACTTCTCCCCAAGATCTAGCTCCCTCTTGGCACTTGGATTGTGCCTTGGGGTCAAACTACTTCCCTCCAAGTCCCTTGCCTGTCCCGTGTCTACTGAGTGAGACCCACGAACCGAAATGGCTGATGGGTTTCCGTAAACTCGCTGAGGACTCGGAACACAGCAGAGACGCGGATCTGTGACTGACACGGAGCCCCTTGTAGATGGGCGGCTGGTGCGGGGCAGCAGGAGGGCACACACACATCAGGAGATCCTCAGCACAAGCTGGCCTCCCTGGATGTGGGGCTGGTGTGTCTTATGCTCCTTTGCCTGCACTGTCCCTCTGGGTTCTGTCCCCATGTCACAGCTGCGTATGTCATTCTGTATTGTGAGCAGAAGAGACCCTCACCGTTCCATCCTCTAGCAGGAGTCGGAGGACTCGGTCACCAGCTCTGTAGTCCTTTGCAATTTCAGCTGACTTCCACACTTCTTCAGGATCAGGGATCCAAACCCTGTTGTACTGCACAGGACGAGACAGGTTTAACCTCGACATTTGAGAACCCCAAACAGGAACCATTAGATCCCCATTTATTCTGTCAACCAGATCAATCCCCACATTAAAAAGACACTCGGGGCTAGGGGATAGTCCGTGGGTAAAGTGCTTGCCATGGTAGCACATGGACCTGGTCAATCCCTAGCACCCCTGTGAGAAGCCAGGTGAGGTGTTTATAATTGAGGTCGGTCAGTCAGCCATCAGTGAGCTCCGGTTCCTCCCAGTGAGACCCTGTCTCAATAAACAAGGTGATGGCTCCCAAGGAATGACAGGAAGACCTCTGACCTCTATACGGTGAGCATGTGCACACACACACACACACACACACACACACACACCCCTACTTCTCAGAATACTTTCACCTCTTCTTTTACTGTGAGGAGATAAATTCTAGGGTATCTATGATGCACAGCCAGGCTTACCGACCTGGTTTTGTAGGCGGCAGAACTCCAGAGCTTCATAAATACACCATGAAACTAAAAGCTTGGGGGGGGCGGGGTGTGCAGGGACGACATCTTAGAGTTCCCTAGCTGAAGCTGGGAACTTTCTACAAGACTCGGGCAGAGGAATTTGTCATCTACCAATAGACTACTTATTTAATTTCTTGTACCCTCTCTTTTTACCCATAAAATGGTGCAAAACCCACTCCACAAGGGTGCTAAGTAAGTATATGTACTGGAAAGCATTTGGGGGCTGGATATGTGGCTCAGTGGCAGAGTGCTTGCCTAGGCATGAATGAAGCCTGGGTCCCATTCCCAGCACTGAAAACAAGACATGGTAGTGCACACATGTAATCACAATACTCAGGAGGGGAAGGGGGGAAAGATGAGGAATTTAGGGTCATTCCTGGCTACATTGTGAGATCAAGGCCATCCTGGGATACATGAGGCCTTGTTCCTAAAACAAAACAAGCAAGTAAATGAACTTTGTAAAATACGAAGGAAGATTGTTACAGCAGCAATATCTTGGACTGTTCTTATTTCGAGACAGAGTCTCAGCATGTTTCCCAGGCTGGCCTGAAACTGGTAATCCTCCTGCCTCAGTCTTCTGGGGCAAGGATTACAGGCACGACCAGCACATTTGGCTATTGCTCAGATACCAGTGGTTTACATAAACATAACAGTAGCCAAGGACTCTGACTTCAGGAAAGGCAGAAGCCCAACCATTCCACTTGCTCTCTTCCCAGCAGGCTACTGGTGCACTTGTCTCAGCTGCTGAGCGGATCCTACTGCATTACTGAACTGTGACATACAGAATTCATGCATCAAAGTCTTGGGCCCTGATGTGACTGTTTGAAGACTGGAGCCTTAGAGGGTAAATGAAGTCCTAAGGGAGAGCCCTGATCTGATGGGACTGTAGGAATAGTGCCCCTATAAGAAGAGACAGAGCAGGGCTGGCAAGATGGCTCAGCGGATAAAGGTGTTTGCCACCAGGCCTAACAACCTGAGTTTGATTCCCCGGGATCCATGTGATAAAAGGAGGTAACCGAGTCTGAAATTTTCTTCTGATTGCACATATGCACCATGGCACGCATGCACCCCCAACAGTTAACTGAATGCAAATATGAGGGGAGGGGGAGAGAGGGGGGAAACTGAATGAGGGAGAGAGAGAGGAGGGAGAAAGAGGGAGGAAAAGAGGGGGGAAAGAGAGAGAGAGGGAGAGAGAGAGGGAGTGAGGGAGATATTGTGAGGGAGTTAGAGAGGAAAAGAGGGGGAAGAGAGAGGGAGAGAGGGGAAGAGAGGGAGAGAGGGAGGGAGGGAGAAAGAGAGAGGAAAAGAGGGGGAAGAGAGAGGAGAGGAGAGAGGGGGGAGAGAGGGAGGGAGAGAGAGTGGGAGAAAGAGAGAGAGAGTGAATGAATGAATGAATGAATGAATATGGGAATGGAGGACTACCCCAGAAACCATCAGGCAATGACCCAGCCCTGCAAGGGCCTGAATGGAGCCTTGTGTACACACAGGCACGCCTCTTAGATATACCCACACCCACCCCACACACCTTTGTCACCATGACCACACATTTCCTACCTCAGATTGGCTCTTAGAGATGCTTTTTATAACCCAATAAACCACAAATTATTAAAGTACAATACCCCAACATATCAAGAATTGACCATTATAAAACCTCAAGCCGTAAGTATCCTTGGAATGGTCCACTGCAAGTGTCTGCCAGAATCGGAGTTCCAGATGGTTTACTTCAGATGCTGTGGGAGGCGGGAGAAAGTTGGGGCGTTCAGATGGGAGACCTGCTGAAGGATGAGGGCCCTTCGGTTCAAACTTCTAGAGGAGCTGCTGTGTGATCACTGAGCTGGCCAATTCTTTCATTTTACTGACTTTCCAACTCAAACCCAGACAGCCCAAGAGCACACCAGAAAGAACCTTAAAAGACCAACCGCAGGGCCTATGACTCCTGCCTGGACCTGTCTAATTGAATGGGTGTGGCCCTGAGGGTGACCCCGACAAGCTATCCGTCTGACTGTCCCATGCTCTCCTAGTGATTTCTGGATTCATTCCAGCTACCTCACTCAGTGGCGGCAGCATCAAAATGCACACGAACACCCTCCTTTTCTTTGCTGCAACTTGGTATCCCAGGTAACCATACCCACTGGTCCTAGCATCCCTATCAACACACTGTCTGAGGCCTAGGATCCTGCGCCTGAAACCCAGCCTGCTAAGCAAACACTATGGTTTACTCAGTCCCACGGACCATCTACTGTCCCTCCTTCCTCACATTCCTCTACCCACAAGGCAACGCTGTAAAGCACACTGGAGTGAAGTGAAGCATTTGGACAAATACACACAAGCTGTGCAAACAGAGTGACCGGCTCTCACATGACTCCTGCGAGCTTCTGGCCTGTAAGGCGGAGGGCTCCATCCTGGAATGGGCAGCCAAGCTTGCTGCGGGGACGAGAGCCAAAAGGCTGCCTGTGGGCCTCTGGTGGGCTTTCTCACCAAGGGGCCTCGAGAATGAAGCCAAACTAGGACTAGAGAGGTCAAGGAAGCAATATGGGCTCAGGAATATGCCAGGTCCTCCCATGCCACAAGCTCAGGTGAGCTGTGGCCCACCTGGGAGGGGTCTTCTGGCATTTACCATGCAGGTGGCCAGAAGGATGACATGGGATGTGTAGTGACAGGGGCCTGTACTTCCTGGACTGGAATCTCCATGCTCAGGGCCCTGAAGCAAACAGATGATGTCATACTTCCTTTCTCTTCCTCCTCCCTCTCCCTGTAGGCCCCTCCCTGGAGTCTCCTTCCCTCCATGTGACTACTCACAGGTGGGACGATGGTGGGTGAATCTGACTTTCTAGACTAAATGAGAAACGGGAAGACTGAAAAGCCAAGCTGCTTTTGGAGAGTCCCAGCTGCTTTCTCAATGGCCCCAGCACCTGCATCTTTGAGACCACAGTAAAGACCTTCTTGTTTTGTTTTGTTTTGAGACAGGGTTTCTCTGTGTCACTTTGGCTGTCCTAAAACTCTCTCTGTAGACCAGGCTCAGTCTCACAGAGATTCATCTGCCTCTGTCTCCCAAATGTTGGGATTAAAGGTGTGTACCACCCAGCCTCAGTCACATGATCTTATTGCATTCCAGCACCTTCAGACACCAGACCTCAACATCCTTGGCAGCTCACATAGAGATCAAGTGCTGCCACTGCTGGTCCCTCTGAGCACTCTTGCTCTTCAGCTGGAACCCAGAACTGTGGCGCCTCTGCCTGTCCCTGCCCAACACTCCCTAGGTGCTCTGAAGCCGAGTGTTTAAGCAGCCCAGCACTCACCAACCACGGACAACCGTCAGCATCCACCATCAGCATCCACCATCAGCTGTGCACACACAGACACCCTCGTCAGTATCAGTATCCATAGCAACCACAGCAAGAGAAAAAGTGAAAGTTGTCCTCAAGATTTTGACCAATAGCCGGGGAGCCACTCTGCTAGCCCATTCCTCTACCATGTCTACAATGTCTGCAGTCACAACCAACCACCAGCACCTACTAGAACACTCAGATCTTCCCTGACTCCCGGCCTGTCCTGCTATTCCTCCCACCCCTAACCCCAGCCATGCACACCTGTGAGCAGACAGACACCCAGAGTCCCTAGTTGTGGCCCCTTCCTTGGTCCCTCCCAACAGGTTTGACTGAAGCTTTTCAAAAGCTCCCGCCTCCTCAGCCAGCATCCAAGTGTCATCTTTGTATCACCTTGCCTTTGTGCGTGGGACCCTACAGCATGTGGCCTGCTTCACAAATGACTGTTCAAGAAAAATTCGAATGCCTCGCAGGTCCACCGTACCAGAAAAGAATGAAAGTCGGCACTTGGCTTGTTGACCCTTTCTCATTTCTAACGTTTTGAACTACTCATAGATCGGACAATGGTGGGTGAATCTGAAGAAGAGGAAGGATGTTAGAACGGCCAAATGGGAATGTCACTAGCGTGAGCATTGACCGTGTGTGAGACAGGGACCTGGACTGTGAGTTTCAGGTACTTCTCCTGACCTTGCTCCCTGGGTTCCAGTCGACTGTGAAAATACTCATGAGCTCTTCATGTGTCTACAGCCGCCCTGCTCTGGTGTTCGCAATCTTTCCTGTGAGTTCTTCACACACAATCAAGACCAAGCACACAACCAAACGACTGTGTCTTTCTGGGGAAAGCATAGGCCAGCTCTGCCAAAAACCTAGCAGCATGGGAGGTTGGATCTCAGAGCCCAGAGGCTCTGGGCTGAGCAGCTGGTATAAGACAACAGCACCGTGAGGAGGGACATGCTGAAGGTCAGCAGGGGAGGGCCTGGCTGGAGAAGGCTCTGGAACAGCTCTCGGCCTTTCTCAGCAGTGGTGGCGCCCTTGCGATGCTCTCCTTCCCCAGCATACCTCCCCACCTTCCGATCCTGGGCCGCAGCATCCCCACTCCTCACTGTGGTGTGCACAATGGCTACCGCTCTTACTTCTGTGCACTGCGCTCACTCACAGCCCTTCCCCTCAGCCAAGTGAGAATCCCTTTCTTCCTAGGGGTCCACTGGAACACAACACCATGGTCCTATGGGAGTGACATCTGAAGACCTCCCTCAGGACCTTCCCCTGATGTCTCTGGAGGCAGCAGAACTAATCTCCCAGGCTTCAGTCATTTGCTTACAAACTCTCTGTGTTTGCTGCTGCAGCATGTATAGGTTTTTCGTTCCATGCTGCTGTGAATTCCCAGGCAGCATCCTTGTGCCTCTCTGTCCTTTATCGTGTGGGTGGGATTTTGTGACTAGCTTTTCTCTGTCTTGATGGATATTGGGGTTTGTTCCATATAGTTATTATAGAGAACAATATGACAAATTAGCATGTGTGGGCAGGTAGCTAGACAACACGGACTTCCCAGGAGTCGTCTGTATGGGAAAAAGCTCAGGTTCCTCGGAGATGGTAAGGGTGGGGCCCAGGTCAGAGCATAGAGAGGCATTAGGATTCTGACTCTGTCAGGTCTGTGTAACTAGGGAAACTTCCTTGATCTGAGCTCCGCACAGAATGGGGTCTGAAGGTTTAACACATAGATAGTTTTTTTTTTTTTCCTTCAGACTATTTCAGATTGAGAGAAGGTTCTGAGGGTGATGGCTGGTACTGAGGAACATTCCACTTTATCATGCAAGATAAAAATAACTATCCTGCCCACAACTGTTGCTGTAAACAGAAACACCCACTCCTGAATGTGTGCACAGAGCCTGTATTTAGAGTGTGCTCACCGCACCCTGGTCTTTACAAGCCAATGGTCAGCAGAGAGGTCATATAGTTGGCCATATTGACAGTGGACAGGGTGCTGGGCGGGCGTCTCAGAGTCTGCCCAGATGGAATCTGAAGGGTGTGCTGAGCCAGTGGCGACCGTGTAGGCCACACTAGGAAGGACAGACAACATGCCTGGCAGGGCATAAGCCAGCTAGGAGCGGGGTGGGGGGTAGAGGATGCAGAGGCAGGTCCTTGTGGTAGGGTGGGATCTAAGGTGACAAAGGCTTCATGAAGGTTATAAGTAGGGATTCGTCAGACCAGTTTTTCCTCACAGGGATTTCAAGTAATACTGCTTAGAATATTTCTCAGGCATGCTGCCGTGGGAGGTGGGTCATTTTACACCTCCTGCACCATGGCCTCTCTCTGGAACCCCTCTCCCTCTGGGAACCTCTCTTCTTGGTACCGCCCAGCCCTCCTGCCTTCTCCTCTGTGATGGTTCTTCCATTGGCAGCCAGCAGCTGCCTCTCTCTTGGAATGCAGGCAGTCCTCCGTCCTGGCCTTGGCCCTCTTGCAGTGGGCTGCTCCTGTCTTGGTTTCAGTGGCCACACGGGGAGAGGGCACCCCAGCCCCTGACTAAGCCCATTCCCTAGAGACATGCTGGCTGTGCACCCCCCTCTCATTCCCCTGGAGTCCTCTCTCTGCTTCAACACCCCTGCTGGTTAAAAAAAAAAGAAGTGCTTCCTGACTTCTCACAGAAACACTTCCTTCTCCTCTAATGCCGCCCCCACACACCCTGTTCTCAGCCACACAGATGCCAGTGTCCATGTCATCCTTGGTGTGTCCCTTGTCTAAATATTCCCTGGGCAGTTCCTCCTTGTCTGTCTCTCCACCCCTCATGGCCAGGACTGCAGATCCATTGGGGTCCCTGAAAGGCCGGGCCCCTGATGAGGCAGCTCTTTTAGCCTCCTAAGTCCTCACCTTTGTTGAGCGAGCCTTCTGCCTCAGTTTGACTTCCCCAAGTACTACCACGGCCTCTGCAAATGCCTGCTTGACGTTTCCCACTTCAGAGAACCAGAAAATACCTTGGCGGCAAAACAAATGGCTCCAGAATAAAACAAAACAGTTTTTTCTCTGCTCACCCAAGCACAGTGCTTCTGTCTGCAGGGAAAGCCCTACCCTACCACACTCCACCATCCTTCCTTTCTCTAGCCACCCCCCATGTCCTCATTTTTTTTGGGAAAAAAAAAAACCTTGGTATTTAGCTCTAGCTGCCTGGAACTCACTATGTAGTCCAGGCTATCCTCAAACCCAAGGCAATCCTCCTGCCTCAGCCCACTGAGTGCTGTGATTGCAGGCACTTGGCAATAGGGGTAAGTGCATCTGTGTATTTTTGCTTCAAGAAAAATTGTTCCTCAAAACAGGTCAATAATCAGCTAGCTATCTGTCCGCAAAAATATCCATTAAGGTGGGGGTTTGCTGAAGAATTTTCTTTTATAGTTAGTAACATGACGACTTAGAAACATGGTTGATTTCCTGGTGGCTCACACTGTATCTGGTAAAATATTCTAGATGAGGGATTTAACTCTATGGTGGAGCGCTCGCCCAGCAAGCACAAGGCCCTGGGTTCAGTCCCCAGTTTGGGGCACGGGTGGAAAGAGACATAAACTATAAGGCAATGGTTTGAATGCATCAGAGGGATATCCTCTTTGTTTGATGTATGCTTGTAACTTCTTAAACAAAGTAGAAGAAAATCCCCCCCATGGGAACTATAATCATAAAGCGTCTTTTAAACTTAATGTATAAAGATGGGTGTGGTGGGGTATATATGTCTGTAATACCAGCGCTCGGGTCGCTGAGGCCAGATCTCCACACTTGTGAAGCCAGCCTGAGCTGTAGAGAGAGAGGGTACCATTCCAGCTAGGGATACAAAGCAAGCACCTGTCTTCAAAAACAGGGTGGAGCCTGGAGGCCACACCTTTAATCTCAGCACTCCGGAGGCAGAGGCAGGCAAAACTCGGTGAGTATGAAGCCAATCTGATCTACGTAGTGATTTCCAGGCTAGCTGGAGAGACCCAGGGAGACACAGTCTCAACAACAAAACCCAAACCCAAAATCAAACCATAACCCCCGTCCCACCCCCACCCTCCGCTAAATTAAGTTCATGTGTGTGGGAAAGTGTTCCAACAGAATCCATACTAGTTCTATCTGTCTTGAAGGGCTCTAAATGTCCCCTACGACAGTGTAGCAGGATCAGTTTCATGGCTGTTTAATTTTTACACACGCTTTCCTGTCCGAGAGTGAAGCTCTTAAGCCCTGGAAGTTTCCCAGAGTGCTTTCAATGCTCAGTGCCAGGCCCGTTGGAGGTGCTCTCTGAGCTAAGCACCTTAGAGGGGATAGAGAGAGCCCGACAGCACCCGTGTGCTCAGACCAGGCAGCTCCAGGAGAATCCCCCGAGGAACTTCGCCGCCCAGGGAAGCACACCCAGCATTCTAGAAAGCAAGGCCAATCTTGCCGAAATCCTCCAGGCTCCGGAGGCCTGGAAGGTTACAGAAGCCTGTCGTGCTGGATCGAAGCTCCAGACCAGTGCGGGACCCAGATTCCATCAGTGGCAGGAGGAAGGGTCCAGGTGGTACCCGATGCGGGGACAGCGGCCCTCCATTGGGTGTGCCCACCCACAAGGCGCCCGGCAGAGCTCGCAGCTGCTCCCGGCCTCTGCCCCTCCACGCGTCCGGGCAGGTGCACAGGTGCGTCCCCGCGCCCCTACCTGCGCGTAGAGCTCAGCCACCGCCATGGGCCTCCGCGCTGGTGCTGCAGGGGACCGTGCGAGCCCAGCCAGTCAGCGCCGGGCCATCTTGTCAAGTTTTCCCAAGTGCCACGGCTCCCTTTCCCCTAGGGCTTGGGCTCGGGGAGTGAGGAGTGGTGGCGGGGGTGGGGGTGGGGGGGACAGCAGCGGGATTGGTGCTCACGGTCAGGCCCGCGCTGCTATTGGCCCGGCCCAGGTAACAGGTGAAAGAAACCTCCAGGGGTCCCGCCCAAGTTCCTGCTCCCTTCCTGTAGCGGGCAGAGAAACGAAATGCTTACACAGAAAACCCCAAAGAATCAGTGAGTTAACTGTACTTCTAAACTGAGAAAGGGGTGGGATTAAAACAAAAAGAAGAAGAATAAAGAAAAGGAAGGAAGGAAGGAAGGAAGGGAAGAAAGGAAGGAAGGAATGAAGGAAGGAAGGAGAGGTCGTTGTCCTGCGAACTTTTTATACGCAATAGAAAATAAGATAAAAGATCAAGGAAAATGCACCCTGAGATTACGATTATGGCAATCAAAACCTCGTTTGACCTTTAAGGAGAGCATGCTTTCGTCTCTCTTGAAGAACATACAAGGAGGGCTGAGTAAGTGTGGGCATGCTATTTGGACAGATGGGGTTCATTTAACATTGGAAATGTGTTGATTCCACCCAAATTATCACCTGAGCCCAGCATACTGGGTTAAGAACCCTGGCAGCACTTTGTCTATTGACTTTACTTTTATACTTTATATGGGCTAAGTCCGTGGCTAGCTAAGACTATTTTCACAACTAAGGGTAAAGAGATCTCTGCTGTCCTTCCTCGGGGCAGTGCACTTTCTCTTCTTCTTTATCTAAAGTGTCTCACTGAGATCTGGGGTTCACTGAGTAGGTTAAGCTGGCTGGTGTCCCTGGAGCTCCTACTTGTTCCTGCATCCCTGGGTTTACAACGTCTTCACACCTGGCTTTTAAAATGTGGGTTCTGGGGATTGAACTCAGGTCCTCAGGCTTGTGGCACAAACACTTTATAGATTGAGCTATTGCCCCAGCTCTGTGCTACCACATATCCATAGGTATTCATAGGCACAACAAATGGACACGTGAATGATGGAGCCTAATGGCGTCCATTCACAGCGCCCCACATCGGCAGACATGAGAAAGCAGATCCATGGAAAATGCTGAAGAACAACGTACAGATTCACGGTTAGAAATTATAAATAACCAGCGGTGTAGGAGATAATGGTAATTCTAGCACTAGGGAGACTGAGGCAGGGGAGTCCGAGCTTGAGGCCAGCCCAGTTGGGTTTTGTTCTTATTTGATATGGTGTGTGGGAATAAAGATTTTTGAATAGGATAGTTTACTAGTTTATGAATGGATATATATTGGGGATTGAGGACACACTAGGCTGCCCACTCTGTCCTCAAACTTGAAATTCTCCTGCCTCAGCCTTTCAAGTATTTGAGATTGCAGGTACATACCTATAGTGAATGGAATTGGCCCCCATAATCTCACAGGGAGTGGCAGTATTAGGAGGTGTGGCTTTGTTAGTGGGCAGGGCCTTGTTGGAGGAAGTGTGTCACTGTGGGGGTGAGCATTGAGGTTTCCTATGCTTGGGATACCACTCAGCAAGACAGCCGGCTTCCTGTGGTCTGTAAGACAGAGCACTCTCAGCTCCAGCATCACATCTGCCCCCACACGGCCATAGTAATAGAAACTCTAAGACAACAGCACAGAACCTGGTGGTTGATTTTTTTTTTTTTTTTAAACATTCAACTATGTTTTCACTGCTGGGATAAGCCCCAATTGGCTGGGGTATGTAGTCCTCGCTATTTGTTGCTGGTTTGGTGTGGGTTTTGTTAGGGGTTCTGTGACTGTCCTTGTAAGGTGCGGCAGCCTTTCCTGTGGTGTATTTGACCTCTAGAGTCAGGAAGTGTGTGTATCTATTTTATCAGTCTGTGAAGGGTTTGTATTATTTCTTCTGGAAATATATGCTGAAACTTGAAGTGCAGCCCCTATATCGTTCTTTATAAGATCCTTATTCACCTCTTCACTTTCTTTACTTGGAAATCAATTCTGAATCCCTAGGTCTTAGGATTTTCATACTTTGTCTTTCTGGGAATTTGTCCAGTTTATCTTCTTTGCTGGAACAGACCTGTAGGTGGCGCTCTGCTCATCCACAGATGAGGCCCTGAGGGGGCAAAGCCTAAGGTCGCCTGTTCACCCTCGGGTCCTGCTCAGCATTGGGGCCTGAGTCTCCACACTCCAAGATTCTTATTTGCCGCCTCCTCATCCTGGCTCTGCTGAGGAAGGCGCTCCCTCTTTCATTCCTGGTTTTGGTAATTTATATTTCTCGTATTGTTTAGTCAACTTGATTAAAATTTTGTCAGTTGTGTTTATATACACTCATTAGTTTTCTCTATAAAACTTTGCCTCTTCCTTACCAGTTCCTTCATTCTGTTTGCCTTGGGTTTGGCTTGCTCTTTCCCAGCAGGTTCTAAAGTGAATGAACATGTTATGTTATTGACTTGAGGCATGCTTCTTTTCTAATAAACCATTTAAAGCTGTCAGTTTTGGAGCAGTGAGGTGGCTCCAGGGGTGAGGAACTCGCCACCAAGCCTGATGGCTAGAGCACCTTCCCTGAAACCTTGCTGATGGACGGAGAGAACCAACGCCAGAATGTTTTCCTGTGACCTCCACATGCCCGCCACAATATGTATGCATGTTCTCTCTCTCTCTCTCTCTCTCTCTCTCTCTCTCTCTCTCTCTCTCTCTCTCTCTCTCACATAATAATAATAAATAATCTTTCTTTAAAAAATAATTTTGTGTGTATGGGTATTTTGCCTGCACATATGTCTGTGCACCACTTATGTCGCTGGTACCCACGGAGGTCAGAAGAGGCTGTTGGATCCCCAGGAAATGGAGTTACAAATAGTTGTGAGCTGCCATGTGGGTGCTGGGAGTTGAACCAAGGCCTTCTCTCCAGCCCTAATCTTATTTCTTGAATAACTGTTTTAGTTATTCTGATAGGGATTCAAATTTATATGCTCCGTGGAGGCACTGTCTCAAAAATAAACAAAAAACTGAATAAAATTAGAAGAATCTTGAGAACCAAGTACGACAGATAGCTCACATCTGTAATTCCAGTTCCTGGGAGGCAGAGGCAGGCGGATACCAAGTGCTACCATATTTTCTCTATTTGCTGGCATTTCACCATATTTTTGTCTCACACTTTTTCTGTCAGTTGTGGCTCCAATGGAGTGCTTTTTCTTAAAAACGGGGCCTATGTAGCCCTTGCTGTCCTGGAATTCACTATGTAGACCAGCCTCTGCCTGTAACGGAGCATTTTAATGTGTGTTCGTTTTACACTCTACAACTATCTAAATGAGGAGATTTGAAAGGAAGAACGAATTACCTTAGCTCACAGGTTCAGTGGTTTCCGCCTGCAGTTGGTTGGCTCTGTTGCGGCTGAATGTCTCAGGGAAGCAGGAGCATGGGTAGGTGGAGCAAGCATCTTACCTCAGCGTGGACAGGAAGCAGAAAGAAAGGGCACAATTCGCAATTCGAACCTTTCAGAAGTAGCAATCGCACCCCTGTTGCGCTTTTGTTAGGCTCCGCCTCCTAAGGTTCCTCCCACTTCTTCTGAGAGCCCTGCTGAGGCTCAAGCCTGTCACAGGGAAGACATTGTCTGCTCAGTGAGGTGGGCACCTGCTAGGGTAGATTCTTGTTAGAATACACCTTCAAAATGTCCTTTATTTTTAGATAAAACTTTGTGGTACGGGCTAGCCAAGCTCAGACGCATTCCCCCAGGCACATCCAACCTGCGATTAAGTTAGTTACAAAAAATGTAATGTATAATTTTGTGATTTTGTGTTGGGCTACATTTCAGCTCTCCTGGCAGGATACGGGATGGACAGGCCTGCTCCTTAATCTTAAACGGAGCATGCTCAGAGACATGTAGTCCTTAACTGAGCATGTTCAGGGATGGGCGGAGCCCTACATGAGAAAGGGCTTTGCAATACAGTCAAGACGCTTCCATCCTCAGACAGGGTCCTGCCTTGGAAGTGAGTCTGTTTCTCTTACCTGGGTCAGATAGCAAATCTGTGTCCACTCTTTCTACAGTGCCAACCCACTGTGCAGAGCCACGGGTGACACTTCACACTCAAACCCTGGCGTGAGCCACACGTTCGTATCTCTTCACAAGTTTTGAATGTTGAATGGTTTTAGAGATATATCTTAGCAGTTCTGGTACTGTTCCTCCTCACTGTTTACCAACTGGACTTACTGTTTTTCAGTATTTAGACAGGTTATTTCAATGACTGTTTCCACCTTCCCCACATCTGTAGCCTGTCTGTGCCCGCTGTCAGCCTGGCAGGGGTCTTGGCACTCTGTGTCTCTTCCCTGAACACAATCAGCTGTTATACGCCACTAATGGCTCCAATTGCCCTGCTGTTTTTAGCGTAGCCATAAGCACAAATTGCTTCCCACACTGGAAAAACGTCCAATCAGTTTTGGGCTCCTTTGAAAGAATAGAATATTCTTAAGGTCAACGTTTGGCATTTATGTGATTGCACAGACACCTCAGCAGATTCTTCTCCAGTTGGTTCACAGAAAGCCAGGGGCCTACCCTTCAGTCTGTCTCCAGCCAGCCTAACAGGTTTCCGTTTTCTTTAACCTCCACCATGTTTTGGCTTAAACTTCTCTTAAACATCTGCAAATAAAGTCAGTTCCTTTGGAATAAAACTTTTATGATCTGGATCATTCCCAGCAAAACCTCAGAGCCAAGGCTCTGGAGATGGGGTGGGATAATGGTCCTTTGTCACTGAGAGAGGTCTTTGCTTTACAGCTCAGGGTTGGGTACATGTCAGCAACAGACAAGTCTCCCGGGCAGGCGGTCTCCACAGGAAACCACTATCTTGCAAGCCCAGCTAAGGGTGACTGAGGACCCAGTATTCTCAGCAGTAAAGTATGGGGGACCCTGAGTTGGGACAGGGTAGGAGGGAGTGCCCTCCTCTTGGCTATGTGCACTTGAAGCTTAGCTCCACCAACACATAGCAGAAGGCCAGATGAGAAATGCTGACTCCTGGCTGTTCCCAGAAAGGGCTCACTCCACTTGGGAGCTGGTGCAGATGAAACCCCATGTTCTTGGCCACAAAATGCTAGAGTCAAGCTTATACCTTGTTGAATTAGGAAATTCGTGTGTGTGTGTGTGTGTGTGTGTGTGTGTGTGTGTGTGTGTGTGAGTTGTCCCCATAATCTCAGGTATTTGAGTACTTGGTGCTGTTTGTGAAGGGGTAGGCGGTTATGGTTTTGGTCCCTTTAAGAGACAAGCCACGCCCACTCCCTCCCCCATCCGCTGAGGCAGGCTGCTCTTCAGCTTTGGCCTGAGTTCGCTCTCTTTTCGATCTTCTCAGAGAGGCAGCTTCGCTTCTGCCTCTCTCCCCACTTCTCTGCTTTCCCCCTTCTCTNCCAGGGTTTGAGTGGAAACGTAACACCAAATGAGTGAGCTGGTACTGACATGTTGGTAGGTAATTTTGCCGTCCTTAGGTATTTGAGAAAGAGGGAAGAAAAAGGCTGCAGGCAATGCTCTGTTATCTCACAGGTGTCCTGGTCTCAGAACATCCTGTCCCCCCGTCTCTCTCCCTCTCTCTCCCTCTGTCCCCCTGTCCCCCCTTCACCCTTCCTCCTCCATAACCCCCTGAATAAAACATTCAACCTCACCCTGCCTGTCGTGTCTATCCATGTTTCTGTCTTCTGCCCGCCCGCCATGTGTCTCCCTGCCTGGAACCAGCCATTGCTCAGGGACCAGCAGCCGTCTCTGCCTGGGACTGGCTGCTCCCAAGGGCCCGCTGCCTGCCGCCACATGGCCCGCCACCACCATTTGGGACCTACAGCATTTCTGCTGCCTACTGCGGTGGGGATCTTGCAGCATTTTTTAAAAAACAACAGTAGGAGGCATGGCCTTGTTAGGAGTATGTCACAAGGTGGGGGCAGGCAGGTTTTGAGAGTTTAAAGATTTACATCATTCAAATTTGTTCCTAGAATTCTGCTGCCCGCTTGTTGTTCAAGATGTGAGCTCTTGGTGATGGATGGAGATAGAGACAGAGACCCACACTGGAGCACTGGACTGAGCTCCCAAGGTCCCAATGAGGAGCAGATGGAGGGAGAACACGAGCAAGGGTGTCAGGACCACGGGGTGCACCCACCCACTGAGACAGTGGGACTGATCTATTGGGAGCTCACCAAGGCCAGCTGGACTGTGACTGAAAAAGCATGGGATAAAACCGGACTCTGAACATGGTGGACAATGAGGACTGATGAGAAGCCAAGGACAATGGCACTGGGTTTTGATCCTACTTCATGTTCTGGCTTTGTGGGAGCCTAGCCAGTTTGGATGTTCACCTTCCTAGACATGGACGGAGGGGGGAGGACCTTGGACTTTCCACAGGGCAGGGAACCCTGACTGCCCTTCAGACTGGAGAGGGAGGGGGAGAGGAGTGGGAGGAGGGAAAAGGGAGATGGGGAGGGAAATGGGAGGCAGGGAGGAGGCGGAAATTTTTTTTTCAATAAAAAATTATATTACAAAAAAAAAGACTCTCTCTTCCAAAGTGACTCTAGGTTTTGTCAAGTTGACATAAAAACTAGCCAGCAATAATATATACAATCATATATACCACTCATCAAAATTTAGCATGTTTTCTTTCCTTCCTTTCTTCCTCCATCCCTCTTTTATTTCTGTTTGTCTATTTTCTTTTTCCCTTTCTTTTCATTTTGTTTTGTGTTTTTCAAGATAGTTTCTCTGTGCAGTCCTGGCCTGTCCTGGAACTCACTTTGTAGACCAGGCTGGCCTCAAACTCAGAGATCCACCTGCCTCTGCCTCCAGAGTGCTGGGATAAAAGGTATGTGTCACCACTGCCCAGTTTAGAAGGCCTGTTTTTTGTTTGTTTGATTTTTAAAAAAATATTGTCACCAGTTTCCACAGGCAGGGGGTTCATAGAGCTCTTAATGCTGCTGGGCCAGAAGTATAACTCTTACAGTCTACTGTTGAGAAATATTTAGTGTTAAGAATGACTTGGCTTTGCAGGGATAATGTGGTCTGTCTCACATCTAATCTCCTAACTCCTTCTCCACCCCTTTGCCTTCATCTCTTCTGTTTGCCTGAGGCTGTGGGTGGAGAGATGGCTAAGCCAGTAAAATGTCTTGTAGCTCAAGTAAGTGGACCCAAGTTCAGATCCCAGGACCCACATACACACTGATCCCAGGAGCTCATTGGGCAGCCAAACTATATGAATGAATAAATTCCTCCTGGCTCCTAAAGAAGGTAAGATGTGATTGAAGGAGACACCTGATGTCGTCCTCTGGCCTCTACCACACAGGCTTCTCTTCACACGGAGTCCCATCTTTATACAGTGTTCGCCAACCTAGCCCAGGCCATCCAACTTAGAATCCTGACTTTAACGACCAGGGGTATATGTAAAAGAGGGCCTAGGTCTTTACATCTTCACTATCACCCAGCTCCTCTCTCTCTCTTCCCAGTAGGTCAACATGAATTCTCAAATTCATTAAAGTTTCTTGGTAAGACAGACTTAGTAATACAGAATTCCATAACTTTACTATTTCTGAGATGAACTTGGTATTTTGTTTCCTCAGTGGTAACTTTGCTGATATTTCAAAATACAATTGCTTACCACATACATAGGGCTCGTGAGTAATTCATGCTCTCCTTATGGGTCTCAGTGCACTCATTCACCCCACCACCACCTTTCCCCTAGTGCTGGGATGGAATCCCAGGCCTTCTGCACCGAGGGACATAACAAGAGCTGTTTTCCACACAAACTACACTCTACTGATCATGTAGCCCTGGCTAAACTCGGACTTGCCGCTCTCCTGCCTCAGGCCTCTGGAATATCTTAACCCTTGTTCCAGCCCCACTCCCTTCATTGGTTCCCCAGGTCAGGGTGCCTCAGGACTTGAGTTCTCTTTTGACCCTCACCTCGCCTGTTTTCTTTGAACTCCAATGCCTGGCCCACCCAGAGAGGTTGGCATCATGCTAGAAGCTCACAAGGCAGGTTTCTATGTTTCCGCCACAATGCCCCTGCTATGGTTTCAGCAGCACGGCAGACCGTGCTGAGGGGACAACTGCATGGATTCCCAGGTCTTGCTCTGGGTGGTCAAGGCCATGTCAGAATCCTCCAACTGCACAGCGCTGTACTCGCCCATTTCTGTACGCTCAGTGGTAAGGTCACAAGCCCAGCAGCCTCAAGCGGGGCTACATGCGGTCGCTGCTCCCTTCTCTCCTGCGAGCAGATGCTATCACTTCTGGTTAACTGTTCCCCATCCTTGCCTTGGCCCCACACTGCATTCACACTCATCCGGTTTCTGTGGTGACTCAAGGGTCAGTGCTGGGGTGTGGCTCAGGCTGGCTAGGCTCTATTCCCCTAGGTACAGGTATTAAGAATGGATGCAGAGTCAGGTGGTGGCGGCACATACCTTTAATCCCAGAATTTGGGAGGCAGAAGCAGGCAAATCTCTGTGAGTTTGAGGCCAGCCTGGTCTACAGATGGAGTTCCAGGACAGCCAGGGTTACAGAGTGAAACCCTGTCTTAAAAAACAAACAAACAAAAAACAACAACAACAACAAAAAAACAGAATTCAAACTGGTCAATGAGACTCCATTCTGAAGTGTTGCTGATAAAGCTAACAAAGAGGCTGGATGACAGAGCTGTGCTTCTGGGGGCTCTCACCACTTGGAGAGACACTGGCTAAGAATGAAGCCAAAATAAAGGAAAGTAATGTGTTTATCCCCAAGGCCAATGACTGGGCACCTAGATACATTCCAACTCGTTTATGTCAGGAAATGGATTCCCTTTGGGGTCAAGCTAGTTTGACTTCTACCCTGTATCCCAGAAAAGAATTCTAATGATCATAAAATACCATAGTGAGATGGTCCCACTTTGGAGAGAAAACCTTGATTGCGTTCTGATCTATTTAGAAAGAGAAAGTGTTAGCACATGTCAACTTTTCCTGTTTTCGTAACTCTTGATGTACACAGAGCACGGATTCTCCTGGGCTAGTGGATGAATATGGTCCCTCTGCTGCATGTCTAGGGCCTGCTTGGCGCTCCCGACAGGAAAGTCCTCACTAAAGGAGTCTAATGAACCGACTTACCACGATGTGACGGGGACACCGTCTGTTGTAGAACTTACTACTCATGATTTCATATCATGACTAAAGACAGAACGAGCCAATCACAGACTGTTCTCTCCAATGGAGTAGTCCACACACCCCCTTTGATTTCCATCCCACTCTGTGTATCTGTCTCTTCTACTCTATTAAAAGCTGAACTTTTGACACAAATCTTGTTTAGACTTGTGAAACCCATTCCCAAATGCCTAGGCTCTATTTTTCTGTCATAGGATCCAAGGAAACTCAGGCATGCCTTTCCCTTGAAGAAAAGAGGCCACTGTTCCTCAGCTGGTTGATCTGCTCATGTGGTCTGGCAGTTCACACATCACTGTTTTCTAGTGTAGACTCACCGACCTTTCCATTTCTAAGACCCTTTGAGATTCTCATTTGAAGAGATTATACATTTATTAATCTTCAGAATAACAGTTTGTTTTGTTGTTTTAAAATGTGAAGTGGATTTATAGACATGGACAAAACTTCTTTATATCCTTATCTTTATTTCAACATTTTTCTACAGCAGCTAGGAGAATACAGAGCTAACGACAGATCATACTAAGTACAACATTAGACAACTACAAATTCAGAGCAGAAAATGTCATTCTGATATTGTTTTGGCTTTCCTTTTAGCATTAGGTGATATCCAGTGAGAAACTCGTGTTTCCAAGGCTTTGTTGATATGAGGTGAATTGGTAACATTCTAGAAGCTTTCCTGTGAGACTCTCTGGAGAGGCTTGGTAACACCTCTCACCTTTCAGTATTTCTGCTTCCTCACCTAATCACTTTGCAGAGATTAACTGTGCAGATCAAGAAAATTCTTTCTCCAGATTCAAGGAAAAAAACAGATTTGAAAACTGCAATGTCCCATTTCACTGTATTTCCAAGGCAGGTCCATTTCACAATAAGTTATAAACAGTTAAAATAAAAATGCAGTATGTTAAATGTCATGAACTCATCTGTGCAATACTGCTGGAACAATTTAAACTTTCCAAGAACACAAGAAAATCAATACTACTTCAGAAATCCACAAAGGAACTTATTTAGGGATTATAAACCACAACACATATCCACATTTAAAGGGGAAAAAAAAATCACTGTTTGCAGGAAAAATAATGGCTCATGTGACTTAGGCTAAGATTTTATAGCACATAGTAACAGCAAGTTATTGAAACTACTGACTCTGGAAAATACACAGGAATGCATTAATTTTCCAAACATTAAATTATATATGACAATCTCAACCTTCAAAAACAAACCCAAAACTTTCTCAACTATTCCAAGCAATATGACAATGCCAAGGATATGTTAATTGTTTACAGATATGTTATGAGTCTAATTCTATCCATTACATTAAGCTAATGAACATTTTCAGCTAGACCAAATTATAAAATAAGAAAATGTATAAAATGCATTTGGGAGATGTTTGACATGGCATCTTTCGGGTTCTGATCTATCGAGACCCCACGGATACTCTGACGTCCGTCCTGCTTCCTCCACATGAGCTCTGCTTCCTTACTGTCGTGAGGAGCTGCACTAGCCCAGGAACACTCTGAAAGCTAACATTTTATTGGTTGCTTCATAAATCCCAATCTCTGTTTGGAAATGACAGGTGGCAGGAGATGCAGGAAGGAGAGAAAGGAATCAGTGGTAGGAAGCCACATCCAATCCAAATCCTCATAAAACCTCAAGAAACATGGCAAGATATCCCTCACTGAGGACAAGTTCTGGGGAACTTAAGGCAGCTCTAATAGGGACGGGGCAAGGGTTAAGGCGGCCCTCACAGCACAGTCTGAGAACAGTTACAAAGCACTAGCACAATGCTTGTGGCCTCCAGCATGCATGCCCACAGGCAGCTCCAGCGTCTCCCTGGCAGAGTGCTGGGGGCACTTCCAAGCTTACAGTGACTTGCCAATGGTGAACAGTCCCAGGGAGGGAAGTCCTTAGAGTCCTGGGCTCCCCTAGACAGCAGACTGAAACTACAGGAGAGTTCTCTGTAGGCTGTGCCGCTTAGTCAGGGGCTCTCACAGGGAAACCTCAGGGTTGTGGAGAGTGGCCTGCCTTGCTTCTTCACATCTGAGGTTTTTACTGCTTCCTGCACTCTTAGTTTGGACAGTCTCTAGTTTGAGAGCCCATACCCTGTCAAGTAGCACTGATTATGTCAAAGGGCAAGCCTTGTCACAGTTGGCGCTACAAGTACTGTGCACTGGCCTCCACAGAAGCAAGCTGGTGCCCATCATTTGTCTCTTCCCACGTACCAGTAGAGAAGAAGAGGACCCTCACTAGCCCAGGGCACCCCAGCATCTGGAGGACAGTGCCACCCTAGGCAAGTCACTGAGCACACTGTTGTCCCGAATTGTCCCTCACATTGACTGTGGGAGCTGTCTCCTGTTGACGCTGTGAGGGAGTGAGGTAAGAGAGAAGAGTGCTGGCGTGAAGCACATGCATACGGGTTCTAGCACACATGGACATTCGCTCTTTAACCCTCGACAAGACCTCCTGAAACCTCTCAGCTGGCGGCTGTGGGTGTGAGAGAAGGAACTCTGTGGAGCTCTCAGGATGGCAGTAGCTCCTCTTTCCTAGAATTGTCAGAAAAGTAATTTCTCACAACAACCAAGACACTGCTTTTTACAGCCTCCTGTATACACGCTGAAAGAATATGTATATTGCACACGCTTGCTCACCCGTTAGGAGTCTATCTACTGAAATGGATCAGTAACAAAGCAAGTCCTCTAAACTGATTTCTATCACTTGGCTTTGGATTACAGTTCTGTATATTTGCTTTCAAAGCAGTGCCGGGTTACGAGGAATGTTCAAAGCTTCTAAAGGAACCATCATCTTGTCCTTTCTGCATCTTGTTTTCATGCTTATCTTTCCTGCTTTGGAGTTACTTGAAGGCAGACTCAAGCCTTGGGCTAAGAAAAGCTGCAGGAAGGGAGGGGAAACTGCTTCTTCCCACCTTGGATCCCACGGGTGTGCGCTGCACGTGCGGCAGGGAAAGTGGGTGGTTCTGGCAGGGGCTACCAAGAGAAGAGGTGCTGTGCTGTTGTGCCTTCCAAGAGCTCCTTCTTTGGAGTCCAAGTGTGTCACAGAGGAATGATGGAAAAGCCAATTAGTAATAATGATGAGGAGTACAGAAACGTGAACAGAAAGGTGTGTGCACAGACACCTAAAGGTAAGTCCCATGCATGCCGTCCAGGGCCACAGAAAACCATCTGGCTGGTAAATTAGACCGAGGGAAGAAGCAGGAAAGTGTGACAGGCAGAGGAAAAGCTGGGTGTGGGTCTGAAGCTAGGTGAGGGCACAGATGACAGAATGAAGGTTACCTTACCTAGTCGGCAGAAACCTGGTGCTTCCTTAACAAAGTGCACACAGTCACTGACCAGGTTTTGAGGTTCCCTGGTTATAAAGTATTCTTCTGAGGACTAAAAGCCTCCAGATAAACAAGCGGCATTACTTCAGATCCCCGTCTGGGGTTCTGAAGCAGCTTCAAAGAGCTAGAGCCTGGCATCATAGAAACTCTGAGCCATTATCACTGAAACAGGAGAAACTGCAGAGTAGGAATAGCTATGGAGCAGGAGTTTCAGTTCTTGACAGCAGAGGAAAAGTGCCAGAAACTGTAGGACACAATGTCTGGAGTAAGGAAAAAAGGGCTCCAGGGACAGTGGTAGCACGATCTTGAAGACAAAACTCAGGGTGTACAACAGTCGCGTCCTACAGGGGATTAAGCTGGGAGCAGGGTGTGGGAGGACTGCCGGGCTGAGGGAAGACAGCCTACACATGGCTCTGTTTGCTGAGCAGCTCTTTCACCTGCTACCCCCCTAGCTGACACACGGCACGAATGAAGCTGCTTTAAGCATTAACTGCTCACTGAAATAATATAGAAAACCCACAAAAATTGAATCTGGTTGAATTAGTGTTTTAGGTTCTGCAAGTAAATAAATGTACTAGAACTGATGAAGGGCTGAGACTGCAGCTCAGTGACAGAGGACTTATTTAACATACATGGGGCCCTGGGTTCAATAAAATCCTTCAAATGACAAAGCAGTTCATCATGTAACAAAAATCACTAAACTACGTGACTTTCAAATAACACAAATACATTAGGATTTTCCTAAAGTACCTAAATGATATACGTTAAGAAGAAGTTGTGGCTACGTAAACTTGTTATTTACTGTGTAACCCAGGGAACCGACAGGCACTAAACACTGGTCTTTACAACAGGATGGACTGAGTAACTGTGGCCCCTTGCCCTAGGAACCAAGCATGAGGGAACTGTAAATGGGGAAGTGGCTGGAACAACCAGTTACCCAAGCCTCTTATTTTATAAACAAGGACATTCAGGCTCCAGGAAGATAATGGACAATAACTGTTGTTTAATAACAGTATTTATCATTGACTTGAAACTGTTTAGTTCTCATCAATAATATTGCACATATTTAAATGTCATTGTTATCGACCATCTAACAGTTAAACTATATAAATTGATGATGTAATTAAGAGCCAGAGGAATAAAAGCTAAGAATTTGTTCTTACATAACTCAAAGGATTTATTATATAAGACTTCCAGGAAAAAAATGGAGACTATGTTTAATTAGACTTTCATAATGAAAGTTTACAGGATCTAGGTCTTACTGAACCAAATCCTCTATAAAATGTAATAATCTTCTTATATTTCTTACATAAATCTTCTTACTGTATTTATAATATGATGTTTTTTAAAGTATTTAGTGATATCTGAAAACACTTATAGAGGACGCAACACCTATACCTCCTGAATTATAGTGATTTATTATATGTCTTTTTTGAATAACTTATAGGATAATCAAAGTTTCAAGATCTGAATCATAAATATTCTGATAGTCCTTTCAAGATAGTGACTGAGGCTAACACTTAATAAATTAAAAATAGGACCAGTTAATGTTGAATATATGCATGGCAAGAATAAGATTTGGGAACCAAAAATAAGTAACTTTACAGAACACTATACCATGATATGATATCCACACAGGTAAAATTAATTTGCATATCAATAATTGCATATGCAATCCGGATCAGCAAGGACATCCCAGCCACTCTAACACTACCTAAACATCAAACATCTTGTCCTATCACTACACAACTTCCAGTGTCTGCTCCTTGTGCAGATGAACCTGTGGATAATTGTATATAACCCTGTTAAAACTGATCTGGTTGAACTGTAAACAGTGAAGAAAGAGAAGCTGGTTGTGCAGTGCCTAATAAGACTATCATCAGGAGACAGCACATAGCAGTAATTTAAGATGCTTGGTAAGCTACAGTACAAAAAGCAACTATGCTACCTAGCAAGCCAACATCTTTAATATCGCTGTACCATAATGACACAAACAAGGACGTTACTTAGGCAATTACTTTACATATTGCCAGTTTATTTTTTGATCCAGTTTGACAATATCAACATGATTGGCTCCTAAGCTGATATGTATTCAGTAGTGATTTCTCTTTCAGTTCTTTGTTTGTGCCTTGCTAACAACAGTTCATCCGTATGGAACTGTATTTTTCTATGTCACTTAAATGCAGCACTAAAGGTTTAAAATAAAAGCTGTCAGCTGAAGACACACACCTTTTACCCTTCTTCTCATTCCTCCCTGATAGCATCCATCTGTATGCAAACTCAACTGGTGAAGAATGAGCGCTGCTTTAAAGGTAACACGGGACAAGGTGTCTCCTCCCAAGTGAAAGGATTCTAGGGAAACTTCCAGTTAATAACATCTTCTTTTAGAGATAATCAGTACTTTTTCTTTAAAAATGTATTTTCAGTAGCTCAATGGAAACGACTGTTCTTATTTAGAGGAGAAATGCGTTCTCTGTCTTTGCCTGGACAGCACTTCAGACCCGTGCAATGAAGCCCAAGCCTAGGCTGGCTGGGATCTGGATGGTTTCTAGGGCCAGGGAGGATGGGTTAAAGGGAAATGTGACAGGAAAGATGTGTTTAGCATCCATGAGCAGCTGTGGAGAATCTTTCCTGTCTCGTAACCGCATCTAAGATTAAGAAAAAGGACAAGCAGGGTGTTAGTACTTCCAATTTGTAAGATACTTTTCTACCAAAATTTTATTTAAAAAACTTTAATAAAAATGTTAATCTTTGCTTAAAAATATTTATTAACTATAATCTTATATAAAAAGTCAATGTCCTGCAAAATAAGTAAAATGGAAAAGTAAAGATAAGAACACATTATCCCTCCAAAACATGGTAAATACTCCACTGGAGTGAGCCTGGGGTGAAACAGTGAGAAAGAACAAGCCCCTTACCTGTATAGTGCGGATGAATGAGACAGAGACCCTTTCTTCAAACTCATTAACAGGGGTGTACAGGTTCAATACCTTGACGATCTGGAGAGATAAAGGGTAAAGCTTTTGGCATATTTCACAAACAGGCTGGCTCTTCATGATCTAATGAGTGGGAAGGACCTCTTAGTTTTACCTGGGGTGGGCTGGAGAGGGAAGGAGACGTGTGTGTGTGTGCGCGCGCGCGAGCAAGCGCACGTACGCACACAGACATAGATATATAATCACATCCCAAATGCAGCCTGAGCTGGACTTGAGTTTGTTATCCTCTTGTATCAGCTTCCAGGCGCTGGGATCAGAGACTGTACCACCATGCTGGCCTCACTTTCAAGTTGTTATTTAAAGCTGTGCGAACACACTAGTCATCACAGCCACATGTAGTTATTTACATTTAAATTAAACAGAAGGTTAGGTACAGGGCAATGCTGACCTATAGGCAAAGTGTATGGTAAGCACCAGAGACATGGAATAAGATGCAGGAATAGCGACCAGTCTGTGAGTGACACACTGGACTCAGGGATTAGGCATTCAGAAGCAAGGGTTAGAATGGTGCAGGGAACTGTTCACTACAATCTGCCACGTAAATCAAAGAGATAACTGGATTCTGGATCTACCTAATGCTTGGGGCATATACTAAAGTTGAAATATTTAAGTTCCAGAGCACATTCTTTAAAAGCTAGAGGACAGGAAGCATGTATAAACTGGGTTTCCCCACCGTTCCTTTACTTTCCATACTTGGCAGAAATGGGGAAGGTCTCAAGACAACCACCAGTCCGGCAGATTTCCACCTCTATGATAGGTTACAGCAGGAGTTTCTGTAAATGTGAGTCTGACACTAAGAAGTTTCAGACAGTGGTTCTGACTGTCTTCCCTGAGAACAGTGAATTACACTGGCCACAGCCGCAGTGCTCAGCACTGGGAAGACAAAGATTCAATGCAGGAAACACCAGGCAAAGAGAACAGCAGGCTCTTTGGATACCTTCTTCCAGCTGTTGCTGTTTCCTCTGACAACCTTCCTATCCTGTCCTCGTCCTTAAGGTCAATGCTGCGAGGCAGCACTGCTCAGAAAAGGCTGTCATCTCCCCCGGTGCTTCTTGTTAAGCAGAAGAGCAGAGACTGTTAGAGGTTTACGACAGTGCCAGCTCCATGCATTTCTGTTTCCCCACTGAACTATAAGCTCATGAAGGTGGAGAGTCTTCATTCTAAAGTGAAGTATTTTCCCCTACAAGTATAATACTGTGTGGTGGGAATTAATCACTTGAAAAACTGAGAGTAAGAAATACTTTGAGCATGTGTGTGCACATGTGGGCAGTGCAGAGCATGCATGTGGAGCTCGGAGTGCGACCCTTGGGAGCTGGCTCTCTCCTACCATGTGGGTTTCAGGGATCAAGCTCAGGTCATTAGACTTGATAGTAAGTGCCTTTAATACCTGAGCCACATTACTGGCCCCAAATAGAAAAATATAAAGATCCATTAATTATTAAATAACATAGAAATAACTTCATGAATTGGAGCTCCACAGAATATATGCCCCACAGGACATCGTTTTATTCCAGGCTGTCTCTCAAGGCTGAGAATATCACAGAGTACTAGGTACCCACTCTTTGCCAAATATTCTGTAGATGCCTATTAGTAGTATTAAAATGTATTAATTGATAATAAAATCTCCTTTCTTCCAGATTTACAATTATGTATCTTCTTGTCAAAGGAGGAAGTCAGTGCAGAGAGGAGAGCAATGGCCAGGCCTGCCTTCTCTGAATTCCTCTGTGACGGCTGCTATGGTGTGCCTCCTTAGGAGGCTATAGTACCTGGGCAGTGGTCAGAGCATTGCACATGGAGCAGATGGCTTCAGCATCATCATCGGTTTTCTTTTTCACTTGCAAAAGTTGAGCAGCCTGAATGAGTGGTTCCAGAGTCTCTTTGGCCCCACTGTTCATTAGATTTTTGTCACGTAGCCATTCTTCCAATTGACTGACATTGTACCTACGCCAAAAATAAAAAGAGAAAGTGTAAGAAAGAATAAAAGAGAAAATGCAAATTTTCTGAATGCTGTCATAAGTGTCTTAATTTTGTGTATGTAGCCTTGTCAGTTAAAATGACAGGTAGTATTTTTGTTCAATTTTCTAAAATCTAATCATCTGTGCTTTAACATTTATCATTATAAAGTCATGAGGCTTATAATTGTAATTATGTAAGAGTGAATGACAAGAGACTGCAACTCTTTATTGAAGATGGAAACAGAGTCATCAGAGGAAAAGTTATTGGACTTGCTAATACACAAAACTGAATATAGCACATGACTCTGCACTTACTAAACAGCTGACTAGAATGGACTTTCTGGCTTCTCCTGCAATTTCAGACATAGGTTCCCTTTGCAGGATAAGTCTCTCAATTCTTCATGCACTCTGCCTTACTTAAGACTCCAAACTGATTGGCTGAATAACCAGATACCCAATATATGCTTTGGACTCAAGCTTTTCTAAGAAAGGGCCTTGACAATGGGAACAGTGGCCTGAGAAAGCCTAGAGATAGGAGAGGAAAAAGGGGAAGAAGCCCTTGGGAAGAGATGGAGTCCAAACTGGAGAGATAAGGAAATTACCCAGATGCTAGGGTTTAGATGCCCAGCTATCTAATGGCAGATTTCAAACTACAGTTAAGGCAGACCGACACACAGTCAGAATTCAGGCAGAAGGAGGAATTATGATATTAAGATGAGTGACTTCAGTTGGGTGTGAGAGCACATGTCTGTAATCTTGGCACTTGGGAGGTAGAGGCAAGAAAATGAGGAGTTCACAGTTATCATTGACTACACTGTGAGTTTGAGATCAGCCTGGCTACACAAGGCCCTGCCATTTAAAAAAGGATGCACAGCTTCACGAAAAGTTAGAATCCCTGAATGGAGGTCATACCTTAAAGTGAAATGTGGAGAAGAGCGGTCAATATAGAACACTAAAGTTTGCTACTAGTAACTATAGATGGATTTTGTAGAAGCCCCCTTTCTCTTTCTCGGTGAACATACCAGCTGCACAGAATAACTATTTGCCTCCCCCATTCAGTTATGTTACAACAATGAGACAATGAGGAGCAGCGGGTATAAACTTAGTTGCTGCTGGGCATGGGTGGTGCGCGCCTGCATTCCTGGCTGAAGCAGGGTTGTGAGCCCCAAACCAGCTGGGTCACACGGTGAAACCTTTTCTTTAGCACAAAAAAGAAACTATAATTTAAAAATAGAGTTTTTCTTCAAATTCAACTGTTAGTAAATTATCTCTTTGGATCTATTACTTTTCTTCAACTTATACCTTTTTTAATTAATTGTTTTTAAGTGTATGAGTTTGGTTAGATATATGTACATGTACACAATATCCACAGAGTCCTGAAGAAGGAGTTGCCTCTCCTAGAACTGGAATTACAGATAGTTGTGAATCACCACATAGGTGCTGGGAACCTTACCTGGGTCCTATGCAAGAGCAGTAAGTGCTCTTAACCACTGAGCCATATTTCCAGCCCGTATTGGACCTATTCTCATTCATATTCCTAATATGGAAAGATATTTCTAAGAGAAACCACCAAATACTAGAAAGTTTCATTTTCCCTAATGTTTCCTTACTGTACAGTGAAAACAAATAAAAAAAAGAGAAAACAAAAGTCTGTTGTTGTTGTGCTTTTGTACACTCCTACAAACAAGGTGGCTTAACAGAGGAGCAGGGTTGCCTCCTGAGCAAGAGCCACCCAAGTCAGAGAACTGGCTCTGTGCCAGTCGTTCTCACATGCTTGGCCATGTGGCACCACAATTGGGAGCACCGCTTGGAAACAAGTCATCAGCCCTCAAGAGGCAAGCAGGGCAGTGACACCTGTTGGTATTTGCTCACCTGATTTGCATGCCTTTGCTCCAAGAGCACATGTCCTTACGCAGGAGGAGGTTGTTTAGGGTGATGGCGCCCACAATGTAGAACATCTGCTTGACCACCTGCTTGATGAGCTCTGGGTCCATGCCATGCTGACACATGACTGAATGGAAGGAGTTGAGCTGACGTAGGATGGAGTCCAGCGTGTAGGTGCCCTCGTCTGCGATACTGGAGGTTCGCTTTCTGAGTCCTGTGGGCTTCACCCCGGATACACCCTGAATTGTTTCATGCTCTAGCATGCCTGAGACTGTAGAAGTATTTCAATTATTAAGAGGATTCAGAGGGAGGTGTACATGTATATGCCCCCCCTCCGCGCGCGCGCACACACACACACACAGACACACACACACACAGACACACACACTCTTTAGGAAATGATGTGAGAATGAAGATGGTGGGAGAAGGAACGGCCCCAAGAATTCACCTTTGGATTTAAACTTTAATGAAGTAGTAAGTTTTTCCAGTATTAAGTAACCTTACTGCTGTGTTTTCTAAAAGAAGCAGCAGCTTTTGGGACTGCACTGGCATGTGGTATCTGAGAAGTTTTTGAGAGTGGTTAAATAAGTGTTCTTTGTATTTGATCTCAGACATTAAAAAACCACAAATCCAAACAACACCAAGAACAAAACAATAACAAGAAGACAGTAAGAAAGGTGTGACCTTGGGAAGCAGTCTTAGAGAATAAGACCTGTTAGAGCTGGTGGTGTGGGGATTGGAGAGCTGAGCTTCCCCCTGATCCTCACAACTGCAGTGAGACTTTGGAACGCCTTGATTTCTCCAGACTTAGTCTCTGTTCCTGTACCTCTTTCTCTGTGTCTGGTTTATGCCTCCTTAGAAAGCTTCTAACAGTCGACTCTGAGATACCCACTCTGAGATGTCCCACTTTGAGATGCCCGTTCCCCTTACCTGGGAGGCCCTTGAAAGTAATCACCATACCTTGGTTGTTTTTATTTATTTCTTTGTGCTAAACTCAGCTCCTCACAAACCCTATACCAAAACCATTTGTGAAAACCCATCCCAGCCTCCTTGGTTTCCCCCAGGAGGCTCAGTGCAGTAGTGCCACTGCAGTTAGAAGTCCAAAGTCTTTTTGACAACTGGACACAAGGACAAAGTCTATTGTTAGAAATAGGGCACAGCTAAGTCTTCAGAGAGAAGACTTAAACACAGATTCTAGAGCTCCTGTCATGTGGAGACAGGGATTTCTGTTGTACCTACTATTTTATGTTTTCCACAGGAATACATGCCTGGCACATGTCCCACTGGCCTCACTTGTTGGCGAGCACACGTGATACTCAGGAACACTGGTCTTACCTATCATCGGCTGAAGGATGTTCTCTAACACTCTCACAAGCTGCTGGTAGATCTGAATGGCCAAGTCGCTTAGCACTTGCCGATATTCGGCAAGGTCAAAATTGGTGAGGCAGTGTTCATTCTGGCGAGATGTGTTGTGTTTCATGAAGCCCTAGAATCAACACAGTGTTAGGGGTGCACAGGAAGCCAGTGCCTCTGTCACCTCACTGACTCTAAGTGTCTCTGGCCACCTCACTGTCTCCAAGTGCCTCTGTCCATCTCACTCTGCAATTTGCTCAGCACCTTCACGCCCAGTGCCAGGATATTCATTTTCAATACTATTGCTTATGTTTTTACTCTGGTCATCAACCTCCTCCACTTAAAGTTTTGAGTAATAAATGATCTTGACAATCTATACTTAAGATGGGGGGGTTTAATTTAAGAAAAAAGAAACATACTTCATTAATAAAACAGTAAACACTAAATAAATAACTGAAAGTACTCTTTAAATATAGTCCTAGTCATATACACCACACCCAGAGGAATATATATGCATAATCTTCTTGTAACAGTATTTTTCTGGATTAGAAAATAAATGAACTTTGTCATTTTCGTCTAACTTGTGGAATCTATATAATGATTTCAGTTAGATCTTAGAAAGGTCTTTCAGTAGCACTGGTGTAAAAGGAGAATCCCCCAGATGGGCAGCACTTCTTCCAGACACTTTGCACGGAAGCACACTGCTCAGCAGCCCTGCCTAACGATGGAGCTGCTTCCTGAGTGACCCTGCATCCAGGACCTCCTTCACGGCCTTTCTCAGGATTCTGTTCTCTCAGCCCCACCTTCTTGGGTGTCCTGCTTGTCTCTGAAAAGCCTGTCATTTTGTATGACAGTCCTTTGCTCCGGGTGCTAGAGGTTGCTACTGACTAAGCTTCTCTGCCTGCCATAGGTCTCCAAGTTATGTAGATGCAGAGTCACAGCTCTGGAAATTACTCATTTGACTGATGCTTGATTTGTTTTTGCCATGCTTTCTCAAATGCTAGGAAGGAAGAAACTACATCATTGCTCAGCTCACCAGAAGACAGCAAGAATCAATGAAGCAGTACATTTCCAAGTCACCTGCTTAGGAGTTTGAAAATTAACATGATTCAAATGTTTTTTTAAACTTTCCCTTTAAAAGGTCAGAGAAAGTACAGCATGCTGTTTTTACCACCATGGTTTTCTTACCTCTTCTCCACTATATTGCTTCAAACAGTGCAAAAATCGGCATGTGTTAGAGAGCCAGAAGGAGACAGTTTCAAAATCATCACCTCTTTTCTGAAAGAGAGAATAAGTCTAAATTTTCCTATCCTTAGGAAAAAGGTAGGCAGACACAGAAGGCCCACTTCTTTCACGAACCATCATAAAGTACCACACCAGTAAAGCACACGTTAGTTCACACCATTGTTAAAGGAATCCAAACAAGTCCCCTGGTAACAAACGTTACTGCTCTTGCCTTCAGACAAGTATTCCTACTCAGCTAACTTAGTTGCCTCTTTGTGCAGAAAAAGGTTCAGTTCACAG
The DNA here is from genome assembly GCF_014885135.2 of Alexandromys fortis. Taxonomy (NCBI): domain Eukaryota; kingdom Metazoa; phylum Chordata; class Mammalia; order Rodentia; family Cricetidae; genus Alexandromys; species Alexandromys fortis. The sequence continues at coordinate 8,851,795 of NW_026067900.1, read as the reverse complement.
TGAACCCAGACTGACTCACATTGTTGGGATTAATGAAAGAAATCAGAAAGAGCTAGAGGCACAAAGGATATAGTAAGTTCTAAAAGGCCGAACATGAAAAAGAGCTTGCCACCCTCAAATGAAGCTTGGATTAAAACTTTTGTCACAATGAATTTTGTGGGCAGTGAACCAGAGATGGAGGAAGTCCCACACTGAGTAGACAGGGGAGCTGGCTGGCTCTTAACCATCATGGGAGGAGTACAGGGAGAAGCAGAGTCTCATGCTTCAAAGAGACGCTGGCACTGGAAGTGTTTCTCAAAGGTCAAAGAGTAGGCACAGTGCAGATGGCTACAAGTTTGTTAATGAACCTTTAATACTAGTTCAGACACAAAGTTAAAGAATCATCAATGTTTACCTAATTTTTGCATAAGAAACATAAAAAGAGTTACCTGGGGTAGATGCCTAGCATTAAATACCTATGGTTTTATCTTAGAAGTTCTTTATAAAACATGGTATGGGGGCTGGGTCTGTAAAGTGTTTAGAGAACAAGCATGAGGACCTGAGACTGATCCCCAGCACGTACAGAAGACTGGGGGTAGTAACTTGTAGTCCCAGTACTGGGGAAGCAGATGGGAGACTTCCTGAGGCATACTCTAGTCAGCCTAGGGCAATCAGTTTTGAGACAGTGAAAAGCCCTGTCTCAAAAAACAGGGTAGGCGGTACTCCTGGGGAACATTGGAGGTTGTTTACTGGCTGCCATGTAGAACTGTGCTCAAGTGGATGCATGTGTGCCCACACACATACACACACACAAAGATATATTTAGTATCTATGTATCCTCCCCCTACCTTTTCTCTACCTACCTATCTTTGGTTTAATGTAGCCTAATCTGGCCTCAGATTCACTATATAGCTGACACTAGCCTTCAATCCTGATCCTCCTACCTCTATCACTCAAATATGCCACCATACCTGGTTTAAAATGATATGTATTTCTCACTGGTACATCAGAGCACAGCCTAGATGTCTAGAAACTACAGAACATTTGTCTTTGATCCTGGTTGTCACTTTGTACTGTACAAGTGTATCTAGAACAGGTTATGCTACGAGGAATGGTTAATTTCTTACAGGATCATTTCTTTTAGATAATAAAATTTACATCCTTAAATATGCATAAAACACATTAAAAACCTTAAGATTTGGAGAATATTATCCTGAAATGACTTTAAGAAAGAAATCTTAGAAGTTATTTTGTATTTTTTAGCCAAATTTAGTATTTCTAGCTGAAACAGCAGAACTGAGTTCAGGCCTCTATTTTGAAAAAAACCTAGCTTTAAGACCATTGCCAGAATTATATCCAGGCGGTGGTGGCACACACCTTTAACCCTAGCACTCAGGAGGCAGAGGCAGGTAGATCTCTGAGAATTCAAGGCCAAACTGGTCTACAAAAGAAGTTCCAGGACAGCCAGAATTGTCATACAGAGAAACTCCATTGCAAACCCCTCCAAAAAAAAAAGAATATTGCCAGAATTAAATAAAATGTTATGATATTTCCACACAGACAATCATCGTGTGGCTTGCATACAGGTTTGACTAAGAACTTTAACTCTTCCACAGATGTGGATTCCATCTACTCTCATGGTGGTGCTGGCTGAGCTGGCAGAGAACATCTGTGTAGATGGGAAGGCAACATTAGTCAAGGCTGTTCCATAGGACAGAGTCACTGGCTGTCTTTGCTGATGACTGAATAAGTCTAGCTGCAAAGTCTCTTAAAGGTCTAACAGAAATCCTGTAATTGTACCCACATTACCAGTACCCTTAGCATCATCAGAAAGCAAAACCAAGCAAACAAACAAAAACAACCAGACAAAAGGAGAAGGTGATTAAAGAGAGGGCTTCATGAACAAATTAATTCCACTAAAACAGCTTTTGCCATATGAACAAGATGGGTCTGCTCTGTCCTGTTAAAGTAAAACACTCTGTGCTACGTAAAAATACACGTTTTGGGGACCTTAAAGCATTTAAAACCAATTGCACTTCTCTACTAGTTATCTCAAAATAATATTTTGATAATGAGTAAACTGTACACCAAAATTAGATATTGAATTAATGTCATTATGACTTACAAAGAAAATTAGACAAGCTCAGAATTATTCTTAGTTTCCTTTTCTACTTATTAGGTAAAATTATCTGTGAGCTAGAAACTGCATAGATTATCAATATGCTTTAGAGCCTGTGTCAAAGCACTGCTAAGATCAGACCAGGGACGCAGAGATGCAGGGCAAACACACTTGAGGCAATGCACATTAAAGCAGAATGCCACGACTGTTATTATGCTGTGGTAAACACTCTCCCAAAATCATTAGCTAATATGGTATGGTGATTAGTCAAACTAGTTGAATGTATCTTATGATTAGGTTGAGAAAGGGGGGAAAGTTTTAAAAATCTGTATATGAGTTGACTTAAGAAATAGTAAACACATAGTCTGCTTGGCATCAGTATGCCCCAAATGAAATGAGTTATATTTAGAAAGACATCATGAATTTTAAAGAAGAGTCTTTAGAAACCCCACACTTTGGTAATCACTGTGGAACAGATGACAGAGAATAACTTTGCTACAGAAGTGGGGAAGCAGCACTTGTCAGAGGCCACAGTGCTGGGAGCTGGAAGGCATGGGGAGCTGCTGTGGAATGGTGCAGTGTGTGATACAGTCACAGAGGGACTGTGGTGATGGCTGAACAGCAGTGTCAGTATATGTTAACACTTATAAAGAGTAAGACGTCAAAGTTTATATTCTGCATACTTTACACTTTTTTGTTTTCTTTTTTCCCTTTTATTGAAAATAGATTCCCCCCTCTCATAATATATTCTGATTATGGTTCCCCTCCCTCTACTCCTCCTAGTTCCTCCCCCACCTCATCTCTCATCCAGATCCCAGCCCATTCTGTCTCTTATTAGAAAACAGATTCCTAAGGAATAATAATAAAATAAGATTTAAAAAAAACACATTGGAATTAGACAAAACAAAAAAAGAGCCTAAGAGAAGGCACAAGAAACAAAGTTATTCACTCGTTTGAACACTCAGGAATCCCATGAAATACTAAAGTAGAAGCCATAATATGTTCTCAGAGGACCTGATGCAAACCCATGCAGGCCCTGTAAATGCTGTCTCAGTCTCTGAGTTCATAAGAGCTTTGTCATGTTAAATTAGAGGGCCTTGGTTTTTTTTTTTTTTTTTGTATGTGTGTGTCCAACATCCTCTCTGGCTCTTATACTCTTTCTGATTCCTCTCTTCTGCAGGGTTCCCTGAGCCCTGAGGGGAGGGATTTTACAATAAAAATTTAAAAGGCCAATTTAGATGCAAGAGATCTTCATCATCGATGCTCTGTTAAGCTGAATAATCAGAAGGCAAGGTGCCTGGATCACATCTTCATTCCTCAAAGAAATACTGAGCTAAAAGTAAGAGTGTCTCTCTGGAGTCACTAGGAGGATTACATAAGGTAAGTAGTGGCCACTGAGTTAATAGGCTGCTCCTCCACTGTTAATGCTACTGTCGTTCCCAAGCCTTTTTGTCTCTGACTAGCATCTCCATGTTGTCGTCACAGGGATTGTAGGTAACAAGACAGTTTGTGGGATGAATTGGAGAACAGGGGAATAGAAGTTGAAAGAAAAAAAATTAATGTCATAGCAGTCATCTTTTTTTATTATAATAAACTACATATTACTGAACTTGACATTTATCTCAACATCAGCATCATATTCTACATATATGGACCACATATTAACATGCATGTATATAATTGGTTTCCACTAAACATTTGAACATTTTATTTATTTAATTGATTCATTTTGAGTTAATTAATTAATTTTGAGTCAGGGTCTTACAGTGTAGACTTGACTGGCCTGGAATTTGCTTTGTAAGGGTAGGCTAATCTTGAAGTCATAGGGATCCTCAAGATGTGTGCCACCATGCCTGTCTTCTGTTAAACATTTTAAATTTGTTTTCAATAAAATCTAAAGCAGACTATTGCTGTCACTTTGCTCCACAATTAAAATGCAATAAATGTCAAATTCATCTTGATTACTGTCCAATCTGAACCTGTTCTGAAAGAAGGCATATAAACTGTCATATTTACCACAGGTCCCCAGCTAGTGCTGGCTTTTGAGAGGCTGTGGAATCCTTAGGAAATAAGGGTTAGCTGGAGGAAAGGGGCAGCCTTGACAATTATAGTCCAACCCCATTTCTGAATTAGTCTTTGCTTAGTGTTCCTCTGTGATGAGCTTATACCTACTTAAGCTCTGAATCCCTCAAAATTATTGTTCCTTCTTTTAAGTGTCCCTGTCAGGTACTGGGTCACAGTGATGAGAAAGTAGCTAGCCCAGAAAGTTATATAGACGGTTTCCTACAATAGCAGTTTGTGGTTAAGACTGAAAAGGGTTTGTAATTAGCAACTGTACCAAGTCTAAAAGAGAAACAGTGCGCAGACTGTCATCATTAACAACCATGAGAACTGTGGAATGTGGAACTGACCTTCAAGACTTTTTTGATGCTGTTAATTGTTGATGTCAGCAATGATCTTACTTTCTGATCATCGTTCAGGTAATCAGCATGTCGCACACACATAAATAAGATATATGCTGGTAACCCTGGAATCAAATTGACAGCCACACCACGTGGCTTCAATTCTGAATAAAGAAAAAGGAGAAAAAAATTATATAACCCTGGGAGTCTTTGTAAGGAATGTTCTGTGGGAGAGAAAAGCATAGTTGAGTAAGAGCTCAGTCATTCAGGGCAAGTCATCAACACCCCCAAACCCAGTATTTTAACAGCTCATTAGTGAAATTATTGACTATGGGCACATATCTATATGCAGTTCATATATCCTGCCCTGACTTTCCCCTTGAAGTCCAGTCTTGTTTATCAACTTCTTCCTGCCGTCTCTGCTCAGGCACATCAAGTCAAGCCTCTCCAAGCCAAGTTCTCCATTCCTCATGGTATCTGCTCTCTATGGACCTCTCCCCATCTTCAGCTTCTCAGGTCAAAAACCTCACCATTTTTAAAATTCCTTACTTTTCTCACACCATCTACCCAATTTATTAATCTTGCTAGTGCGCCCTAAAAATACAGCTAGAATCGATCTACTTCTGCTAGCTACTTTGCAGTTGAGGAGACATTATCACCTCTTTTAGGGCTGCTGGAATAAATTCACCCCCTATTCTCAGATCATTTCCAAGTATCTACAGCTATTTACTTGAGAAAATCCATGTTAGATGATGTCCCTTTTGTTCTGAGAATTCTTCAAAGAGCTTCTTGCTCACTTATAAAATCCCAAACCTGAGTTGTGCTCCACACTACCTAGCCCTGTTCTTCCCCGTGCTCAGCTCACTCTGCTCCAAACAACCCTCCTTGCTGTCTGCCGCACATTCAGTGGCGCCCACCCAGGACTCATGACTCTGATGTTCTTTCCTCAGAAGCACAACTTGTTCCTTATTCTCTTTAGCCACTGTGCACAGCACCCCATCAAAGAGTGATTAATGGCAATCTCATATGAAACTGTACACTCACTAGTCTTTACTCTCTATTCTTTTTACCCTTTAATCCACCAGCCCCTGAAACATTTCTGCTAAATGAAGATCATGTGGAAGCTGAAGCACTTCTGAGCACCACAAAGCTGAGGAGTGCTACACTAGTGTGACTGTCAACCCCACTGCTGTCCCATGGTAGCTGGGAGGAGAGAAATGGAAAGGCTGAAGATTTCAGTTCACTACTACTCAGGGGTTCATGCATCCGTTCCTTATTTTACTCCTTCAGAATTCTTCTTAGAGGCTCACCCTCAAAGCTGTATGCCCCTCCCAAATGCCTCTTCCATTCTCTTTTCAGCGCTCCCATCTTTTCCGTACTTTGCTGGATCTTTTTCCTTAATTATATTTTTTCTTCCATATTATTGAATTGTACTAAGTACAGTAATTCATAAACATTTCTAGGGAATGGAAACAAGAATTTAAAAACTTAAATGACTTACAACAATGGCATCCAACTGTGGTTACACTTGGGAATCCCTGAGACGTTTCCAGAATAGTACTAGTAAACTCTTTTCCATAGAAATTTCAATTTACTTAATTTGGGGAGGGAGGCTATCAACACTTTTTAAGAGCTTCTTAAGTGGGCTGAGAATATGGCTCGTATCTGTCTACTGTTCATGTGGCTCTGGGTTTGATTCCCCTCCCCCCTCAAACACAATCCCCACATGCTGTTTGTAGTGGAAATACACACAGGCCTTAGTACTCGGGAGGAAGAGACTGGAGTACTGTGAATTCTAGGTTAGCTTTGGCTACATATCAAGTTTTAGGTCAGCCTGGGCTATATACGATGAGATCTTGTCTCAAAACCAAACCAAACCAAAATTCCCGAGTGATCTTAACATGAAGCCGGAACTGAGAGGCCTACAGCTGGATCCTAGACACATGCTCTCCCACTCTGATGGTTAATTCTCAGTAAGGACTCTACCACAGCACTCCAGGGCAGAATGAAATGATGACCCAGAAAACTCCAGAGCTGCACCTGCCTGCCAGTGGCTTACATCTATGGCCTTTGCTGCTCAGAAAGCTGAAACTGGATGGCTACAACGGGACCACCGTCTCCAAAAAGAAATTTTAGAACTTATTTTTTTTTTAAAAAAACATTTATTTGTTTTGTGCGTGCTGTGTGAGGGCCTATGACACAATGTTTGTGGAAGTCAAAGGACAGCTTTCAGGACTCTGCCTTCTCCTTCCACCATGGGTGAAGGGACTCTGGCCAGCTCGAGCATGGCAGGCATGGCTCTGGCAGGCCCTGCCATTACCCCATTCCCTCTGCCTTGCTAAAAAAACAACCCGTTAGATTACACTCCTAAAACTACCCACCAAGGTCTATTCCCTTATTTGGCCACTTCCTCCTTCTGAGGCTGACCACCAAGATCTAGCTATCAAAGTATTGAAGCCCAACAATCAAAAGCCCATTTTGGCTCACCTAATTAACATGCCCAATTAAAACTAAACACCTCAACCTAACACAGGGTTTCCTCTTTTATCGTTATAAACCGCCATTTTCCTATGTGCAACATCTGTCTCCCCTTTATCTCTTTGGGACAAAGATCCCTTCCCTCTCTCCCCTGTTCCCTCCTCTTCTCCCTCGTCCTCTATCTCCCATTTGTCTCTTATTCCCTGCGCTCTCTCACTCTGGGGCAAATAAAGCTCCTTTGTGCTGAGACCTTGGTCTTGAAGCTCCTGAGTGATACCAATCTTTTACAGTGCGGGTCCTGGGAACCAAACCCAACCATCAGACTTGACAGCAATAACCATTCCCCACTGAGTCACCTTGCCAGTCAAGAAAATAATTTTAAAGACTATCAAATCAGTTTCAAACCCAGTGACTAGCCTTTCCAGCACTGGCCTGGCTGGAAGGAATCTTACCCACATAGAAAACACTTGCCTAGAATCAGGTTCTTCACAAGCTTCTGCTCATCCTCCCTTTTGTACTCCAGCATTCCTTGGAAATCCTTCTCTTTCCGGGGAATATTGACTGGCCGGATAGGCTCATCAATGATCTGTCCTGGAGAGATGTTCTCCATCTGACCCACTTCAGGAGAAACAAAGCGAGGAGACAGATTTTGTCAGGTGCAATGGCTGAGAGGGCTCCATGCTCTTGTAAAATAAAGTGGACTCTGCAAGAACTGAAGCTCCTTATCGCTGTCATTTAGGTCCCCCCCACCTTTAAAATATTTTTCTCTGCTGAAACTGTGTAAATAGCAATATTAAAGGATAATTCTACTCCAACAGCCACAGAGGCTGATACACAAGTAGTAATATGAAAAAGCTACCCAGAAACTGGCAAGGGTTTTTGTTTGTTTTGTATCAGGTTTACTTTACAATAAGATCAAGTATCCACAGCACAACAAAAAAGTCCCCAGCATATGCAATTTAGCAGATTTGCTAATGAATCTTTACCAAGCAAAAGTAGTTAAACATAGTCAAGCTCTTGCTTACAGAATGGAAAAACAAGGTGGGAATGGCAGAACATGTCTGAAATCCCAGCACTTGGGAAAGAGTCAGGTGGATCAAGCATACTGGGCCAGCCTCAGCTATATAGCCAGTTTGAGGTCAGCCTCAGCTACATGAGATCCTGTCTCAAAAGCAAGCAAGCAAACAAACAAATCTCTCAAACAGAAGAGAAGCATTCTAAAGGGACAGTAGAGCACATGTTTGTTCTAAGAATCCAATATTTAGTCATTAAAGCAAGAGCATTTATTTAAAATTTACCATTATCTCGAATTCAAACCACATCAAGATAGTTGATAAGACAGTGTTTATTAGCACAAACTGACGTAAAAATGCCTAAAATCAGGTTTTTAAGGGTCTCCCTCATAAGGCTAACCTTTCTTCTGCTTATTTCAGTCATGTGCGAACAGATGATGTCTCTTTGGAGAGCTACACAATAGGATACCACCCGGAAGCAGAAACCAGGCCTTCCCCAGACACTAAACCTACAGATATCTTCTTGAACCTCTATCCCTTTGAGACCTAACTCTCCATGAGAAATGTATTTTCATTGCCTATGAATTGCCCAGCCTGAGCAGCACAGACAAACTGAGTCAGCAATCACTTAGCCTGGGGCTGCAATACGGACCGGCATTCTTCTGGAACCTGCAGCAATCTCTACTTTCATGTTCTAGATTCTTACAGACCCAAAGGAAAAGGAGAGCAATTCAAAAGAGTCTCTAAAAAAACTGCCTTTTCTCTCAAAAGTACCACAAAGATCTTAATCTCAGAATTAATCCTGTTGTCAATTTCTTACAAGTAGAAAATTCTGGTAATAAAGCAGGAAAATCAGAAAGTTGAGGTTATAGACCTACGACCCAACAGGCAGGGTATCAGGTATGTCACTGTAGTTTCGAGGATTTTGTTTGTCTTATATCAAAAGTTACTGGTTTCTAGAATACTTTCAGGTCTTTTTTTTTTTTTTTTTTTTTTTTTTTTTTATGAAAGCCAAGATGTAACACCCACTCCTGAATTGAAACAGAGCACCATGTAGATCAGATTTTGAAAAGACTCTCTACTTAGCTGTATAATTTCTGCTAAAAATTATACATGTTGGCATTTTTTTTAAAAGTTTGCTTTTAAAAAAAGTCCTTAATTAAATATAGCCCACAGGAGAGGCAGGAGTCTTGCCATTTTAAATTAAAGCAAAAGATTTAAATATGTTTGAACACATTTAAAGAAAGACAAATAACTTTTGATTATTAGAAGGGCGTTGCTGCACAAAGACTCTGGTATAAAACACATGTGGAGAGGAAGAGAGAAGTGTCAGAAGAGCTTGTTATGTAGTACCTATTTCATTTTAGCCTCTAGATATAAATCATTTAACTCAAAATATAAACTTCATTAAGAATAAATAAGTCTTTTCTTGTTTAACCCATGAGCTGCTAACACAAATGTTATTTTTTGCTGGGCTTTCAGGATAGTTTAACTGAAAAGTTAAGATAACTAATTGACAATGGCCAAAAATGAATAGCATTTTGGAATATTTTAACGTCTCTCTTCAATTACATTTCAAAGGTTGAGTTTACCTCACATTTAAAGAAAAGTGATTTAAAATGTGAAATAACAATGGCTTTTATATTTATTCACATTCACTAACGTTGGCGAAGAGCCTCTAGTTTACTGACCTCACCCTTAAAACAGTATTTTAAGAGCAAAACTCTGCTGTCTTCGCATAATGTCTATTTCAGTGAAGTTGGTTCTCTGAAAAAAAAAAATCCTAGACTTTTTAAGTATTGCCAATGAATATTATAGCTCATATGTATATGGTTTGGGACAATGGTCTGTATTATGTCAATGATATTTTAAATAAATGCTGATTGGCCAGTAGCCAGGCAGGAAGTATAGGTGGGACAACCAGTCAGGAAGTAGAGGTGGGTCAATGAGAACAGGAGAATTCTGGGAAGAAGGAAATCCTAGTTGGCAGTCCTGACCCAGCCACAGAAGAAGTAAGATGTGACTGCCTCACCAAATAAGGTACTGAGCCACATGGCTAACATAGACAAGAATAATGGGCTAATATAAGTTATAAGAGTTAATAAGAAGCCTGAGCTAATGGGCCAATCAGTTTATGATTAATGTAGACCTCTGTGTGATTTCTTTGGCACTTAACAATTGTGGAAACTGGGCAGGACAAAAACCCTAGACAACATGTATAGACCTGGAGTTTCAGATGATTTTCTTCTTATATTTGTATGTATGGTATATGTGCATGTTCATGTGTATATTCATGCACCTGGATGCACATGTATGTATGTGGAGGCCTAAGGTTACATTGGGCATCTATTTCTACCTGATGCACTGAGGTGGGGTCTTTTCCTGAACCCAGAGCTTGTTGTTTCAGCTTGTCTAGCTAGTAAGCTTGTTCTGCAGATTCCTTGTTTCTGTCTCTTTAAAACTAGGACTACAGGCAGTTGCCATGCCTGACAACCTTTTATGCAGGTTTTAGGGATCCAGTTCTCATAGTTTTATGGAAAGTGCTTTACATGCACAGTATCTCCCCAACTGCTACAGTTTCAAAAGTTTTTTTTTTTATTGCTGTTTTGTTTTTAGAGACAGAGTTTCTCTGTCTAACAGCCCTGGCTATCCTAGAACTTGCTCTGTAGACCAGGCTGGCCTTGAACTCACAGAGATCCACCTGCCTCTGTCTCCCAAGTGCTGAGGTTAACAGTGTGCGCCACTACCACCTGGCTAGTTTCAAAGTAATATATGAATTATGTGTAATACTAAAGGTCTTTAGGAAATACATGGCTATAAAGTAATCTTTCTGACATCTAAACAAATATTTCAATATTAGTACATTAAAGAGAGCAATACCCTCTTTCAAAGTTAGTACCCATGGTACTATGCTTTATCATAGATCAGACATTGTGCTCCTTGTAACTATAAGAAATAAGAGGTGATTTCCATGCTCAGAATGTTCTTGGTCTACCATAGAAATGAGTAATTCAAACAGCAAAACTGCTAAAAAAGACTCTAGCACATTCCTTTTGTAGCTCTAGTGCTAACAAGCAGGTGTGTGCAGCAAAACAGTGTAAAACCACAGAAAGTATAAACCAAACAGGCAGGGTCATGTGGTCTATGGTGGGATCAGGATGCTTCTGATGATATGCCATGTGCCTTTCATCCCAAAGAATGAGCAGGGCTTGGCCAGGACAGCGGCAGTCGGACAGAACAGTTATAATATAGTGTGATGGAGTGAGAAAAAGCAAACACGGAGTTCACTGGGATAGATTCTCTTGAATATCTCAAGTGGTGGAGTCTCTACTCTTTTTGTCATATGAGGATCATAAAGATGACAACTAGAGAATAGGACAGATGTTAGGATGAACATATCACTGGTGACCAAAATGGTAAGAGCTTGCAAAGATTTAAAGGGAATTTCATCTTTGAAATTCTGTCTCTAAAATGCCTTGAGCAGTGATGTGGTTTCAGAATGGACTGAGCATCTGCTTTGGTCTTCACAGCTAGGCCTTCAGCACCTGCAACTGTGTACAGCATCTAAGAAGCATTCAATAAAACTTACTGAATGGACAATATAAGACAAGGCTAGTATGTTTATATTGAGTTTTTTTTTCTCAAGGAGCTTATCTATTTCATATAGAAATAATTATATTTTTAAAATTATATTTCTTTATAATTATAATTCCTATTTCCTGATTCACTTTCTTCCTTCTATTAGATCATGAGCTCTTTACGGATAGACTCTAGCACATTCCTTTTGTAGCTCTGGTGCTAACAAGCAGGTGTGTGCAGCATTTACCATTACTATTGTCGATGTGTCACCCACACTACCACACTCAGTTCTTACAAACCACATTGACAGATAACATCATCATTCCCAGTGAGAATGTGAGAAAACTGAGACACAGAGAGGTTCAACAATTTGCAAATATTCTGAGACTAGGAAATAGAAGAGACAGGATCTGAATCAAGAAGTCGTCTCTAGAACCCTTGCTCCTAAGCACATGCTATGCTGACTAGGGCAGTATCTGACATATCAGATGTTTGCTAGATGTCTGCTGAATGAATTTTATCCCTTCGTAACTTACTGTTATATTACCATGAAAATTATCCCCACATGTAGAAGTAGAAACTTCCATTCCACAGAGGTAAGGATTGTTAAAAGTCATCTTGGTTATTTCTCTAAAAATTCATCTGAGGGAGATTAAGACTAGCAAGAGGAAATAAAATTTGAGAAATACTGTAAAAATATGTTTAAGTACCTTCAAGTTCACCAATTTTTTTGGCAAAGACTTTCAGTTGTTTTTTCAGTTTCCGGACAGTTTTATCCTGTTTTTCAAGTTGTTCCATCAAATCCTAAGATCAAAATGAGAATTTTATCAGAAAGATCAAAACAGGCTTGGTACAGGCACAAAGGGAGCACAAACACAATCACGGCAACACACTGTTAGTTTACATAAAAGCTGCAGAAGAGCTCACTGGTGGAGCCACCACCTGGCTCAAACTGGCAGACAAGGGAGGTGCAGCTACAGTGACGGCAACTGAAACACAACTGCTCTAAGTTCCTTTACAGCGTGATGGAAGTCTTCCAGCAGATGCCTACGGGCAACAACTCACAGATACATTGTCACTTTTGAAGGAGGACTGAGCAAAATTGAGTCTTGATGAGTGCACCAAAGTTCTGTGGGAGATTTGAGGATGGTGGCACTTATGCGAAGCTGACACTCCATGTGTAAAGCACTGTTAGCATTTACCAGCTATAAACTTAGCCTTAACCTTAAGAAACATGAAGAAGCTTGGGGAAACTAAAAGTGAGCTAAGTCAGATGTTGTGGCACATACCTTTGGTCCCAGCACTCAGGAGGCAATAGTGGGTGGATTTCTGAATTCAAGGCTAACTAGACTTATAGAGCAACACTGTCTCAAAAACCAAAACAAACAACAAAAAATTAAGGAAAATGATAAAGAACCTTTGCTACATGGCATTAAGGTGCATGATTATAACTCAAGTACCTGGAATTCTGAGAGAGAATTCAAGGCCAGGCTGAGTTATGAAGTGAGAGTCTTTCTCTGGGGGGAAAATAGCTGCCTCAGGATGGTTGCCCACACCTTTAATTCGAGCATTTGGGAGGCAGAGGCAGGTGGATCTCTGTGAGTTTGAGGCCAGCCTGGTCTACAGAATGAGTTCCAGGACATTCAGGGCTACAACACAAAAAATCTGTCTCAAAAAAAAAAAAAAACCAACCAAACAAATGGAAAAAAAATAAACACCTAACTTTGCATGCCTAATGCAAAAAAATGAGAGAAAGAAAACCTGAACATGCAAAGGTAAGACATCTGTGACTACTGGCTCTACTTAGTAAAGAATTCTCTCAAAGGACAGGCAGTTATAAACTCAGCAACTAGGAGGGATGTAGACAGCACCAGACTAAGAAAGCTTAGAAGGACCATGAATCAGTGGTGATGGCTGGTGCTTATCACTAAGCTATAGAGAAGAACAACACTTGAAACACTGGCTCGTTCTCCAGCTTGTGCAAGAGTAGATTTGGAGTGGATTACTGATTCGAAGGGAATAGCTGCTAACATTTCCAGTGCTGGGTTATGCTTCCATCACACTGTAAGCCTGGGGTTAACAACAAACCAAACACACAGTGGACACGGGACACTGAAAGAGATGCCACACTGGCTAAAGAGAGTTGTGAAGGTTGAGGGAAGAGACTTTGTGAGGATTTTTGAAGAGACCTCCTGGGCAGTGGCAGGCAGCAGTGTGCTCCTCAGTTAGAGAAGGCTAGAAGTAGCAGAAGACAACGGAAAAGCACTGCGGTTTACATACAATCATCCTTTTGTAAAGTGAAATCCGATATGATTGATACTTCTTAGGGTCATCTGCATATAATTCCTCAAAATACTGAAAAAACAGGTACAATGGATATTTGTTTCTTGAGTCTTTAAGGGAATGCTACCTCTCAGAAAAATTAACTTAAAAAACTTTAAAACACAGGTAATGAAACTATATCTACTTTCAATTTGCCACCTACCATTACCATGTTCTTTTTTTTTTTTTTAGTATAGCTGAGTTTCATATTTACAGATCTATTTTGCATGACCATCGGAAACAGGTGATGGCCAGAATGTTGTCATTCAGCAAGTCAATAGAACAGGGGACTGTGGTACCCAGAGAAGACTGACATTTTAGTCCCCAGCCCTTTACTCCCCCCCCCCCCCTTATTTGTGACTCTCCCAACCCTGCTCAGTAACCAGCAGAGCAGCAAGGGCAAGGAATGCAACAAAATAAAAAAAGGCAGAAGTGCTGTGAGCACCCCACTACTGTTTAGAACTGGTGGGACTGGCGAGAGGCAGCATGAGGGAGGCCTGTGAGGCCTGTGCACTGGAGGAAAACGAAAGCCATTCCTATATGTATTGGCATGTTGTGAGTATATGTGTTTGTGTGGGGTGGCAGAAGCACCAAGCCCAGATATACTGTTGCCTTAATATTCTGCTCAAGTACATCCTAAAAGTGCATAATTAAGACTAAGAAACTCGAAGTAGCCTGAGAGAGCCTTGAGTTTGATAATATTCTTTGAATTAGCAGTCAGTGTAATGGTACAAGCAGCTGATCTGCAAAGGGTAGCCTAAAACTAATTAGAGTCTTCTATTTAGAGTATAGGGCTTGATCATTTCTACATTGGGTACAAAATTTGCCAAGAATATTACAGACAGGCTGTAAGGGCAACACTTGATTAACTTAGTGAACAAACTGAGAATCTACCACCAGAAACAAACCCATTTCACAGAACATCTAACATTTTAAGACAATGATTCAGAAGCAAAGAGTCTGTACACTGATCAATCAATATTATTCCATACATTTGTCAATTTGTAATCATCAAAAGCATTGTTAGTTATTTAAGCAACAGAGTAAACACAACTTTTAAAGAACACTTTGTGACTCAGTAGATTTCCCCAATGAGTAATAGGTTCAGTCATGCTGAAAGAGCTCAGACATCATCCTCACCCCCTGTCCCACATTCCTACCATGGAGCTTCATACATAAGACAGACAGGAAAGAAATTACTCTGATTTCTTCCTAATCTAGATAAAACATGGGTGAACATATGGTAGCAGAGACCTGTGTTGTCAGTTATCACTGATGGGAATTAGACCTTCAATGAAACTGAAACACTTTTAGTATAGATCTTAAAAGGTTTTTTTCATGTCACTAAAGAACAGATTTTATGTAAAAATTGTAATTATGATCTTTCAATGACTTTTTATGCAATAAATATATCTGTAAAATTTACACAGATTTAAAAATTTCAGACATATAATCAAGGTTATAATGTGATGGAGAGAGAAATACTGTAGAAAATAATTTTTTTCTTGGCAAATTTTTTTTTAAAGGAATAAGAAAAACGGAGAAGTCTTGGAGTTCATTTCAGCATTCAGAATCTGGTAAGGGGAAAGGCAAAAGTGCCCTCTTTATTACTGTACAAGTTCTGCTTAAAAGAATAAAATGTGCCAAGCTCAATACTAGTCCCTCCATCCTGTTTTAGAAGCTCCACCCATGGCCCATGCTTAGTTCAACCAAGACCCTTCCTTGGCTTGTCTACTAGGCAGGCTGGATGGCATCCTCACTAGATGCTTGGGATCAAAGGAAAATAATTTGTAGCCATGTCTTTCTGGTATTCAAAGCCTAGCAAGTAGCCAGGAGACTTTCTTCCAAACACTGCAGGTAAGGTTTGAGAGGGCTCAACTGTCAAATAGACTGTTGTGAGAAACAGCTGGGTGCAATTTCATTATTTTGATTCATTTCTATCAACACATTCATATTTTCCTTTTTGTCTTTATTAGAGACAGAAGAGTGTCATTCCCAACAAGGAAAAGCTGTGCTTGTCCAAAAAGAACGTACAGCAGACTGGGACACTGCTACTCTCCTTACCAGGTTCTCATTGGTCAGCCGTGTGATCTCATGCTGCAGGCTGGCTTCAATGCGGGCCTCAGGGGGCAGCTGCAGATTCTGGGCCAGTAGCTGCTGTTGCCGGTTGTTTTCTTCCTTTAGGCTCTGGATTTCCCCACGGAGGGCCTCGGCCTCATTCTCATGGCTCCTCTTCTGCGACTGTAGCTGGGATTCCAAGAGCCTGCAGAGAGGCCACACAAGTTTGTAGAGGACAGGACACCTCTAAAGGGTGTGAAGCTACATGTTCCTTTGCAAGAATAAGAAAAGCAGATACTCTCTAGCATCTGTGCACCTCCTGACTCCAGTAATGTCATGAAACTCAAATGCCAGAAATGGGAATCGATGTGTCACATCTGCATCTTTGAATTGTATGAAATTCTCCTCTAAGTTGGCAAAGGCAGCTTCATTGCCATAAATAAACAGACAGATAGATAGATAAATAAATAGTTGCATTGTAAAAGGCAAGGTTATACATTCCCAATCTAATGAAAAAGAACTTTAAAAAGGCACAGCCATTGATTTCAGACAAAGGTGGAACCAGGATCATGTTTTTAATATTGTCCACTTATCCAAGACAGGCTGGTGCACTACTTGGAGATCCATAGATTTATCCAAATGGAATCTAGTAGTTCTGTAATTGTGTGTGTGTGTGTGTAGACAGAACTGTCATCTCTCTCCCCATGAGATTACATATCTAACAGAATCCTAACAAGATACTGCTTTTGGACAAAGTTATAGTCAAGCAGTAACTAACATGAAGAGAAAGACATTTAATCCCGATTTCCTTTGTTATCAACTGCTGAGTAAAACTTACTGATGCTATTATGAGCAAACTATTAACAGCAGACTACCTTAGGAAATTTCAAGAACGCTAACCGACAACACGGCAGTTAATAGTGATGGTTACGGTTAGAACGAAGCAGAACAAGCATAGTCCATTTAACAGTGTAAGGATTTAAGATTATAATCATGATAATGGAATTTTTGTGAGATTTTTAAGACACAAATAGCATCAGGGCAGATAAATGTGTTAGAGAAAGACACAGTGAATTCTATTTTTTTTTCCTGGAAGTGAATTGCTGATCTCAGATGGTTATCCTTATTTGGCTTTGAATCTCATAATAACAGAGAATGCTGAATCAGGTACTTGACAACACTTTTAGGCAGCATCACAATAATGAGAAAGTGGCCACATTTGTTACAGGAATGTGTATCCCAGATTGACATTTATTACAGATAAGTTACTGTCCAGGTAACAAGTATTAGTGGCCATGCTCCAATAACTGCTTCAGTTTGAAGTCTGTTTTCCTCAAGTCCTAGAGAGATTCACAATTTTTAGATCTTCACTCCTGGCAGCACTGTGGCACACATGAAGCAATTTGTATTCACCTATAATCAACGTTAAGCTTTAACAGTATCTGTTAGTAGAGACAATTTTAAAGTAGGTATTTGGCTGCAGAGTCTAAGTTTTATTGAGACTAATTCTCTCAGGAAGATAGTAAATGCACAAGACACACAGTAGTCAAAGTTGTAAGTCACTGTTAGTAAGAAAAACAAGTTAATAACATTCCATTCTGAGGAGACAGATATAACCTGTTGGCTTGTTTTAACCCTTCATAAACCAGCCAGAGCTCTCCATCCTCATTCAACTCCTGGTAATCCATAGTAGATGATCTTCCATGTAAAAGAACACAATGCAAAACACAAAGGGACACAGGATGGAAATGAGATGATGGTGGTCAAGAAAAGCACATGATATTTCAGTATTTACTAAGTGGATAGGACCATTTTTAGTAATTACAAATGACTTTACATTATCACAAATTACTTTGGTTAATTAAAAAATGGACAAGAAGTCGTATCACAAATAAATGAAAAAATGAAATGACTAGAAGACGAGACATCCAATTTCTAATGTTTTATGAGGCTAGCCATATGATCTTACACATCAAGCATTTCATTAAGGCTAACCTTAACACATGCATAAAATGAAAACTCTAGGTATAGCTTCATGTGACAATTTTCATAATCTATTTCAAAATGAAATTTTCAGTTATCTTTTTTAAAAAAATATTTATTTATTTGTTATGTATACAATATTCTGTCTGTGTGTATGCCTGCAGGCCAGAAGAGGGCACCAGACCCCATTACAGATGGTTGTGAGCCACCATGTGGTTGCTGGGAATTGAACTCAGGACCTTTGGAAGAGCAGGCAATGCTCTTAACCTCTGAGCCATCTCTCCAGCCCTTCAGTTATCTTGATATAAATTTATTTCAGCATAATCTGATTCCCCATGTAAACTTTTATAAAAATTATTGTACAAATAACATAAGAATGTATCCAAAGTTCTCAACTTTTGATATAATTTTAAATTTTGGGTAAAATTAAATTTAAGATCTGGAGAAACTGCCTTTATATCAGAGGTTTATCTATCATCTCTTATTAAGATCTATAGTTTATAGACAACATTTAGTTGGTAACATTTTTCCTACCAAGGGTGTAAATAATATATTTTGAGGATGTGTTAAACATCAGATGCTGTTCTCCATTCTTTCACTACCTCATCTGTTCTTCCCATCACCCATGTTGAGTTAACAGCTGGTAAGAAGCATCTGAGTCCAGTGCCATGTGATTTCAGAGGCCAGGATCTTAATCTTGATACACTTTTGTTGCTATGTTTACAACATGAATCTGAGTGAATTCTGTTTTCAATCTACCATTTCTCTGTCTCTAGAGTTAGCTATTTTTGAGGTTTCTATTATTTTATTGTATTCTTATAACTTCAAAATTTTTATCTCAGGCCATGTGTCTTGATTATAGATCTATTATATATAACTCTATTACCTAGTAGAATTTCTCTTCCTGAATTCCTTCTTGTCTGCTAAAATTCAGTGTATATAAATCCACTCATCACTCCATCCTGGTCTCATAATCATGAAATGGCATCAGCACATCCATCTGAGTCCCCACAGCAGAAACTGCAAGCTTCCCTAAACCCTCTCACACACCCAACATTCCACAGGGTTTACTGACCTCATCTTCATGCATATCTTTCCAAATTTCCCTGCTTCTTTCAATCCTAACTGTCATCAACCAACCTTGAGTCACCATGCTCAGTCACTGGACTGCAGCAAAGCCTCTTAACTGGTTTTGTGCTTTCAATCTTGTTCCATTACAATTATTCTTCTACTTAAAATACTTCAATTCTTTCTAATATCTTTAGACTAAAACGCAAACATTCTCAGTCCTTTATCTAAGGAGCCTATCACCTCTGTGGGAAGGGATGGCATTTACTTGTCTTCTGCTGTATCCCACAATGTAACACAGTGCTGGCATGGGGTAGAAACATTCCTGACCTAGTGACTGAATAGCTGAGTGGATTTCATAGACAGCATATACTCTTACTATAACAAGATATTCTGTTTTGAGACAGGGTTTTTCTCTGTAGCCTTGGCTGTCCTGGAACTCACTATATAGAACTCACTACATAGAACGGGCTGACCTTGAACTTACAGAGATCCACCTGCCTCTGCTTCCCGAGTTCTAGGATTAAAGACGTGTACCACCACAGCCAGGCTAATAAGATATTCTTAAATATAAAAGATCACAACTAATTCATAAATTAAATTTACATTTAACTAAATACCTTTGAAAAGGTACCTTTGTACCGTTGCTAATAAATAAAGAAGTAATCTATGTTTTGTAAGGCATATATATTTAATTTGTGGGTATTTATGCAAGCCAATCCTGGAACTGTGATCAAGATACCTAGGAGACTCCAGAACTGTCTTTCACCACTGGTCATGCTCTCTCAAAATGGTCCAGTGTGTAATTTTTTTCTGTTTAGAGTACAATGATATTAAATCTCTGTTCAGAAATGAGGTTGGCAGTAACGCTGACAATTGTAGGTATGAGTCTTCATTCTCCCATTCTCAAAGTGTGGCACCCTTCTAGAGCTATATGGCTACCACTGATGGAATTCTAGGCACACACATCTTCTCTTCATGCTACATTTCAGTTATTGAACACTGTAGTTGTCTCTACAAACCTTCAAATAACCATCTTGAACAACACCCTTACTAGAAAAGGATCTACCCAGGACAGTCCAAACTGAGCAATAAGTTTTCTTCTTCAGGCAGCTTAAGGTCAAGGCCCTTGATATAAACATATCTTCTCATAATGTGAATAACATTTCCTTTGACACCAATCATCAACAATTATCTGATATTATGAAAGGGATGTTAAGTTGATTTACATCAGAAACCTTAGGTTCTTCTTGAAGATTGGCTGATGTCTAATAAAGCAATGAATTAGCACACTGACTTCCTGAACAAGAGGCTGACTTGAAGACTCAGATTAATACAGTTAAACAAGGTGGATGAAAGGATCAACTTACCTGTTTGTTTCTTTCAAACCAATATATGCTTGTGCTATTTCACCTTTGTCTTTCATTTTCTGTACATCTTCCAAAAGTATTGTGGAATCTGTCATTGTATTCTGAAGGGAGAAATGACACAAATCCACATGAAGGCTCAACTCCGTAACTGTGGATCACATATAACATATTCTTTTTATTTCAGGCCTTAGTGGGTAAGGGCACTCGCCACTTAGCCTGATAACCTGAGTTCAATCTCTAGAATCCACATGGTGGAAATAATCTTCTTCCATAAGTTATCAACTGACATTCATGTGTATGCTTATACAGACACATGCAACTCTCTTTTTTGTGCACATGTGTGCATATAACACCCCCAAAACACTAAATCAAATAACTAATTCATTGCCTCTAAAGAATAACAACTTTAGCACACTAAAAGGGTCATTCTCTTTGTCTAAAAACATGTCTGATCTTTCAATTAATGTTTGCTCTAAGCTAGGTGTGGTGGTTCATGCCCAGGCTGTCCTTAAACTTTCTAGGTATCTGAGGATGACTTGAACTTCTGGTCTTTTTGCCACATCTTCCTCAGTGCTGGGATCATTGGTATGTACCACTGAGCCAGCACAGTTTATGGAGTATTACAGATCAAACCCAGAGTTCTGTATGTGTTAGGTAAGCATTTAACCAGTTGAGCTACATTCTGGTCCCAAATAAACATTTTTTAGCTTTATTTTATAAAGAGTATATATTTGCTAATTTAATTTTTCTCTTTCCCTGGAAGAAAAAAATCTATTTCATATTCTCATTTTTAAGCCCTATAAATAAAATTCACAATGGCTCAAGTTTTTATATCAAATAATGATACACTGTACTTGACTATCTTAGGACTTTTCTGGAGTGTTTTTAAAATTCTGATAAATTAGGTCACTTGATCTATTCGGCTAGTATGAAAACAAGGAAAGATGAATGACTCCATTTGCTGATGTCCAGGGGAACAAGTAGCTGGTTCTTTCTTAATTCTGCCTGTCTTGGCTAGAATATGGTATTTGGGAGACAGACTCAGATTTACACTTTAGCACTGAGAAGTGTTTTGACTCACTGTTCTGTGTGTTTCCCACATGCAACGGCTCCAAGTTCTGAGAAGGTTGCACCATACATGAAGCACCCAGTATTGCTCAACAGCAGAAACCAAGAGAGTCGAGAGATTCAACTCTGCACCTTAACAGGAGCTACTTTTTATTCTAGCTATGGGCGTTGAAAAGTAGCAGTAAAGAATTCATGCTCAGCTCTTCCATTTCTCCTCAACCTTGTTAGATTTGGTACGATGTGTGCCCAGAAGAACTGTCTCTAAGTCAAGGGTTTTTCCTCCCCAACTTGTGCATGACACCAGAATTACAGCAGTGAATCACAGAGATGACTGTGAATTAGAAGTCCTGGAGATCCATCTGACATCCAGATCAGAAACTACTACAACCACAGTTTTTCCTAGTGACTTCATATAGGAAGAAGTCAAACAGGAAATTAGTAAGTAAAAAGGAAGCGGGGCATGGCAGCTTATAACGGTACTCAGAACACTCAGGAAGTGGAGGCAGGATAACCAGGAGTTCAAAGACATCCTCAACGATACAGTGAGTTTGAGGCTAACGTAGGCTATATGAGATCCTAAGGCAAAAAGGCAGAGAGGGCTGGAGAGATGTATCAGCACCTAAGAGTGTTTGATTCTCAATCATGAGGACCTGAGCTCAGATCTCAGCACCCATGTAACAAGCTAGACATTCCACATGTCTGTTACTCAAGTTCTGAGGGGATGGAGCCAGGGTATTGCTTGGCTTATTGGCTTCTAGTCTCTGTGAGGAAATGAAAGCTCCAGGTTAGAGAGAATCACTACCTCAGAGGAATAGATGGAGAATGATAGAAGAGGGATACACAATGCCCCATTCTGGCATTCATTTCTACATAATCACACAGACACGAAAAATAAACAAATAAATCTTAAAAAACAACATAAAATAAAACAGACCTGGTCACAAAGCACGAACTACATAAATTGAAGAGACCTGCAAGTCAATGTTAGGATTAAACAGAAGTACTTATTAAATATTAAAAATATATACAATTACCTTGTCATCCTGAAAAATCACATGTTGGCAAGCACAAAAATGTAGAAACAATAAATCTTTAGCTTCATGAATAGATACTTTCACTGAATTAACAAGAGTTAATTTAAAAGCTGTGAGTTGTTTCTTGTAAAACTAACTGTAATGTATTAGCATTCACAAAACTGTCATAAGGCTGACATTAATATATGTAGGAGATAGGAGTTCCTTTTTTTTCCTTTTAACTTTTTATTTTTCGAGACTGGGTTTCTCTGTGTAGCCTTGACTGTTCTGAAACTTGCTCTGTAGACCAGAACTAACAGGTCTTGAACTCATAAAGATCTACCTGTCTCTGCCTCCTTAATGCTGCGATTAAAGGTGCCACCACCACCTGGCTGGAACTCCTATTACTAATGCTTAACTTCTTTCCTGAGTTGTTTTGCTTTAAAATATTCTTGGCTGTAAAATGCTTGGGTGTATGAAAGAATGATTCTGCTGTTGATTTATCTGGGTGAGATTTCATACTAGGTCTTTGAGGAGTTCAAGTAGTGGCCTTTGGGAGGCTAATTGTCCAGGGAAAGTCTCTCAGAGCTCTTTAGAGGTAGAATAGACAAACAAGAGCTGGTTCGGATGACTCACACTCTAGCTCACTGTGTGCTGTTCACCATTGGCTTAATAATAAGAAATTGAGGAACACAGAATTACAAAAGGCATTGGGTGTCTGGAAGGTTTCAGTATACTGCATACTCCTCCAGAACAGCCAAGCTGTGTTACAAGGAGACTGGGCGCTGAGCAAGCAGGGACTGTGTGTAGAGACAGAGCCAGCCCATTATCACAGAACAGCTGTCACATGAACTATGTGAACTTAGTAAGATGGCAGGTATGTTACCAAACTATGTGCTCTGCTAGTGAGGTTGTATTTATGACCTTTGCTTCGTTTTTATTTTCCAATCTTTTAATTTCCACTGAAGTTGTACTCTACAATACATATATATACCCCCTCACAATTATCTATAAATTTAAAAGGAAAAAGAGAGACTGTCCATCTGCTGAGAGAGGAGAGAACACTCCTTTAGTCTTTGTGCAGGTTTTCTTTCTCAAGGCTAGTCTGTTCAAGCCTTGGAACCAGATGAGACTGAGCCAAGAAAGATAACAGCATAGAACGCTTTCTGTTTACTCCATGAACACAGCCCTTCCTACCTTCTCCCTATTAAAGGGATTCGCTCTGCATGCTGTGAATATGTTTTATTACCATTGATTAATAAAGAAGCTGCTTTGCCCTATGGCAGGGCAGACTAGAGCTAGGCAAAAAAACTAAAGAGAAAGAAGGCAGAGTCAGGGAGATGCCATGCAGCTACCAAAGGAGAAAAATGCCAGAAGCTTACTGGTAGGCCACAGCCTTGTAGTGATACACAGATTAATAGAAATGGGTTAATTTAAGATGTAAGAGCTAGCTAGAAATATGTCTAAGCCATTGGCCAAACAGTGTTATAATTAATATAGTTTTTGTGTGATTATTTGGGTCTAAGTAGCTGGGGAAGGAGCACACAGTCTCTGTTTACACCTGGGAGTGTAATTTCCATGAACTGATTTCATTTCTAACCATTTTGTTACATTTCTACTTATGCAGACCAATTTTAACAAGTAATTTTAGCTAGACTTAATGCTTCTTTGTACCAAAATAATATGTATATTATTATATTTAATGTATTTTACTTTAGTTCAGAATATACTGAGGCAGGATTACTACAAAAGTAATTTTTAAAAAACATCATTTTGCCGTGAGTATTAACATTAGAACAGCAGGTGGTAATTAATATTCACGGTGGTCAGCCAACTATAAGGAAAACTCTCTGATGGGAAACTTCATTAGACCAGTTCACAAGACTAGAAATTCCGGAATATTTTTTGTTTCGATCTATAACTTCATAATCGCTATTGCAAATTTCCCTATCCATATCCTATCCTATCAAATCAAATCATAGTAAATCATAGTGTGCTTATCTCATGAATACATCCTAATCTTCTGGGCATTTTCATCTCTCGTCAAGATGACCCCTCCTGAAGCTGTATTGTCTAATTGATATTAATAATGTTAGCTTCTACAGAGTTTTGATGAATAAACATGAATACAAAAAAATACTACACAGTCAAGGCCTATGAACTCCTCCCTAGGAGATGTTTTAGACTTCAGCTCAGGCTGATGATTATGAAAACAGATGAATTTGCCCCAGTTGTCAGGAAAGCTGAGTTTTATCAGCTGATATAAAACTTCAAAGTAGCTTTAGATTAGACCAGATGCCTTGCTAATGGTTTTTAAGATAAATTATTCCCAGAAAAGCAATCTTATTTACAAGGACTGTCTTATTTGTTGAGCCAGGATCAAAAGTGCAAAGCAACCTAATGGCTGCAAATGCTTTATTTGCTGGGTCTGATAAACTGGAACAATAATTAATTACAGCTTTTGTTCAGAAACACCATGGGAAGAGAAGTTCTGGCTGGTCAGGGCTACAAAAAATAATTTACTTCATAGCCCTGAGAAAGAGTTACAAGTTTTCTCTTGTATGGTCTAAAGTTACACACGGGACAGTAAATATATTTTAGATTTAAAATGCTTTTAGTGTCCTATACATTGGAGAGTGGCTATTGAACTGATATTAAAAGACTTATGGTAATCCTGAGCCTGAACCAAAGACATGACAACACACCTCTATCTTCTAAACAGGGCACTCTCTGAGTCTGAGAAAGCCTGGCTTTTACTATTACTGATTGCACATTGTTAGTTCAAAATGTTTATACACGCAGAAGTGTGGGTTACAGTACATAATTACCTTATTTTCTCCTCAGTAGTTTAAGGTTTATAACTCCTTTATAAGACTACCTCTCTAGATAGATAACAAAATGACTGATTCTTTCTTTGCTGCTGAAAGTTACAGTCCGCCAATTAAGGAGCTGACTAAGAAAAAATGCTTCTTCCTCACTCTGTGACAAGTTGTTTAGATTTATTGTGTGTGAGTTGTCGAGGTGACTCTGTTTTTATCATCTACTTAAGAAATGGATTATGATTTTCAAATATAACTTCTGTATTGTTTGAAAGATTTTGTTGGGTATATATAGCTATAGAGAACAAACAAAGAGGAACATCATAAGAGGAACAACAGCATGAGAGAATTAAAAAAAGGAAACCATCAAGAGAATGCTTGAGTGTCTTTTTTCCCTAAATACTTCAGATAAAGAAGTCTTAGTGTACTGCTGACACCATGGATTTCTTTCAAATGCTGGGTGATCTAGGAGCTGGCTCTCGACTGTGATATTCTTTGTGGGAAACTAAACTTTGAAAGACACCTAGGAACCCAGTGGCTTTTTGCAACTACTCTTAAGTGTTTGTTTCATTACAAACTGGAAGAAATGAAAGCCAGTCACCATGCTTTGTTCTCAACACATGTGCATGCTTACCTTCGGTTGGATGGCTTCTTTCTGGCTCACCAGCTGAGACCGCAAGATGAGAACTTCTTCCTTTCGAACATCAAGCTCCTCACTCACAGAGGTCAGCTGTTCCATGAGGACACGGTAGGCAGGAGCACCTGGTGCAGTCACTTCTGGGGCACTCTTCTCACTGAGGGCTTTGCGTAACTCGTTCAGCTCATTTTTCAGTTTTTTGTTTTCTGACTCCAGTTCTTGACGCTGAATGAAAAGATAGACAAGTTTACTATGGTGGTTTGAATAAAAATGGCCCCACAGGCTCATAGGGACTGCTACTATTGGGAGGTGTGGTTGTGCTGGAGTAGGAGTGGCCTTGTTAGAGAAAGTATGTCAATGGGGTGGGTTTGAGGTCTCAGATACTCAAGTATAGTCAGTGTGTCATAATCTTTTTCTGTTGTCTTCACATCTGGATGTAGAACTCTCAGCTACCTCTCCGGAACCATGTATGCCTACACACGTCACCATCCTTCCCACCATGATGGCAATGGACTAAACCTCTGAACTGTAAGCTAGCCCCAATTAAATGTTTTCCTTTATAAGAGTAGTCATTGTCATGGTGTCTCTTCACAGCAATAAAAACCCCAACTAAGACATTTACTGCTGTCATTTTCATCTTTACATTGGAAAACTAAACCCCCTAAGTGACAGAATAATTCTAATAGAAAGGACATCAATCTCCACTCTTAGGAATGGTCCCCCAGATTAGGTAAGTGTGACATTAGTGGGACCGAGCAATGTAAATTATAGTTTGTATCACCAACTCCAATTCCAGAAGCAAATTTACTCCGACCTGCTCAGGGAATACTCTGAGATGAAGACTGTTGAGTCCTAATCCTGGGAAACCCAGGTTTTGTTTGCAGGTAAATGTAAAAAGGCAGATAAAGGGTAAAACCAAGCATACAAACTGGTCAGGATATTCCCAATGACTGAAATTCTCAGTAGTGCTCTCTTTGAATCCTGGAAATCAGTTTTGCATTGCTCATTTCTGGGACAGAACCAAGACAATGTCTTTATTTTGATACCGAGGCTCTGACACAGTGTGCCCCAAACTTTAACATGCATCACAGCCAGTTGGAGTTCCTGTTGAAACACATATTTCTAAACCCCAATTACAGGATCCTGACTTTATGTCTAATGGTGTGAGGTCTGAGAATTCTGTACTTCCAACAAGGAACCAGGCAGTATTGATTATGTTAATAGAGGGCCAGACTTTGGGAACCACTCACCAAAGCTGTGTCAATCTGGGCTTCACTCATACTACAGAAAACACTTTCATTTACCTATGTTTATGTGAGGCAGGGATGTTTTAGAGAGCAGACTGCTACCCTATGCTTTTAGTCTGCCCCTCAGCCTCAGATTTTTATCGTGGAGAAGAGAGGGAGCTTGACTCTAGAGTTCATAATCTTTACTACTGTAGCTTGCAGGGCTGCTACCTCCTGTTCACAGTGAAGTCCTACTTAGATGAAATGGCTTGTAAAATGAAAGAACAGAGTCTTAGCCCAGATAAGATTTAGCTAAGGATGTTCTCAGAGGAAAAGACAAGTTCTTAGCAGCTCTCTTGTCGAAACAAAGTATTCAAAGTCTTGGGATGAAATTTTCAATACCTTGAGGGACTCATATTCCAGTTCTGCACCTCTAATTTGTGGTCTTTCTTCTTCCTGGGGAGAAAAATAAAGTAAAAGCTTTTGTATTTTAATTGTCAAATTTTGACTATTAGAACACTTAGCTGTGTACAAAAAGCAGTGGCGTGTCAGAGCCTTCACAGCTTCAGCGAGTGCTGCATAGCTAAGGAACTCAGGGGCTACAGAAAGACACAGGACAACCTGCCTGGGCTGCCCGCGGCCCAGGAACAGGCTATTGCTGCTCACCTTTGCCTTGCTGCGGAACATCTGCTCTTCCTTTCGGTCCAGCTCATCCTGCATTATCTGCTTCTCCTGTTCCAGCTCTGTGACACGCTTCTGGAGCTTAAGGAACAATGACATGTCTAGAGGCACCTTCTTCTCACTTGGCTCCTAAAACCCAGAGATCATAAGAATCAAGTAAAAGACAGAGGACTCACAAGCCAAAGTGAAAACAGTTCAGTAGTAAAACAGTCAAACTCACAGAAGAAATGTAGAACAAAACAAAAAACATGTTCATTCTAGCTAATAATTATAGAAACGTGAGTTAAACGATCATGAGGCATTACTTCTCTCTTACCTGACTGGCAGATAACCCAAAGGCGGCATTTCAAAGTTAATAATGTCCTATATTAGCAACTGTGTCTCATATTATATTGGTGGAATATATAAATAAGCCTGTGGAAAGCTGTGTGCGTTTATTAAAATGTAGCAAATCTGTTTAGGAATTAAGTCTACACAGCTGGGGGACGACTCAGCAAGCAAAAGCACTTGCTCTAATTGTTTCCAGTTATCTAATTGTAGAGCAAGGTGAAGTTTAGTCATTGTCTTCCTGATGGGCAATGAGATGGTTTCTAATTTCTAAAATACACATCTAAGAACATAGTAACTGAAGATAATAACACTTGGAAGTCTGGTGGACTGGGGCAACTTCTACTTACATCAACAACTACAATCATTCCTGGGACAATAGTGACTGCTATGATTCAACAAAAAGTTTTATCTCAGTTGATTGCTCAAAGGTGGCATTTCAATGCTGTTTTAAGTTTTACTCTTTGGCTTCTCGTAAGGTTAAATGGTACATGTATGGAGGTCACAGAACAACTTGTAGGGATTGGTTCTCTTCTTCCAGAATAGGTTCTGGGGCTTGAAGTCAGGGCATTAGGCTACACATTAAGTATTTTATCCAATGAGCTATTGTGTTGGCCCACCAAAAACACCTACAAATACTTAAATATTTCATTCAAATATCTTATTATCTGTTCATTTATTAGTGATGCATATATTCTTGAAACTTTAACTTTCAAAAACTGCAACAGAATCCTCCATTCTATAAACGATCATAGATAGTACTTCACTCTTGATATTTAAAATGTTATTAACTGGAAATCATCCCTTTGGGCTTTGAATGGACATTTAAAAGGGAATCATATTAAAATAGGATGGGGTAATTTTCAGTTATCAGTTAATGCTATATACAGAATCCACTGATTGTGAGGTGAAAACAAACTTCTCCAGATAGGAATATGAGAATAGGAAAAGGTAGGGCACAGAAAATAACACTTGCCAAATACAAAATAACTTGAGGTGTGATGAATGGTAATCACTTCAGAGTGCTCAGATGATGTCCGTAGTCCCAGTGGCATATTTATTTATAGCAAGGTCATTTGCCTTTTCTGAACCACATGAGATAAGAGGAGGAGTGGACCGTCAGGATGAGAGGAGTTGTGGGGTCTTATTTTCCTTCCCTTTTTTAGTAAGGATTTTGTCACCCAAGCCTTTACTGAGTAAGTGAAACTTTGATATTGACCTTAAAAATAATAGTAGTCTCACAACTGATGAAAAGATAATAAAATTAATTAATAAAATTACCACCACTGGTTTGAATTTAATTTTGAAATTATCCTACCACAGCTGAGAAAGTTGTGGTGGCCCTTTTCCCAGGATGGAAACTGTGAGGAAGCTCAGGAATAAAGCAAGACTCCCAACAGCCTATAGAATCAGGAAAAAGCAATCCTTTCAAACCAACACACAGCAGCCCCATAGATGCTGTGAGAGCTCCAGGGCAAGTGCAGCCAACAGCTGAGTTGCTGCAGAAACTGCTTGCGCGCAACCATGATGGAGACAGCTATAACTGCTGCTACAAGACTTAACACTGAAAGTGTAATGTGGGACTCGGGATGCTGCTCAGTGACAGAGCAAATGCTTGTCACATATAAAGTTCTTGGTTCGATTCTACCACCAAAACAAACAAAAAATTAGTATATACATTGCAAAACCATGTACAATAGGTATGTATACATACAACTGATTAAGAATATATAAGCCAATTATTAGAAATGTTGCCTATCAAAAGAACCATGTACATCTTACTTTTAGTGACAGAAAAATGTACCTCTGTCCTCGGTGCAATGTCTTCAGTTTCTGCAAATTCAGAGCTGAAGGTGTATTCAGACTCATTACTGCTGTGGGTAGAGTCTGTTCTCTTGTGTCCTGGCTTAGGCACATTCTGTGAGGTAAATAACCCAAATACAATTCATTTAACATAATAGAACTATACACACTGGAAACAGCATCCACAATGTCTTCATTGCAGTCTCTACTCAGTAATTTGCACTGATGGTCAAATGTTCAAGGGTTTTAACCAAATTCTTATAAGAGGTGATCTCCCCAATGAGAAAGGCATGACAGCTTGGTAAGAACTGTTATGAAACCAAAGGGCCAAATGCAGATCACCTGTGACTATTAGCAGAGTCCCCAGGGTCTCATGTAGAACAGTTTAACTTTGAACTTACTATATAGCTAATGACGACTTAGAATTTCTAATCCTCCTGACTCCACCTCCTGAGGACTGGATTACAGGCATGAGCTACCACACCCTATTTATGAGTTCTGAGAATGGTACACAGGCCTTTAGAACCATGCTAAGCAAGGGCTCTATCAATAGGGCTTCTTCAAGGCTCTTTGTTTTTTGTTTGTTTGTTTTTTAAAGTTTTGAGTTACTCAGTTCAAGCAATGCTTTTAGTGTTGTGATAAAATAAAAGTTACCAGAAAATTCATAAAATACACTGAATGACAGACATAACCATACATTACATGATAATAAAGTATAAGCGGTTAAAAAATAAGTAGGAGTTAAATATGTGACTGTAATTTCAGTCACTTTTACACATGACACAACTCTGTGGAATAAGCAGTGCACAAGATACCATATCAGTCAGTATTCAGAAAACTCAGAGGGAATGAAAATGTGGAGTGGGCCAGCCAACTGTACCTAAGGCACAGAGGGGACTCAAAGGAGCCTTATAGCCTCATCTCTAAGTATCTGACTCTATTGAAGTACTTTTGGATAAACTGCATCACTTCTGAGATTGCTTTAAATAATATAATCCATGAAGTGGGGAAGGTAGTGGATAGGAGAGAAAACAGAGATACTTTGACTATTTGGGAACTAGGTGATAGATATAAGTAGCATATTGAATGCACCCTATGTTTCTTTTATATATGACTTACATGACTAAATATTCTCATCTTAAAAAAGTAAAGGAGAATGGAGGCTGGAGAGATGGCTCAAAGGTTAAGATCATTGGCTGCTCTTCCAGAGGTCCTGAGTTCAATTCCCAGCAACCACATGGTGGGTCACAGCCGTCTATGGTGGGATGTGGTGCCTTCTTCTGGCATGCAGGCAGAACACTGTACACTTAATAAATTAATAAATTTTAAAAATAAAAAGGTATGAAGGGCCATGCCTGTAATCTTCAGGAGGTAGAAAATTGAAGAATCATGAGTCTAAGGCTAGACTGGGTTACATAGAAAGACTCTTTTAAAAAAGAAGTGTTGGACTCACCAGCATCAGGGTCATCTCCTCCTTGAGGTCATCATAGCGCTCCTCCAGGCGACTAAACTCATTCAGAAGGTTCTGGTACCTCAGCCTTTCGTCATTTAGGTCAAGCTCCAGCTGTTTTGTCTCTTCTACTAACTTTCTCTCCATAGTTTCTGAAATAAATAAGAGGATATAGAGGATCAAGGCCTGGGACAAAGGTGACAGGTGACATGTCAGGCCACAGAGGTGGCAAGAGAAAGCTCTTAAAACATCCCAAAGAAAAAGATGAGGAAGCTAGGCCTTCCAGCAGAAATCAAAGAATAACAGAAGCAACTCAGGGGCTAAAAGCAAAAGCCCCTGGGAAGGGCACCTGGTCACAAATGAGATTAAGAAATCAGTTTTTAAAAAAATAGCTGTCCTTTGTTCCAAGGATAATAGCAATTCCATTATTATTTAATATCTAGATTCCAGCATTGCACCTTTTACTCAACTAAGAATTAAATATTGCCTAGGAATCTGTTTCTATATTATAATAAACTTTTTTTTTAGAACTAAACAGAACAAAAACACCCCCTCCCTGCAAAACTGGAAGGGGGATATGTATACAAAGGCAAGCCACAGAATTCAAGAATGTAAACAGGTGTGCTGACTTCCAGTTTCTCTTGGTGGAACTGAACTTCTAGCCCTGGGAGAGCAGTCTGTGAGTGCAGGAAAAGAAAGAAGCATGACCCCAACTGAATCACTTATGCTTATACATGACAACTCTCATCTATGGGCTCTCCATGAACTATAGCTCTGGTCCCACTAGTTCATGCACTGGTTACAACACGTTCCTCTTTGCTGTTTGAGACAGTCTTGCTATGTAGCCCTGCCTAACCTGGCATTAGAACTATGCAGTCCATCCTGCTTCAATTTCCTCAGTGCTGGGATTATGGGTGTACAACACTACACCCAGATTACAAGAAATTCTGGATAAACTTCCACAACATACTAGTCTAGTAAGCAATAACTATATATATATATATATATACACATATATATTACAACATACAATATATATATTATATACTATTTTCTTTTGTCCCTTTTAACATTTTATTCTGGCTTCTTGTTGTCACCTTATTTTTTCGTTAAGGTTATTAATCCCAGGATGTCCTCTTGTTCTCTACATCCTCTTTAATTGGAGGGAAGAGATTATGTGAGGGAAAGTACAGAGGGCTCTATCACCATGGTCTTAAAGGGAAACTTCCAGTTCATCCCTTGCTATCACTCTAATCTTTACTCTGGATGACTTTCAGAATGCCTCCATTTGTTACTGTGATTAAACACTGACTAAAACCTACACGGAGAGGAAAGGGTTTTATTTAGCTTACAAGTTACAGTCCATCTTTGAAACAAACCAGGACAAGAGCTCAAGCAGGAACTTAGAGGTAGGAACTGAAGCAGAAACACTGGGTGAATGTTGCTTACTGGCTTGCTTAAGGGCTCACATTTGGCTCCCTTTGTTTACACAGCCCACATCCATCACTAGGGATGGTACCACCCACAGTGGGCTGGGCCCGCCTACAGCAGTTAGCAATCAAGAGAATGCTCCATGCCCATAGGCCAATTGATGGGTTCCTTTTATTTATGACCATTTTAATCAACCCTACAATCAATAAATAGAATAAACGTACATATTTACTTAGCTCTTTATCTTAAAAATTACTTCTCGTTTTTAGTTTGGGAGCAAAGAGAACTGAACTTAAGAGGATGACACTCATTATTTTAGTAAAACATAAATAAAAATTCAGTGATCAGAAAGGATCAGAGAGACAAACAGTATATGTTCTCAATCAATAAAGATGCTTTAAGAAAAAAACTGACCTATAGAAAAGAGTATTAAAAAAAATGGTCACTGGGCACTGGGAAAGCCAGGAGAAAAGTTGTATAAAGGTTCCAAAGTCCCGCTGAGCAGGAGAGTGGGAAGGTTCCCCACAAGTACAAATGACAAATTTTGAGAAGATGAAATACCTTGATTTGATAATTATGCATACACATGTACCAAATTATTGTACTGTTCCCACAAATATTTCCAATCCACATCAGTTTGAAAATATGCAAAGAGCTGAGTGTGGAGGCACATTTGAAAGGGGGAAGCAGGTAGACCTCAGATTCAAAGCCAGTCTGGACTCAAAGAAACAAATGCATGCATGTATGTGTGTGTGGATAAAAGAACACATAAACTATCTACCCACAAATTAGCTCAAGAATTCTTATTAAATCAGTAAGAATCCTATAAATTAAAACTCATACACATAAATTTTTAAGAGCTACATATTATATTATTGAATAACTTTATATTAGTACATAGAGCCAGCCCAGAGATCAACTTTATAAATTCATTAATTTTAGTAAAATATTTGAGAGTCTTGTTGTAAATGTAGATGACAGCCAAAACTTTAAAAAAAAATTCAGCTTGGGCTGGAGAGATGGCTCAGCAGTTAAGAGCACTGCCTGTTCTTCCAAAGGTCCTGAGTTCAATTCCCAGCAACCACATGGTGGCTCACAACCATCTGTAATGAAGTCTGGTCAGCAGAATACTGTATACATAATAAATAAATATTAAAAAAAATTCAGCTTTAAGTAATACTGTGTAACTGGTAACATAATATCAAACTTAGGTTTGAAATTGGTTGTTGTATGCTAGGCTAAATCCACATAAACCTTACCTGTCATCTCCTTAGCTTGCTCCACAATGAGGTGATTGAGGGTCTCCTTTTCCTGTTTGAGCAAAGTGTTTTCTTCCTTCAAAGTAGACACCAGCTATAAAATGAAACGCCAAACTGCGATTCTGGTTGTAATAGACCGAGAAGTCCCACAACAGTCACTGTCTCTGTGCCTCCTGTCTTCACTTAGTTACATCCTGTCACCTGTCACACTTGTCTCAAATTCATTCTCTCTAGAGACATTTCTTAAAAACCATCTCCATTAGAGACCTTTTCTCTGAGCTGTTGCAAAGCTCTGTATCTGCCTCTTTACCATCCTTATGAGTGGTTTGTTATTTGTTTTCTCCCATAGACTAGACATATCCTGGAGGAACAGGATGGTGATGGTGTTCGTTTTACTCTGTACGATGAACACTTAGCATCTGACTAGCATCTAGAAAACATCTGTTCCCAGAATAGTGATACCACCTTGTTCTATTTTGATTCTGTTGCTGTGGTAAAGGAAAGGGTTTATTTCATCTTACATGTCCAGATCACTGTCCATCATCGGGGGAGCTAAGGCAGGAGTTTGAAGAAGAAACCAGAATTAAGTTTGCTCCTAGGCTCATGCTCAGCTGTCTTTCTTATAGAGCCCAGGCCCACATGCCTAGGGAGTATATCAATTACAATGGGCTGGGCCTTCCCACATCAATTAGCAATGGAGAAAACACCCCACAGACATGCCCAAGAAAATTTTGCTAGGGGCAATTCTTTGAAATTCCATCTTTTCAGTGTGTCAAGTTGACAACTAAGATTAGCCATCAAACACCTTCTCATTGTACCATCAGAGTACCACAATTCAAAATGGGCAGATTAAAGAAATTGAAGAGATGAGTCTTTAAAAAAAATTATGTGTATATGTAAGTGTATGCCGTGTGTGTGTGTGTGTGTGTGTGTGTGTGTGTGTGTGTGTGTAGCCACAGCCAGAAGAGAGTACTGGACCCCACAGAGCTGGAATCACAGATGTATAGGCTACAAACTAAACTCTGGTCCTCTGGAATGGCAAAAGACAAACTTAACAGCCCAGGCATCTCTCTGAACCCATAAATTCTTTTTTTTTTTTTTTTTTTTTTTTTTGGTTTTTCGAGACAGGGTTTTTCTGTGGCTTTGGAGCCTGTCCTGGAACTAGCTCTGTAGACCAGGCTGGTCTCGAACTCACAGAGATCCACCTGCCTCTGCCTCCTGAGTGCTGGGATTAAAGGTGTGCGCCACCACCGCCCGGCTCCCATAAATTCTTTTAAAAATAAAATCTTTTTCATGTATTCTGAGAATTTCATATATGTATACAATGAATTTTCACCATATTCACACCCTGCTAGTCTAATTGGATCCCATTCCTAACAATTTTCTTCCAACGTCATGTTCTCTCCTTTTTATAAATATGGGAACATTTAGTCAATTCACAGGACTGTGTTGTAGAATATTACTTTAGCCAAGCAAAGATGTGTTACATTTGTTTATTCTGCGAAATACTACTTTAACTGTGTAAAGTGTGTTACATTTAATTATGGAAAGATGTGGTGCCTTTGTTTCCCCTTGACTGTCTGTGTGAAAGCATCTTAGCTTTAGGAATTCACTAAAGGCTTTCTGATACTCTCTTTTATATCTTTTTAGGGAGAATTTTCTATGTGATAACTTCAAAGAATTTTTTAAGAACTGACCTTTTTTTAAATTTCATGCCTAAATAAATACTGACCTTAGATAAATACTGATGCATTTATTTCCTTATAATAGCATGCTTTAAGAAATTATGGAAATGGGGCCAGGCATGGTGACACATGCCTAAAATCTGAGCACCTAGGAGGCAGAGGTAGTCAGATCTCTATGAGTTTGAGGCGGGCTTGGTCTAACAGTAAATTCAGGCCAGCTAGGGCTACGTAGTAAGACCTTGTCTCAAGAGAAATTAGTTAGTAGGTATTAAAGTATATATTTTACTACAATTAAACAAAAGCAAAGGTGGGACCCCTTATTTGTGCCTCACGGAGTGTCTTCTCTGTGCTTTTCATCATTATCTGTCACTTTAACTGATATATCAATCAGGTCTAGTGGTAGAGCCTCGCCTGGTGAAGCTGTTAGATGTTCAGGCTTTTGCCCAAATGACTCCATTATCTTTGGGGAACCAACCCGGAAGAAAAAGACACCTTTCTCAGGCCTGAACACAGAGAGAAAAGATTCAGTGGTTTCACAGCTGCTTGAGTCAGCTTTATTCAGGACCTTTTCTTATCATTCTACTTGGGCTGGCATCCACCACTTTTTACCACAATTTGGGACAGCAGAGAAACCAATGTCTGGGCCCTAGGAGCTCTGAAGTTTGACTGTTTGGATCTCTCTTTCAAGTCTATCTTGGACCTTGCCTTCCTTTTTGAGAGGGTAATGGGGTTTTAAGAGAATGAATCTCCAGCAAAACACACACAGAAAGAAAGAAAAAAGAAAGCCATCTTCCCAGAGGAATCTTGAAAGCTTTCAGAGACTGAGGAAGAAAAGAGATCTTAAATGCTCAAGGGTATCCTTTGAAATGCATATTTGAATTATGCAAGAACAAAGTTGCCATGACAAAGGATACTGCACAGTGGCACTGCATTTTCTATGTATAGAGTGGGTGTCACTCAGATGCAGGAGGAATTCTATGGACTATGAGCACCATGAATGATGGGGTAGCAGTTGTACTGGCTACACAACTTTGCCTGCAGTTCAGCTAAGCTCTTCCTGGAAAGAATGAGTCCCCGTTCAGAATCCAGCACAGAAAAAACAAGTGAGGATTATTCAGTTGCAGCTGACAATTCACCCGTTTTCCTCTAGAGAAGGCGATCCTTGTGGACTCATTCAAATCAATTACTACCTCTCAGGAAGCCCAGTTGTAAGGGTCTTTTAGAAATGTTTAAATATACTTCGTTACCACTTCTTAGAAGCCCTGCATTTTCCCATGCCCAACAAGTTTTAACGTAAGTTAAATTCATAGCATGGAAGCATGGACGAGACTGAACATTTGGGAATTTCATCTACTCAGCAGCTCCTGTCTAGATTTTTCCAACTTGGACTTAACATAGTTTAACACAGGTATCCATGGGAATTCCTACTATAAATTCAGATACTAACAGTTTTCTGTTTGATCTGCCTGAGAATCACAGCATCCCTTACCAAGAATAAGGAGTCTGCATCTCATGAAGTCCACGCTGAAAAAGTCTGTAATAAATGTTATGATGTGACGGTCTTTTTCTTAACATCCTTAAATTCACTGTTAATAACTGGAAGTAGGACCTCAGGGAGACAACTGGATAATAAAAACTGTGCCCTTATGAAAGGATAACCTATTTGTGGATTAATGTATTACTGAGGGAGTGGTTTTGCTATAAAAGTTGCACTTGTTCTTCTTTGCCATGTGATCCCTGATATATGATGTAATCATAATATCTTCACCAGATGCTGGTACCACACTCTTGGACTTCTTAGCCTCCAGAAATATGGCTATATAAGCCTCTAATCTTTATAAATTACCTAATCTGAGGCATCTTGTTACAGCAACAGGTAACTATAACAGTACATAGACATCAATTTCATTGTTGAAACATGGTTTTGTTTCTGTTTTCACTAGTTTTTACCTCAAGACTACAGCCTACTTGTTGATTATGGGGCAGAGATGTTTGGGAAACATTAGTATAAACTATAAACCATTGACATTTGTGTTATGTCTTTGATTAAAATTAATATAGTGTCACATTAACCAGGCCAGGATGACAGCATGACAGCATTTACTCTGTGCAAGGGGCACTGGGATAAGAATGCCGTTTTGTACCTGCTCAGTTTCTTGTTTGTATTTATCTGCGCGTTCTTCAATGGATTTTTTCTCTGATCGAGTTTGTTCCAGGTCTTTGCGGAGCTTGGCAATTTCTTCCTGCAGACTGAGGACCCGCCCAGTGGCAACCTTAGCTTCCTCCTCACTTAACTGAAGCCGTTCTACATCATTTCGTAGTTTTTCAGTCTCAGAGTTGTATACTCCTTCCAGATTGGTCAGTTTCTCCATGAGGCATTTGTAGTCTTTATTCTTTAAATACAAATGTAAGTAACAATAAGTAAATACTTATAACATGAATGACCAAATATATGCAGTAAGAAAACCATAGTGATTAGTCAGATTCTTCCAGACTGTGGTTAATTACATTTTTTTAGGATTTTCCTTTTATTTTGTTTTGAGACTGGGTCTTACTATTTAGTACAACTGCTCCAGAACTTGTGTAACTCATGATCCTCTGTCTCAGATTTATAGGCGTGCACAACCAAGTCCAGCTATGAATTCCTTTTTACCAAGACAGGGTCTTATATGCAGCCTTGGCTGGCGTAACTTACTATGGAGACCAGGCTGGTTTCAAACTCATAGAGAGCCACCTGCCTCTATCTCTGCCTCTGCGGTGCTGAGAAAAAAGGCATGTTATACCATTCTTATAAATTATTATGACATCATTACAGCACTGAGATAGGATCTGGCCAAATTTGCTATACAAAAATGATCATAATATACCCTGCATTGAAAATGACATTAAGCTAGGTGTAGTGGTACACTCCTTTAATCCTAGCAATTAGTAGGCAGAGACAGCTGGATCTCTGTGAGTTCAAAGCTGGCCTGATCTAAAGAGTAAGTTCCAGGATAGCCAGAGCTAAAACAGTGAGAACCTGTCTCAAACAACAACAACAACAACAAAGAGCCCCCCAAACCCACAAAACCCAAAACAACTCAACAATATTGAGCATCAGAACCAGGACATAGTAACAACACATTTCCTTAGTGCAAGTAGAAAATGATATGGCATTAGTTCCTATCTGCTCAGCACTTTTCATAATCTAAACAATGGCTTCTTCATCATACAAATGAATAACAGCACAGAACAATTAATTCTGATTTATATGATATGCAACATAAATATGATTCTCATAATCATAGAGTTTCACAGTGAATTCTTATGTTTGTAATTTTTAAAAAAGATTTATTTATGTCCTTTTTGTCTGTATATACATTTGCACACCAGAAGGGAGCATTGGGACCCATGGGACTATAGCTATAGATGGTTGTGAGCCACCATGTAGGTGCTGGGAATTGAACTCAGAGGACTTTTGGAATACAACTGGTGCTCTTACAGCTGATATACATATCCTTCAGTCCCACAGTTTCCTAGTTTTTAGTCTAGAAATAAGGGAAGGAGATGAAGAGATGGCTTGCTGGTTAAGGCCAGCTGGACTGCGACTGAAAAAGCATGGGATAAAACCGGACTCTCTGAACATGGTGGACAATGAGGGCTGCTGAGAAGCCAAGGACAATGGCACTGGGTTTGATTCTACGTCATGTTCTGGCTTTGTGGGGCGTAGCCAGTTTGGATGTTCACCTTCCTAGACCAGGATGGAGGGGGGAGGACTTTGGATTTTCCACAGGGCAGGGAACCCTGACTGCCCTTCAGACTGGAGAGGAATGGGGAGTGGAGTGGGGGGGGGAGACGGGGAGGGAAATGGGAGGCGGGGAGGAGGCGGAAATTTTTTTTTCAATAAAAAATTATATTAAAAAAAAACCACACCTGCTCATCCACTTTGCGCTGCAGCTGCATAATCTTGTTTTCCATGCCAATATGGAGCTTCTTGTAGCGTTCCACAGAGCGAGCCTCAATTTTCAGTTTCTTCAGCTCACGCTTGGCCATCATCCGCCGGAAACAGCACTGAAGGTAGATGATGGCTTGCATGGTTCTCTTATAATGTGTACGAGCCAGCCAG
Source organism: Alexandromys fortis (assembly GCF_014885135.2). Lineage (NCBI taxonomy): Eukaryota > Metazoa > Chordata > Mammalia > Rodentia > Cricetidae > Alexandromys > Alexandromys fortis. Next base: position 8,811,920 of record NW_026067900.1, on the reverse strand, counting down.
CCACGAACACGTTTCTGAATGATGACTGCTTTATGCTCACGAAGTATCTGCAGGAAAAGGGAGATAACCTGAGTCTCTAGACTAGACTCAAAAGTTCAACTCTATGCTCCTATGTATGTCAAACTGAGAATCCATACTTAGAGAGGACAAAATATTGAAACAACAGCGGTTTTATGTGGATTATATATCACAGGAATCTAAAGGTATATCATTATATATATATATATATATATATATATACACATATTTCTCAAATCATCTTTCAATGTCTACTTTTCTAGTTACATTTTATTATACATACACACAACTATAAACAATACATGGAATTGGAAGCAGTTTAAATAAAAAATACCAGATTGCAAAAAGGAAAAATTCTACAAAGAACATAAAAAAAAGCATCAGTTCCTTATTGGTGTAGGATTTTTGCTTGTAAAAGGCTTTATAAAACTAAGAATCAGGTACTTTATGAACTATGTGCTATTAAAATAAAAGATTGTCCCACTACACTGCTTCACTATGCACTGGGCCTGGACTTGAGGTCATGGGCATGGCCAGTAAGCTGGCTGAGAAGCTGACACCTGTGTTAGAGAATGGTCATTTATGACTTACTGACCCCACTCCTGAAACTCAGAAGGCGACATTCTTTTTGTTTGTTTGAAATAGCATCTTTCTGGGTAGCTCTGGTTAGCTAGAATTCATTATGTAGACCAGGCTGGCATTGGACCTATGAAGGTCCACCTGCTTCTGCCAGCTGAGTGCTGGGATTAAAGGCATGTGCCACCTGCCTCAGCCTAACGTTGATGCTCTTGTCTGCCACATTTGAGGTATATCATTCTGGTATGATTTTCTCCTGTTGTTGTTTCCAATGCAGCAGTAATCTGTTATGGATGTCAAGGTAAAGGCACATGCTTTAAAAGGAAAGCTAAACACACGGAAATGTAAAAGAAAGTAATCTTACTTTTACTTTTTTAAAGTCATGACAGTTTCTTAAACTTTTATACAACTTAGAAGAAAAGGATTGCCTTATGAGAAAGATTTCTTGTCACTGAAGACCATTAAGCAGAGACAATGTGAACAATTTTTAGAAACGTTTTTCCCCTGGAACCCACAAGACGGAAAGAATCAAGTCCTCTAAGTTGTCCTCTGACACCTGTACTGACACAATGGCACACATGTATGCACACACACAAAACCAAGTACATGCTTTAAAACAGATTCATCAGTGATCTGTGATCTACAGAGGACAGTAATGATTCTAAGACAGAAACAGTACTTGTCAGGACAAGAGTGTGGCTTAGTAGAAGATGCATGCTTAGTATGCATGAAAGCCTTGAATTCAACCCCAGTGCCTCATGCAAAAAAAAAGATTATTTGTTGGGCTTGTAAGATGGCTTAGTGGGTAAGAATTGTTTGCTACACAAACATGAGGACCTAAGTATGAATTCCCAGAACCCACATGAAAAGCTGAGATGGATACATGCCACTATAGCCCTAGCACCGAGAGGTGGAGATGAGTTGATCTTGGGAGTTTACTGGCTTCAGGTTCAGTGAGAGATTCTGTATCAAGGTAATAAGTAAGACAACTGAAATCCTGCTCTGGTCTCAACATAGGTATGTATATCTTGCATACCCACACAATGACAAGCCTGCAAAACACACAAACACGCATGCACGTACACACATGCACACACAGAGTATCAAAAATGTACCATATTCCAGTTAATGTAATTTTAGCCACACAGATATTAGAGTTATTTCCTTTTCACCATGATAAATTCTCCTAAGCTTTTCTTATTCTGTCCACGTGTCATATATTTAACCTGTTTGTGTAGTTTACCTCTCTGTAGCTGTCTACATATTGTCCTAATCCTTGGAACTTGTAGTTGTGATTTTACTTGGAAAACAGGTGTGACTAGGTTAAGGATCTTGAGATGGGGATATTATCCTGGATTATAAAGGTGGGACTTAAATACTATCATAATTTAAAAACTACTTTTAAAAAACCAATAATTTGGGGGAACATATATGGGAGTTGACTCTTTCCTTCCACAATGTGAATTCTGGGGATCTAACCAGCCCCATGATTTTTAGTAAGGGATAAATGATACAAAGATAGAGCAGAGATGAGAGCAATGTGACCTGAATACAGGCACAAGAGTGTAAGCCACCATAGGAAGGGACAAGGAATATATTGTCTTTGGGCTTTTGGAAAATGTGGTACTGCTGATACCTTGATTACAGCCCAGTGGTTTTGGAATTTTGGCCTCCAGAAAGCTGAGAAAATAAGTCCTGTTGTTTTTAGCAACCAAATTGGTGGTTTCTATTTCACTTTACTTTTTTAACTTTACAAATTTTCAAACAAATGTAAATAGGAAGTATATTTTCTATTGTCTTGTTAACAAGTATATCTAATTACTCAATACTAGCATACTTTTCAATTGTGTTGTCTCCACATGGCTTTTGTATAGACAGAAAATATGATTACTGGAATGTATGAACAAACTTGAAAACAGCACCTTACCTTGCGATATCTATTTCTTGCCAAATAGCCTCTCAAATAAGACTGAAGAACAATAGTGGCAGCTCGTCGAATCTTGTACTTCCTGAGAACCACATACATGCGCCAGTACTTTTGAATGGTGGTTGCTGCCTTGGTTCTGCGTAGGAACTTAGCATAGCTGGTCAAAGAAAATAGTGATGTATTGTCAGTCATCAAGACTGCAAAACATGAATGTCAATGTCTTAGGTATCCTAAGCAGACCTCTCTGTTGGTTGCTCTAATATTCATGACAAATAAGCATTTATATTTACTTACACATGTTCAGCAATGTGTAGCTTCTGAAGTACTTTTTCATTGAGGTTTCCTTAATTTTGAAAAGCAGGATGTCCCATATTGTCACATAAACTTCATAAAGACTTCATAAAATTAAAACTGTTTGTATATGCATTCTGAAATATAACTATTTGCTAGAACTTTTCTGTTAATTGCTCCTCAATAGTCAGATTAACTGTCTCATATTCATAGTTATTTTAATTTACATACACTTTCTTCAACTTCCATGTTTTAGCAAAAGAGATACAAATTCTAAGTTGGTAGCAATTCAAATCTGAATTATCCCAAGTCTACGTGAAATTCCATTTTTTTAATTGTCTTGTTAGTTTGTTGTGCTTTGAAATTAATAACGAGTGAGATGCTAACTTCTCAGGTAGGTCCTGGATGGACCATGAGTTAGCCGAGGTCCATGAGGCCATAAGGAGACCTACCATCGAGCCTGATAGCCCCGCACGTATCGCTGCACTGTGATGGCTGCCCTCTGCATGCACAAATATTTCTTCCTTAGCAGCCACCCACGGATGGTCTTCTGGATCCGGATGCAGGCAGCCCTCAGTTTGTCAGCCCTCAATTTTTCTAGATAGGCAACTTGACCAGCACGGAAAAAGATCTTTGTCTTACCAAACTGGTATTTGTCCTTGTCCTATTTTAGAGGGAAAAATATAAACAGAAACACTGATTTTATAAAACAAATTAAAGATGGGGAAAATCTAGAAGCAGAATTAGTAAAAGAATGAATCTTTTATCTAAAACCTGGGTTACATCTCAATGAACTAACAGAACCAGATTTTTTTTAAATCCTATTTAAGCTGTGTAAATAGAAAGGATTTTAGAGAAAATGGTAGCCTAAGAGTTATTTTCCAGAATTATTCTACCTGGAATTAATATCTGGGCCCAAAACTGGCAGTGGGTTCTATGCAGCTATTATCTGCTTGTTTGAATTTTAAACATCTTAAGGAAATGGAGGTGCTCCCTTTGAATGACCGCTGTAAGAGTACATCAGGCTGCATAATCCAGGAGCAGCTGAAGAAACAAACAAACCAGTGTGAAGAATAAGGCAGGAAAAAAGCACACAAAATAAAAAAGTTAAAAAAAAAACCCAAAAACAAACCACCAGCCAATCCCTCCAAATCCTTGTGCTCATGTTAAGGGTATGCATCTAAATAGTTACCATGTGGCTTCAACAGTGTCTAAAAACAAATACAACCTCATAAAAGTGTTAAAAACCGTCTACAGATTGCCAATTTCTTTTATTAATATTGCATTGGCTTTTATGCATAAGCAGAGCTATAGACAGGGATATTCATGTGATCACCTCAGATGTAAGCATGCAAATCATTAACCATTTTCATATCAAAAGAACAGCGCAAATTGCATATAATAATCACTACTGTGTTGGAATTCTAAGCAAAAATAGAGAAACTCAATTTTTGTTGTAAGCACATATATATATCCCTTTAAACATGAAGTTAAAAAATTAGAGACTGTAACATATATCTGAAAAGTCTAAAATTATTTAATAACATTTGCATGGAAACCCTAACTAGGTCCTCTCCCACTGTCCATTTTACCTTAGCTACTACCTCTGCCTCCACTGGATCCAGGCCTTGAGTGGTCTGGGTGAGGAGGCAGGTGCATGATTGTCTCAGCTTTTTGTTCCACATTCCCATCTGAACCCAAATTAGAAAAGAGCTGGGCCAAACTCAAAAAACAAAACAAAAAACCCCAAGAAATATTAAAAAGCATTACATCCTTAGGGAGGGATGGGATCCTTAGTTCTCTTAAAGGGGGGAAAATTATTAAAGAAGTATTACATTTAATTAATAGATAGTAATTATGACTACTTCATAGTGAGGCACAAGTAAAATTAATTTTTAAACATCTTTTCATACATCTCAAACTCATCAAGACTCAGGTTAGAGATTTTCTACATGTCCTGTGAGGGCCTGGGGAACTGTTAAATATACAAATTATAAGGTATTTAGTTCAGTGGTAAAGCATTTGCCTAGTATATGCAAAGTCCTGGGTTGTATCACTGGAACAGAAAAAAAATAAAGTGTGGGGGGAAGGGTGTTAAACTGTTTGGTCCGTCCCAGACCTACCAAATCAGAAATTCTAGGGGTGGAGGCCAGCAATCTGTATCAGGCAAGAGCTCCAGGTGACTACACAAAATAGTTTGAGAGTTTCTTTGACTATCATGGAACTGTCTATAGCACCATCATCTATCTATATAATTCTCTACTGTCTCATACATAACTCTTACCCTGTAAAAGGCCACCTTACTGTTTCCTTTTAAAAAATGTTTTATGTGTATCCGTGGCTTGCTTGCAAAGAATGCCCACTACATGCATGGCTAGTGTCTGTGGAGTCTAAAAGAAGGTGCTGCATCCCTTGGAACTTGAAGAACGATTGTGAGCTACCATGTAAGTGCTGGAAACAAAACCTAGGTCTTCTGCAGAAACAGCATAGGTCTTCTGCAGAAACAGCAAGTGCTTTAACTGCAGAGCCATCTCTCCAGCCCTAACGATTTATTTTTCATGAGTCTCTATGAGTGTATGTTGTGTGTGCAATGCCCACTTAAGTAAGAAGGGGGCTTTGGGTCTCCTGGAGCTGGAGTTACAGTTGCAAGCCAGCAATGTGGGTGCTGGGAACTGAACACGATCTTATGCCACAACAGCAGGAGCTCTTAAGCATTTCTCCAGCCACTTCAGCAAATCTTGAGTTTTTTCCCCCTACTTTTTAATAGCTTATTTCATTTTTAACCAAACATACATATTCTTCAGATCCTGACTCAAATCCTACACCTCATGTAATTATTCTTCTTTCTCACAATTGGATATGATTTTGCCTTCCTCTAATATCTGCCTGCTTCCTCTGTATCTTTGTCATTTTTTTAAATATTAAGATTTTTAGTAATATATATATACACATATATACATATATACATACATGCATACATGTGTGTCTCTGTGAATGAAAATGTAAGCATCCAAGAAGACAGAGGTGCTGGCTCCTTTGGGAACGAGAGTTACAGTTGGGTGTGGGCCACCCTACATGGGTCTGGAGTCTAGTATGCACTCTTCTACTGAGCCAAATCTCGAGCCCTCACTCAATATTTGAGGTAGAAATAATTATCTGCATGCTCATCTTTAAAATGCATCTTTACTTGTCTTTAAAATAAAAATGGGCTCTTTTCCTTAATTATATCTGGTATCACCCATAACTAAATACTAAGAACATTTTTGTTGACAATGATCAAACTATCTAAAAGGGCTGTGTCTCAAGTCTAAGTCCAACCTTTTTCAAAACAGTTTTCTGGTGTTGGCTATCAGCATCCACATTACTTCTAGCATAGTAAATACAGTGAGTCTCACTTGAACTCTATGTCAGGTGTTTTCCTACTTAAGCAATCCAATAATGTGGGTTATGATATTTAATGTTAAGTTTGCAGGGCTTTTACGGTTCAGAATGATAAAGCCTTTGGATAATATCTTTCAGAAACAAGTAAAAATCATTCTCACCAATATCAGTTTCTCTAATACATTCTTGCATGTTTGTTTTCTATCTCCCAGCACATCTTTCTGCTTCATTAGGACCCGATACCGGCTGAAAAACTCTTGATAAGTCCACCTAGAACAGAAGCCCATAACAGCTTAAAGATTCAAGCAAGAACTGCTTCCACAAAGCTCCCTTACATTGAAGACTGTGGGCTCACCGTGAGGGAAAACCTGCTGCACTGATTCGGATGGTCTCCAGGACACCACATGCTCTCAGTTGCTGCACTGCCCTCTTCTCATCAAATCTGCATGGAGAAACAAAAGCTGTTAGACCACAAAGACCCAGGCTGTCAAGGGTTAAATTCTTCTGTCAAAAGGCAAGTAGATAAACTAGAAAAGAAAGCATTCAAAATCTGGAACAGTGACCAAAATGAAAAACTCCATGAAAGAGTAGAGAAGAAACATTTTGCAGTAAAAATAAAGAGCTGTAGATAGTTCCTCTGGTTCATATACTAGAGTGTCATAAGAAAGTCCACAGAGCTTGCTAAAAAGAAAGAAGACAGAATTTTCTCTCACTTTGCCCATCCTGTAATGAGTGTGCAATTATGGCTTAGCCTGACTGAAAATCCTCCGATTTCATTAGCTCAGTACATAGACCACCCCTGGGGCAAAGATTGATGAAACTGAAACACAAATTAAACATACCCCATTTAGTTATTTAAAAAACCAACTACACAGAGGCAGGCAGATCTCTGTGAGTTTGAGGACAGCCTGGTTTAAAGAGTGAGTTTCAGAATAGCCAAAACCACACAAAGAAACCCTGTCTCAATAAACAAAAACAAAGAAACAAAAAACACCCCCCAAAAGCAACAACTTCATTTTTCTACAAGCCACTTACTGTGAACATATGAAACAATGGTAGTAGTAAAGCAATAAAAATGTATTTATTCATTACATTTCACATTTATTTTATCCTAAGCATGATGGTGGAAATGCCTAGGAAGGATTAGGAGGTGTGTGACTTTGCTGGTGAAGGTATCACTGGGCTTTCAAAACCTCTTCCCATTCCCAGCTAGCTTTCCCTGTCTCTCTCTGTCTTATGCTTGTTGATCAAAATGAAAGCACTTAGCACTGGTTCAGCAAGACCATCCAGACATTCACTCATACACCGTAGAATAAGAGCTGCAACTTTGAGTCTATATAGTTAGTCTTTTATTTATTTATTTATTTGTTCGTTCATTCATTCATGGATTTTTTTTTTTTTTTTTGAGACAGGGATTCTCTGCAGCTTTGGAGCCTGTCCTGGAACTCCCCCTGCAGACCAGGCTGGTCTCAAACTCACAGAGCTCTGCCTGCCTGCCTCTGCCTCCAGGGTGCTGGGATTAAAGGTGTGTGCCACCACCATCAGGTATCTTTTTATTTTTTTAACCTATTTACTTTTATTTTATATGCATATATATATATAATGTTTAGCTAAATGTAGATCTGTACAACTCTTGAATATCTGGTGCTCAGAGGACAAAAGAGGGTGTCAAATGATTTAAAATATGGTTGGGAACTGTCATATGGGTGCTGGGAGTCAAACCCAGGTACCTTGGAAGGGCCAGTACTCTTAACAGTTGAGCCATCTCTATAGCCTCATGGCTGGTCTTTCAAAATTACATTTAAAAAGTCTTATTTGGCATGATATTTCTGCTATTTATGGGGTAAAATACGATATTTCAATAAATATGCACAATGATCAAATCATAACTTGATCCTTAGACCACAAATTCTTCTAGACTTATGTCATCCTAAGGAAATACAGAAATTTTTGGCAAAAATACTTGACAGAAATTGTTATCTGAAATAGGAGGGGTTTCAAGAAGAGTAACAGGGAGGGACTGAAGGGAAGAAAGTGATACAATTGTGTTTTATTAAAGCATTTTTTTAAAAAAAATAATAGCTGTAAGAACCTAAATGATTTAAATAGATTATGGATCATCTATAACATCAGATACTCTGCAGTCATTCAATCAATTATGTAGCTTTTTAAATACTAATCTAGGAACTGTCCACAATCAATGATATTAGGAGTGGAGTTGAAATAGCAATTATAGCCTGAGACCCTACCTTGTTAACCTCAGTGTCTCTGTCTCTCTCTCTCACACACACACAGGAAAAGAAGGAATGCTAACTCATCCAGCACATGTGACAATTTACACTACTTATCTCTCTCTACTACCTTCCTGAAAACCATCTCAATAATACACATGTGTTACTTTTAAAGTTAGAGAAATATCTATATTTTGAAATCATCTCCAGAAAGATTCATTTTTACCTCTGACTTGGTATGTGAAGTAGGATGAGATTTTGATATGTTCTCTGGCTCCAACAGAAAAGAGCAGTAGGTAGGCCTTGGCAAAAGAAGCCTTTATTTAGCCAGCCCTGCTTTTAACTAATGTAAAAATTAACAAAAATCCCAGAAATATCTCCAACAGAGATAAAGTCAAAACAGAATCAGAAATAACTGGCTGGCCTCAAATTTTCAAATCCTTAGTGAGTCAACTGCTAATTTGTTTTCATGTTCCCAAAAGGAAACAAACCTGAGAACTTGATCCAATAGTAGATTCCCTATACAAGACATGAAGATTTCCCCAGAAATCTTTCTCTTCATTTCAGTTTGACTTACGTGAATGGAAACTTGAAATCATTAGGCTTAATGCAGCGTACATAGTGAGGAGTCGTGGCGTTGAGGGTTTCCATAAGCAGGTGAAGGGAGTTTCGAAACTGCATGAAAAAGATTTTAAAAATTAAAGTTTTGCTTGAGGCCTACGACAATTCTCCTCCTTTGACATAAATAGAGGCGATTTTGCAAACTATAAAGTCATCTTCACAGGGGGCAGTTATTAAACAAGAGTTCTAGGGCTTTTGTTTACATTTGTCTGAACTCTACATGTTTATTCTAAATATGCATGTACCTTTCTTCTACTCCTTTCTCTGTAGCTTCCTGTTGTGAGCTCCACTATATGTGACTTATATAAGGCATGAACTCTGCTCAAAAAAGCTGCAGATTTCTTAATATTATATAAAAAATAAGCAGAGAACAGGCAGAAGGACAAACAGAAAGAAAGCATCATTAAGGACATGGGTCAAGACTGGATGTTGTGAACCCACATCAGGCCCTGTTCCTATATGCAAGGCCTCAGAGGAATAACACACTATGCTGACTAGTGTTCGACCTCCCTTCCAAAGCTCCCCCCCTCCCATGTACAGACACCAAGCATGTGTGGGATGTTTCCCACTATCTACAGGGATATGGATAGCAAGGGATATTTTCCATTATCCACAGGAAGAAGAGGGGACTTTCTTGCACTGAGGAAGCTGATGGATGCTCTGTAAGAATACAGAACTGAGACAACCAATAACAAAACAAAGATAGCAGTGGTCTGAGACATGATATGCACTAGAGGAACTGAGACATAGAAAATTATTTTTGGAAAGGCTAATGTAGTTATGAGTGTGGAGTGGGTAAAATATAGCTGGACAGTATTGTTTGCACAGCAGAAACACTGACCTTTCTTCAGCTGAAGAACCTGTCCACAAGGATGTGGAAGCTGAAGGGAAGGAGGCTGGTAGCAGCAGCTCCTGAACTCACCTGGTGTCCCACTGTTTTCTTGTGTTCCTTGGTCATCTGACCAGGTCGGCCCTTGGTAGGCTTTACAGGCACTCGAGTGAGAGGAGTGCGCCCTGAAGAGGTGGCGGAGGTAGGACTGATGGCCTTCTCATCATCTTGAAATAGTTCTGGTAGCATCTTAAACTAAGTCAAAAATAGTAAAAGAAAATTGTATCTCTAGAACCAAGTGCAACACAGCCCAGCTCTTGGGAGACAGAGAGAGGAGGCTCATGAGTTCCAGGCCAGACTTATCAAGTAAGTGACTTCAAGGCCAAACAGGACAATATCTAAAAGACTAAACCAAAACAACAAAAATTCATACCCTAAACTGTATATGGAAAATAAGCCTAAGTAGAAGACACATTACAGATACTTCTAATAAACATTTATGGTTGTATATAGTTATAGTCAGACTCACAGAAATAATTTCTGTGTTAGGAGCAAAAAAAAAATATAAGAGAAGGGAAATATAAATGTCACAAATATATGCTGGAAAAAATAATTCTATAAAGAAACTCAATTATGTATAGACTTGAAGATCTAACTAATCCCAAAGGAAATGTCAGTTAAACATACAAGTGGTTTTGAATATAATTATGAGAAAATATTAACCAAAAGACTAAATTTATTACCTCAGTTCTACAAGGGGGGTTATGTGGCAGAAACAAAGGACTAGGCCAGGTGTGTGGGTGGCTGGAGTTGTAAGCACTAACTCAGAACACCCAAGGGTTTCAGCAGAAAAGTGCTGTGAATAAGCTTTTACTATTGGAAGGCAAAAATTAATGAATTAATAATTTTAAGAAAATAATTTGGATTGTATAACAAAGGAGAAAACCTTGTTATTATCCTATGTGTATTTATATTTGACTTTAAGAAATTTAAAACTTTAGTGCAATTACCATACTCATTTGTTTTTTGAGATGGGGATCTCACTATGTTACCACAGGAACTAGCTCTGTAGATCAGACTGATCTCAAACTCTGAGAGCTGCCTGCCTCTGCTTCACCTTTAATAAGTGAGTGGATACCAGTCAATATAGTTGGATGAAAATTTCTGAAACGAAGAAGACCTGAAACTAGTCCACAGCAACATCTTGCTATATGGACACATCTTTCTAACACTGTTTTATTTTATATAAATAAAATCAATCATTTGCATAATTCAAGTCACGCTTGTAACCACCAATTATTTACTAATCTCAGATTATCTAGGAAAATTTTTTTCTATGAGATAGATCACTTTCACTGAAAAACAAAGTCATGTGTCTGTAGTTTTATGATTTAGGAGGTAAATGGAGGTGGTTCAGAGTTCAAAGCCAGCCTCAACTTCCCATCTACATGCTTTGAGGACAGCCTGGACTAAGTGATGTCCTGTCTTAACAGGCAAGCAATAGCAAACTCAAACAAAGCTAGGGGGATGACTCAATCGGTAAAGTGCTTGTCTTGCTGAGTTTGAACTCCACCAGCTACATAAAAAGTTGGGCAAGGTGGCACATGGCTGTAATCCCAATAGTGAAGAGAAAACAGGAGAATCCCTGGGGTTCATTGGTCACCTCACTCTATATTTACTGCTGAGCTCCAAGTCAATGAAAGACAATGTCTCAAAAGAAGTAGACAGTGTTCCTAAGGACAGCTTGATATTGTCCTCCTTCCTTCACACACATACTCATACACTTGAACATGAGTGTCCCCATGTGTGTGTGTACACATGTGCACACATGTGCACTAACAGCATACACTTAGAATTATTGCATCAGAAAATGTTCTATAATGTATTCTTCAGAGGCTGTTTTTCTTGGATCTTGTTTCTAGTGCCTCTTCTGGCTGCCTTTTAACTGGAACATCTGGCTTCAGCTCTAGGAGTTTTTATATCCATGCTCTCTCCAAGTCTCAATGCGTTAAAAGGCACCAAGTTCTGAAGCCCACAGCATTTCTACCACCTCTCTGCCTTTCCCTGTGACCTGCTTCAGTCCTCACTTCCCATATGACAATTCTACCTGGCTATCTCTAATTGACAATTTAATCAAAACATATCTAAAGTAGACACAAATGGATTTTACATCGTTCTTATCACCAAAACTTCAGTTCATAGCACATAGTACAAATATCAGCAAAATGGTCCTTCTAAGAGAACAGACTGGTATTGTATTACACTTCATTATACCAGGTTCAGAGAAAAAATAAAGTTCAGGTCTCTTGGTTGAAATGCTACAAAGACTGGGAATAAGAAAGGCCTTTGAACTTACATGAAAATCATAAACTATCCCCATTTCAACTGCAACAATAGTATATAGACTGGCTCTTCTCAATGACTCTTCGAATATGCTGCTACCCTCTGATGATTAAGGACCCACTAGCCAAACAGGAAATTAGGAATAAAGAAAGAGTTGATTATGGGTACATCTAGAATGAGAACCCATGTTTTATTTAAGCTAAATTATTTTGACAAAGTATTAACAATAGAATGTCATGCTTACATTATAGATTAAAGTGACAAAGACCTTTGAATCACACTAAATGATTGTTACTGTAAAAACGTTTGCCTTGAAAATCAATCTTATAAGTTAAGAAAGCATTAATACTCAACACTTGTTAAGGGTTAAAAAAAAACAAATTTGATTTTTCCATGAATATCTGACTCATCTCTGAGGGTTAAAACTAGAATTTGGTCTTAATGTGATCTTTATATTATTAACATAATTGACTATAAAAAGTTGTTATTTAAAAAATAAGAATCCTATTATTTATATACTATTTCACAGATGTTAAGAGGATTCTCTTAAAATAGGCGAGAAGAACAAAAGTGCCATCAGTAATCTATAAGGTCCACTTGAACACTTTTACTATTGAAGTGAGTATTGCAGCATCAAGTGACTGACTTCCTGGTTTGCTCCCTTAGGCTGACTGTGTGCCCCTCCCCCATCTTTTCCAGAAAAAGGTCAGCAGGTGGTGGTACATACCAACTTAACTAATCATACTTCTTTGCCATCAGGAATATTCTTTTTCCTAGTTAAAGAGGTGGCTATAGTATTTGTTCTTATGAAAAAAATAATTGAAACACTTTGGGTCACATCTGAAATTACAGCCATCATGACCCAGAGTTGATCTCCACTTAGATGGAGTGTAATAGGCCACATTTATAACAAATCCCTTCAAAATGATGAAGCAGAAATATCCTCTTGTCTAAGTTCCGCACAATGGCACAGGAGAGTAAAGCTACTGTGGAAGAGTGGTTAGAAGCAGGTTCTAAGCAAGACAGCATGAGCTTAACCTAACCTGGGAACTTACCAGTCCTAAGTACCTACAACTCACCTCCTCATCTGTAAAGGAGAGTAATGTAATAGCATCTCACTATAAGAATCACATGTGTCAACATTTGAAAGGTACTCAGTACAGGACCAGACACATATTAAGTAAGTGTTATATATTTGATAAATTAAAATTTTGATTAAAATTTGTTAGAAAATCATTATTAATATTAAAAGACTGACGCTAAAGCAATTAACATTTTATAGAACATATCCTGATAAGAGTAAGTCTATCCATGGTTACCTTGCTTGACTTAAGGACGTTAATTTGTTCTTCAAAAACAGTATCTTTATTCTTTTCAAGAAAGCCTTCACACTGGTACTCCACCTGAAATCACATGAAAAAAATCTCCTTAACTGATAACACTTTTGAATAGATGCTGCCATCATCAACAAAAGCATATCAAATAAATATGCGCTCTATGACTAGCTCTCAGCAAGTGGTATTACCAGTCTTTTGTAAGAGACCAGTACCATTCCTAGGGAAAGTATGGTAATTCACTACTGCAAACCTGACAGGATGTGCACAAAGGACTCCAAGCACTATTAGAGAGCTTCTTATACATCCGCGCTTTTGCTGCATTATTCGTAACAGCTAAAAAATGGAACCAGTCTTAATGTCCATCAACAGACGAGTGGATAAAGAAAATGTGGTACACACACACACACACACACACACACACACACACACAAAACGGAATTTTATCCAGCCACAATAAAAAAAATGTCATGAAATCATGATATTTGTAGGAAAACTGATAGAACTGAAAATTGTTATGTTAAATGAAGTAGGTCAAACCCAGAAAGATGAACATTCCAAGTCTTCTCTCATATGTAGATACTAGACTTCAATGTGTATTGTATGTGTGCATGTACACAGATATGAATGTAGGTCGTAAAACTAGAAAAGGGAGCATAACAGGGAAAAAGAGCTCTCAGTGGGGAAAATAAAAGACAAGAGAACCAATGTGACCTGAAGGCAGAACTGTAGCCATGGGATATGGAATGTGATCACAGGAGGAGGGCAGAAACAGTGGAAAGGGCTAGAGGAGGGGAACAATTAAGAACAAAGTATTTAAGAAAAAAAGGATAAAATGAAATCCATAGCACACACCAATACTTCCAGCAACTCTTAGGCAGAAGCACGAAGATTAGGAATTCAAGGTTGACCTCAGCTACACAGTAAGTTTAAGACCAGCATTAGCTACACAGACCTTGTCTCAAAATACAAAAATCCATTATCTTATATGTTAACTTTTAAAAATAAAAAACAAAATAGCAGAATAAAAAAAAAAGAAATATGTAATTCTGGTAAAAGTGTACAAATACCAATTTCCTAGATAAGAGTGGCAGTGACTACTATAAATGATCAAATCATCTGTCAGTTCATGGGTAAGCAGACTTGTAAGCTGCTCTCCCCCATGGAAAACAGAACACTTCCCAGGCTGACTCAGCATATCTTCTAAGCTAGAACACCACCTGCATCAAGCAGAAGTGGTCCTTGGAGGCAGTGGTTCTCAAACTGTGGGTCACAACCCCTTTGGGGGTCAAAGTACTCTTCCATAGGGTCACCTAAGACCATTAGAAAACAGATAATTCATAATACAATTCATAACAGTAGCAAAATTACAGTTATGAAGTAGCAACAAAAACAATTTTACAGTTGGGGGACTCCACAACATGAGGAGCTGTATTAAAGGATCATAGCAGATTGAGGACCATTGCTCTGAAGAGAGAAAAGATTAAGAGGAGAGAGTATGGGAAGAGTCAACAGCTGATGATGGACAGAGGGAGAAGATGGGCAAATATTGTATAATTTGGTAAAGTGGGACTATTTGATAATTAATTCCTTTTCTTTGAAAACCATACAACTTCAATCATCTGCACTCAAGGGGCTCTACCTCCTATACTCCTTAGATCACTTTAGTCATTCAAAGGTTTCAAGTCAGGACTAGACAATCAGAAAACTCTTCATAAAGAGGCCTCCAAACTCGCACAACACTGCCTATCCCACAACTTCCTTGAAATGCAAACCAGTCACAGGACCTTTGACTGCTCAGTGAACTGTAGAGCTTATGAAGAACGTATCACCATGCTTTCATAGAATTTTTCATGTATTTAGAGATGGAGTATGTATACAGACCATTCTAAATATCAGAAAAGTTTAATAAAGCCATCTAGACCCTAATTATGTAAACATTAATATCTCCATACTTAAACACCTTAAGTGGGCTTAAAAATCATAAACATATCTCATGCTAGCTCAAGCCAGAGATCAGGTTTGACTGTTAAATGAGTTACAAAAACACTTGTGGTTCTCAGTTTCTTGAATTTCAAAATTTCAGGCAAAAGACTTTTGACCCGTATTTATTTAATATATAATCCAACTGAAGTTAAAAAAAGAAAAAACCAAGAACCCAGCACTGTTGTTTTTCCTGAAATGATTTTAAAGAAAGCAAGCACTGCAAAGGAAAAACAATACTTGACTACTGATTTTTATTATAATTTAACATAAAGTATTAAAAAGGAAAAAAGACAAAAGGTTTCCTTACTTTGTCAGCAAAATGTTTGATGATGAAAGCTTTGTTTGACATACGAGGCTTCTCAAAGAGAGCACATTTGTTCAAATGTGTGTTGTACAGCTTTTGGGCCCATGTATCATCTGTGCCTTTAGGCATCTTGGGGAGAAAAAAGAAAGAGAAATGACTGAGCACTAAGGGTCTTCTGCTATATCAGCAACAAGAGGCCAGTTCCTATGTTCAACTTAAGAGCTCATTTTCCCTTCTCATCAGCACAAGTGAGCCACCAACGAAGGCATGGCCGAGCCCTTCATTGAGCTGATGCAGCACATCTGAGTGAGCATTTGCCTATACCAGGAATCATCAAATCAATATTTAATGCATTAACACAATAAGGCTTTACAAGTTAAAAATAAAATACAATTATTAGGCATACATTTTTGTTTTGTTTTGTTAAATGGAGGTAACATTTATACACACAAAGTGAAATATTAACTTAATCCAGAAAGGTATGAATTGGTAGTCTCTTCTTGTCATTTCTAGAAACTTTATTTTTTTTTCCTGTTTTTAAGACATATAATGAATGGGCTCATTCCATATACTCCTTGCATTTTCCCTTCTTACTTAGGTTGTTATTAACTTTTTGTTATGACAACTGTCATATTCCTTATACATATATACATTTATATATTTACAAGTATATTTATAGGTTAAACTCTTAAGTCAAAAGGCATACACATTTATGATTCTACTTTCCTCTAAAATATGTTGCATGAATTCTTGCCTTTCATCAAATATATACTAATTTAATTTTAATTTAATTATATTAAAATATTAATGTAATATTAAGTTAGTTTCAACAAAAGAAAGGTACCAAATTTAAAGTAACTTCAGGATATCATTTTTGCTTTGCTTTCATATTTTTAACCTTAAGTAAGAAAGAATATTTTTCTACCACATGCCTTGTAAAAAACACAGTTTTTAATTTATTACTATTGTGTGTTTGAGGGCAAGTTCATGCCATAGCCTTACACTGTTGGATCTGGGGATCAAACTCAGGTTGTCAGATCTATCTGGCAAGCATTTTTACCCACTGAGTCATCTCAGCAGCCATACATCTATTTTAAGCACCCTAAGTATGGCTTCATATGAGGGTCAACACATGATAGGCTGTGGTTTATTGTAGATAAACTAAAGGAAAAAAGATTAAGAAAAAAGATAGATTCACCTAAGGACATTCAGTAATAAAGTGAAGGATACAGTGACTTCCTAACATGCTACATCTATAAATGTTAACGTTAAAGACTATTTATTTATGTCAGTAGCAAAGACAACTAGCCAATATTCAAAACTTATAGCTATTTAGAACTATAATTCAAAATAATTTTTGTGCAATTTCTTGTATTTCTTTCAATATATACTACTGCTAATAAAAACATCAAAGATTTACGAATTTAAAAGAACCTTTGGGGTCTAGTGTCTAGTGTTTCTTCAGAATGGAAGTGTGACCCCTGACTTGTCACAACAGTATCTCATGTTAAAGTGAAGAGTCTCTGCTTGCACGTAGTTGCCGTGCAGCTTGATGCACCTATTCTGACAGGCTTAAGTACTCCAGAAAATCATAATCACCTTACACTCCTCATCCAGCAAATCTAGAATTCCCAGTTTAGATTCTATAAGATTGATACAAGGCTGATTATCATAAAAATCTATGAGTGTCCATGGAATTTGTTCCTTCATGTATTCCTCCTGTTCCAACTTGAAGACATGCTGAAATAAAGAGAAAACAAAAGTCACTACCATAAAGAACGTAATCAAGAAGCATGTGTCTACAGAATACCAAGGAAACCCACATAATGAGATAGCTCATGGCTTCCAGCAACAACAGCATCGTGGAGAAGCGTGACTGAAATCATGTACAGAAAACCTCAGCTGTAAGTATTCATCATGAACAAATAAATCTAAGCATGTAAATTTTTTTAAATTTTTGTTTTGTTTGGGACAGGGTCTCAATATGTAGACCAGGTTAGCCTGAGACTCTATGAAGCCCAGGTCAGCTTTGAATTTGTACTCTGGCTAAGGCTCCCAACTGCTGGGATTACAGGCTTGTATCAATCACCACACTACACCTATAACTGATTTTGATAGCAGATAAATACAATAGTCCTTGTGGTTTTTTTAAATGCACATTTCCAAAACTGTGTAACTTTTTCCTGAACTTATTGCACAGAAATGCTAACATGAGCACAGGAATGCCTCAGTTGGCATTGGTCAGCTATGCAGAATGAATGCTTTCCAGGTTACTGAACAGCCAGGCAGTGATTTCACTGAAAAAAATAATTTTTCCAAGTTTAGAAGTATAGGTGCCTCAGAATTAGATGACAGTTGTCCTTGAAAATCTACCTTGATTTTCTCAGACAGGGAATCTAGGGCTCACATTTCTGGAATGTACACTGAATACTGCAAGCAGCTACAAGCACTACCAATGCGCTGAACCTCTGCTAAGGCTCCAGGCACCATGCACACCACTACTTCTTATCTCCACCTACTCTTTAATCAGCTCAGCTACTGCATCTATACCATGTGTCAGCCTCTGCGTGTGGTCAACAGCACAGACATGGGTGCTGCACTTGTGAATGGGGAGAGAACTGGAGAAATCAAATAGTCACAAAGAATTACACATGCTAAATTACACAATAAAATTACAAATGCTAATGATGCTATAAAGGAGAATAACAAACATCCTCACCTAGTTTGGAGATGGGTGTTCAGATAGGCTTCCCTGGGGAAAAGCTTGTGATGAAGTTCTGAATATAAACAGAAGCTAACTGATCTAGGGAGGCAGAATAATCAAACCACCACCTCTGCTTCAGCCAAGTTGGCTGACAACACAGCTTCCACTTTTTACAGATGCTAATGACCACTACTGCATTTTAAATTTTTCTTTATTTATTTCATCTGGATCCTTTGGCTCACTCTTTCTTGCCATTTTGTTTTCTAGAAAAAGTAGCTTTTTGTGGATGTGACCTAAAAATACTTATTTTCTAGGACCCCTAAGTTTTAGAACCCAAAGGTGACACAGAGATTTTTGACAACCTCTCTCTTTCTCTTTCTCTTTCTCTCTCTCTCTCTCTCTCTCTCTCTCTCTCTCTCTCTCTCTCTCTCTCTCTCTCTCTCTCTCCCTCTCCCCCCCCCCCCCTC
>NW_026067900.1:8705591-8792903 GCF_014885135.2 Alexandromys fortis | reverse complement strand
TGTGTGTATATATATATATATATATTTCAAATTAACAAATTTCTTCTGTTTTTTTTTTTATTACTATTAATAAAGTGGTAAACAGGGTACCATTAAGAACTAAGGATTTGGGACTGGAGAGATGGCTCAGTGTTTAAGAGCACTTGTTGCTCTTGTAGAGGAGCTGGGTTCAGTTCCCAGTACTCACAGATAGTTTACAACTATCCATAACTGGTGAAAAACTGGTCCT
The DNA here is from genome assembly GCF_014885135.2 of Alexandromys fortis. Taxonomy (NCBI): domain Eukaryota; kingdom Metazoa; phylum Chordata; class Mammalia; order Rodentia; family Cricetidae; genus Alexandromys; species Alexandromys fortis. The sequence continues at coordinate 8,792,674 of NW_026067900.1, read as the reverse complement.
GTTAATATGGAAAACCTTAGCATTTTTAAGATCTCTTCTACATTATTTCACTGCAACAAACAGCTTTACTTGCTAAACAAAGATGGTTTGCGTACCAAAGTACTTATAATATTCGACAATGTCATATACTTAAAAACTTCAGTCCCAAATGTACAAAACCCCAATCTGTCTCTATGCAAAAATTTTTAATTTTCTTTGCTGCTTATTAATATTTATATCATATTTTAAAAGATTATGTTCATCAGCTTTTTTTGACTTCTCAATTTAAAACTTTATTTTGTCTTTGTTTTCCCCATTTATTGGTCCTTACTCAGCAATATATACATACTGCTGAATACATATATATGAAAAAGTTTCCATATCATAGAAAATAAAATTTGAAAACAAGTAGCGCTTAAACATAACACAGTATTCTATCACAGTTGAAACTTTTCTTTTTAACGACTCAACAAGACCTAAAAATGAACCATGTCATTTCTAACTTTACCTAATATAAATTTGTTCTCTCTGAAAATAAAAAGTACGTTTTTCAAGCACATTTTCTGTTTTACACTGTTATGACAATTTATGTACAGATTATTTTGAGATAAATTTATCATTCATTTCAGACAAAATAAAACATTTTGTTTGAAGTGGGTGGTGCGGTGGTGGCAAGTCAGTACTTGAATGTACCCAGTACTCAGAATGCAGAGGCAGGAGGTTAGCCAATAAGGGCAACTTCCAAAATATGCCCGTTGCCGTTGCCTCAGTGAAGAATTTTTCCCCACTGAAAAGAGAATTTGTAAAATTCTGACATCTTGGTAACACAGTAAATGGTGGTTAATGTAGTTATAACTACACATATTGTTGGCTTCCAAACAGCACACAGAAAGACTCAATGTTAATGCCTGCCCAACTTACCACTCTCATTCAGATTATCTGCCCAAATGCTCACTATTCTAGATAAGTGATAACTGACAAACTGTTTTTAATGTTACATCAATTTGTAATGCTCAGTTCCTTGGCAGTTTCACTATTCTAAACCTACATAATAATTATAGTTCAGGAGTTTATTTCACAGACCAAGCTTCTAACAAAGACTAAGAATTCAAAAGAAAAATCTATAGCAAAATTTTATTCAAGAAAGAAAATTCTTACCATGTTGAATTGTTGCTGCAGTTTTTCATTTGCATAATTTATGCAAAACTGTTCAAAACTATTTATCTCAAAAGTTTCAAATCTGTAACACCAAAAAAGTAAGGTAGGAAGGAAAGAAAAAGAATAAACAGCTTTTAAAAATATTGAAAATAAGCATACTTGGAAGAGGAAATGAGAAGCTCCTTAACACTATCCCATCTTCTTTAAATATCAGATAAAGGTTGCTGCTAAGACACAACACGATGGGCACTGGCTGAGACAAAGCTTCCCTTGTATGGCCCTGCCTATGGGTGTGCAGCTCTGGGTGTTTGAGGCTCATTCACCCTCCAGTACAGAACAGCAGAACTATGCTAAGACTACCATTCCTCTCAGTTTATACATCAAAATTTCTATCCCCAGAGACAGGGGGTAGAAATAGTGATGCTATAGGTGCTTCTGTAAAACTGAATCAGAGGGTGAAAAATTAGCTGCCAAAAAGTTTCAACAATTACAGAAGTGTAACCAGAGAAGGCAACTAGAAATGAAATTATATTTTCAGAAAATCAATAATTAATCATACAAGAGTCTGAAATCAATTAACTCTACCTATTAGATTAGCAAATAGGACTGGAGTTGAGCTAATTGTTTAAGCAGAGCTTAATTATTTTTTAGCATCATTATATTTCCATCATCAAAGACACTTCTGAATGATCATAAGTAGGATTTCCTTTCTTCTCCAGTAGAAAACAAAATTAAATAGTGCTCAGAGTTACAAAACACTCGCGACAAACAACTGCTTTCCAGCAGGGTAGGGCAATAAGCCAAATGCACTCACCCATAAATATCCAGCACGCCAATGAAAGAGTGCTGCTTGACAGCAGAATGGAGAGCCTGGTTGACGTGGTCCACAATCCAGCTGAAGAGTTTTGCATAGATGTGCTTTGCTAGAGCATCTCGGGCATTTGTGGCCTGCAGCTTGGAGATGGGCTTGATATATGTCTCTGTGGCAGTAGCCAGCTTTCGGTGACAGAGCCAGTGACACATCTCTTCATAATCCACACCCATGAGGTCACAGAAGATGATAAGTGGCTCATGCTTGGGCTGCCAAAAGAGAATGTGTTATTGCCTACGGCACGATCAATCAATGAATAAGTCCTGAAAAGGGAAGTAACAAAATTTAGCAAAATTTCTGTCATATGGACATCAGCATCACTCATCAGCAAGATAATAAGAAGCATTCATAAGCCAGCATATAAATGTCACTTTGCAATCTCCTGTAGGGCTCATTTGGGAAAAAAAAGTTCTATGAAGAACTTTCTTGGTTCTTCATAGATTTTTTTCCTGTATCTCTTAGGACATATTCAATCACTCAGTCAGAAATCTGTCAGCTAGTTAATGAATCTGAGCTAGTAAACAAAACAAGCATGGCCCCTATGATGGTTTGAGTGAGAATGGCCCCCAGTAGCTCATATTTTGGTACTTGGACACCAGTTGCTGGAGCTTTTTGGGAAGGATTGGCGGTGTGGTCTTCTTGAAGGAGGTTTTCCACTGGGAACAGGTTCGAGGTTTCAAAAGTGTATACCACTCCCAGTGTCTCTGTCTCTGCCTTGCGCTTGTGGTTCAAGATATAAGATCTCAGCTACTTGCCTTAGAGCCATGCCTGCCTGCTTGCTGATCATGTTCCTAACTATGATGGTCAAGGACTCACTCTATGAACTAAATTAGCTTGTTCATGGTGTCTTAATACAGCAACAGAAAAGTAACTAAGACAGTCCCTTCCCACCAAGTGCTTGCAGTCTCAGGAGAAGTAGATATTAATGACTGAAGTGTGAAACAATATAAAGAGGAAGACACTGTGCTGAGAGTCCACACAAGAGGAGTTTGCTCTATCCAGCAAGGCAGGAGACAATTAGATCATAGGTTAGGATGAGAAAGAATAGCATCAGAAACTTCTTGGTTAAGAAGAGGAATATTGTCTAAGTTGAGGGAAACATGAGGAGAAAAAATTTCTGTAGTAGGAGGGAAACTAGCAAAAGGAGGGACTGAAGCTAAGTAAAGCAGAAATGTGTAAAATGAAGTTATAAAGACCATGGCTGACCTTTATCCTCAGGCCATCAATGGTTTTAAGTAGACAGTCTGATGTCATTTGAAGAACTTTTAGATTAGAATTCTTTAATTATTAACAGAATTCTGAATCCCTTACATGTCTTCTGTGGACCTTATATGAATGGATGTTTGATAAATACTTGTTTAATACACATCAGTGTGTTTTATTTTCCCCCATCTTCCCTATGCATCAAGTGCATTTGACAACATTTCTGGAGAATGGGCAGGGTATATATTATCTCTCATTGAAAAATGAGGAAATGAGATCCAAAGGGACAAACAGCTTGACAACAATCACATGGCTAGTATATATCAGCACTGCCATTAAAACCTGAATTTCCTGATGCCCTCAATGGACCCTTCCCAGGCAAGCAGCCCTTCCCTAAAAGTAATCACTTCAGATACAATTCAGTACCTTGACTAACAACAACTACTGGTTTTGAAGGAGTGATATGTACTACATGAATTAACTTTGAAAGACCACATATTCAATTCATATTAGTGTCCAGAATAGGTCACTCTACAGAGGCAACAACTCAAGACAGTTTGAGTTGATGAGATAGGGGTACAAATTGACAATAGGTAAGGGGCCCAGGCTTCATTTTGAAAGTATTTTAAACCCATTGTGGTTATGGTTACATATATCTATGAGAATACTCACAATCATGTATTGCCAGTGGTAAATAGATTGTATCTCAATAAAGCTGGTTTTGGGGGGAAAAAACAAACAACTGTTGATAGGTATGACTATGCATACCTGCAATCCCAGTACTTAGCAGAATAAGGCAGAAGGATTGTCACAAGTTTGAGGCTAGCACCCTGCCAAAGAAAGGAAGGGAGGGAGGGAGGGAGGGAGGGAGGGAAAAGGAAAGGAAAGGAAAAAAAAGAAAAGGAAAAAAAGGAAAGGAAAAGAAAGGAAAGAAGGAAGGAAGGGCTAATATTTCCTTAAGAGAAAATAGGGGTTTAAACCAGACCCATCATTTTCTCTTTAAAAAAAAAATGCAGGGCTAGAGAGATGATTCAGTGGACAAAAGTAACACAGCTGTGGACAAAAGTTTCTCTCCAGTCTGGTCTCGCAGCCATTCAGTCCCAAGAAACACACTGAGGCTTTTATTAATTATAAACTGTTTGGCCTATTAGCTCAGACTTATTACTAACTAGCTCTTACAACTTAAATTAACCCATAGTTCTTGTCTATGTTTAGATATGACTAGGTAACTTTTCTCAGTAAGGCATTCTCATCTTGCTTCCTCTGCATCTGGCTGGTGAATGCTTCTCTGTCTTTCCTCTTCCCAGAATTTTCTTAGTCTGGTTGTCCTGCCTATACTTCCTGCGTGGCTACAGGCCAATCAATGTTTTATTAAACCAATACAAGTGACAAATCTTTAAAGTGTACAAGAACATTAACCCATAGCACACAGCCTGATTAACTAAATTCAATCTCTGGGACCCAGGTAAAATCTGGATGTGGTGGCAATTATCTGAAATCCTAGTACTCTGTGATGAACTGGAAAGCAAAGACAGGAGAACTGGCCAAAGGCTTCCATTCCAGAGTATGAGGAACAGGTAGAAACAAGAGATATCTTGCTTCAATAGTGCGAAAGGTGAGAACCAACTCCCAAAGTTGTCTTTGGATTCCACATGTGTCTGGCACATACATGCCAGTACATACACACACATATTTTGGATTCCACATGCATGTGGCACATATATGCCAATACACACATGCATGTGTGCGTGCACACACACACACCACACACACATACACAGTGGGGCTGGAGAGATAGCTCAGCAGTTTAAACTGCTTGCTACACAATTCTCAAGATTGGAGCTGGGTTCCAGAACCCGAGTAGCAAGCTAATCATGCAACTCTAGGTTTTAGTGATCCAATGTCCTCTTCTGCTCTACATACACACACAAAGTTGTTGTATATCTGTGTGCTTATGCATGTGCACAAATATACAAAATAAATAAAATAATAAATAAATTAAAAATGAAACCCACTGTAGGTCTATGGAGATGGCTCAGTAGGTAAAGTGCACGTATGACCCATAGAACCATGTTCAAAAAGCCCCACATGGGGCATGCCACAAATACATTACTTACCTAGCATGTGCAAAGCCCTAGGTTCTATCCCCAGCAATAAAACAAAACTAATGGACAGCCTGCCATCACGTTAAGCTTGTGAACTTACAGGTATTGTGCAGCTGTCTGAATCTCGAGATGCAAATCCAACATTGCCTAAGTGAAGGATGCCAGCAAGTATTCGAAAAATTCCCATTTGGTAAGATTCACTTATTCCTGGAATATAGCAAATAAACAAGTGATTTATGGCAGAATAGCAAAATAGTAATTATAAGAGAATATTTTAACTCTAGTATTAATTCTTAAATATTGCCAGATGTGCATATTATATACATAGTCACAAAAGCAATACTTTTAACTTTGCAGATTCACATTGTAGGTTATGGAGTATGCCTGATCTGGTCTTATGTCCTGGCACTGAAATCAACCTGCCACCTCCACAGACAGAAAACTTCATCTACCTATGCTTTGGTTTTCTTATTTGAGATAAGGAGATAATTCTTCAAAGAGTGTTTTTAACATTAAATGAGATAATTCACAGAGTACACCTGGGACACATTAGGTATTTTAAAAGTGAGCATTACTGTCACATCTTAGATATATAAATACTTTATTAATATTATTGCTACTATTTATCCCTACTTAAAATGCATATTGTAGCCTAATAAGGCTGATTTAAGTTGGATTATTAAAATACTTCAAGTATAGATTAATTAGAAATCAAAGAGATTTCAAGATCAGAAGTATTTTATAGTTTTATATTCAAAGTTAATGAGTAAAAGTCCAAACACAGCTTTGGAACAGGACCTAAATGATATGATGAGATTAGAAAGCTGGATATGTTCTGGCTTTTACCAGATCTGGTTTCATTTTTCAGTGAAGATAAGAAGTTCTAGAATATTAAACATAATTATATAAGTAAAAGTAGTAAAATTATTTTCAAAACATTTTTTTCTATTAGGCAATTGAGATTAACCTTATGATGAATGTTTTGCTATCTCCTATCTTCCTTCTTTCCTTCCTCTCCTTCCTTCCTTCCTCCCTCCTCTCCCTCCCTTCCCCCCCCCCCCCCCCTCCCCCCCCCTCCCTCCCTCCCTCCCTCCCTCCCTCCCTCCCTTCTTTCCTTCCTTTTTAGGCTTTTCTGAGACAGGATTTCTCTTTGTAGCCCTAGCTATCCTGAAACTCACTCTGTAGACCAGGTGGCTGTGAACACAGAGATTCTTTAGCCTCTCTGCCTCTTGTGTGCTGGAATAAAGGGCATGTGCTACCACACCCAGCATTGAACTGATCTTTTAAAATTCTTAAGGAGAGCAGTGTTCTCATAATGTGTTCGTGGAGCACTGGCAGGTCTTGCTAAAATGCACATTCTGAACCCACAGCTTTGTGAAGTGGTATGAGAGTCTTCATTTTTAGCAAGTCCCACAGTGGTTCAAGACCTAAGCTCCCTTGCTTGATGGCATGTCTCTAAATACCAAATACAATAATTGAGTTACTTCTATTCTGAGGTTTTATAAAAATATGGGGGAAAAGGACACCTTTAAAAGTTGTATAGTTCTGGCCGGGCGGTGGTGGCACACGCCTTTAATCTCAGCACTTGGGAGGCCGAGGCAGGCAGATCTCTGTGAGTTTGAGGCCAGCCTGGTCTAGAAGAGCTAGTTCCAGGACAGGAACCAAAAGCTACAGAGAAACCCTGCCTCGAAAATCAAAAAAAAAAAAAGAAATTTGTATAGTTCATAGTATTAATTGATTCATATGTGGACTTAACACTTTCAAATCACAGAGAGAACAATGGCATCTGTTTCAAAAACACTGGAATAACAACACTATGTGCATGTATGAAATTCTCAAACAATTGAGTCTTAAAAACTCTTTTATCAAAAAGCAACAACAAAAGGAAAACACTAAAATACACGTGTTCTGTCACCATGCCCTGAAAATAACAAGAAAAATAACAAAAGCAAAACTCTGCACTGGGCATTGTGACACATGCCCTCCATCCCAGTACTCAAGAGGCCAAGGCAAGAGGATCAAAAGTCAAAGACCAGGCTGAGCAACATGGTGAAAACCTATCTCCAAAAATTATCAACAAACAAAAACATAAGAACAAAAATAAGCAAGCCCCCCAAACAACCAACGAACAAAACCCACAAAATGTGAGTTTATTAAAAAAAAAAAAACCCTCACTGCACAGGGACAATGGAAAGCTTGGCCAAAATGATGGCCCCTCGATGGCAGTGGCTACCTCCTTGAAGCACTTGACAGACCTACGTGACCATTGTTGTCTTCAATAGCGAAGAAAGCCTTGAACCTGGTCCGCTGGCCTGCCCTAGTCTGCTTCTGCACGGGCATGATCTTCAGAACCTCATCCTTTGGGGAAGCTCCCAGGAAAAAGTCAATAATCTCGGACTCCTTAATGGGCAGGGAGAACAGGTAGATCTCCTCTAGGGACTTGATTTTCATGTCCTTAACCAGGCGGCCCAGCTTGGTGACAGGAATCCACTCCTTGTCTTCAGCTTTACCTCCGCGAGCCCTGCGGCCTCAGCCTCAGCCTCAGCCTCAGCCTCAGCCTCAGCCTCAGCCTCAGCCTCAGCCTCAGCCTCAGCCTCAGCCTCAGCCTCAGCCTCAGCCTCAGCCACGGCCTTGACCAGGGCTGCAGAGGGCCAGGGCCTCCTAATCCTGGGCCCCCGGGTTCTCCGGGCCCTCCCACTGCACCAGCGTCATCCGCCATTGGCTACTGGGGGAACAAGATTGGCAAACCCCACACTGTTCCTTGCAAAGTGACAGGCCGCAGAGGTTCTGTGCTGGTGCGTCTCATCCCTGCCCCAAGATGCACTGGTATAGATAGTCTCCGCTCCCGTGCCCAAGAAGCTACTGATGATGGCTGGCATTGATGACTGCTACACATCAGCCAGGGGCTGCACTGTCACCCTGGGCAACTTTGCCAAGGCCACCTTTGATGCCATCTCTAAGACCTACAGCTACCTGACCCCCGACCTCTGGAAAGAGACTGTGTTCACCAAGTCTCCTTATCAGGAATTCACTGACCATCTTGTGAAAACCCACACCAGAGAGTCTCTGTTCAGAGGACCCTGGCTCCAGCTGTGGCCGCCACATAAGGGTTTTTATACAAGGAAAATAAAAGTGAATTAAGTCTGTTAAAAAAAAAAAAACCCACTTCATTTAGTTTCAAACACTAGATTTTTGTAAAAATTTAATCTAAAAGTTAATCTTACCTCTCCTAATACTGAAATATGCTCTTAAAGTGCAATTCAAAATAATCTTCATTTAATTAACAAGGTTGAGCAACTGTTACCACTATCTAATCCTAAAGCTGTTCTAAGAAACCTCAGGCCCATTTGTCTGAACAAGTTCCATATATGTGAAATCTCGCAGCACTGTTTATCAGTTAGCATAAAGCCAAACCAATATTCCAAACAAAAGTCACTTGATTCAAAACGACCAGCACTTGTAAGTTAAAGAATGAAATGACATTACCCAGCAGAGTGCAGGCCTGCCTGGTGTGCGCCATCTCCTTTGCATCATCCACTCCTTCAATCATAGGGCTGCCTCCTTGCTTCGTGTAATGAAAACTATCCGCATTTCCTGCAGTGAAGGAAGGTAAAGGTTTTCCTTTTATGAAGAGAGGCTTGGACTTCCACCCTTACACACATGCTGAATTAGAGGCAGTGACAGCACACTGACATATAGAGGATTTGGAGTCTGCCCAGTCTAAACTCACATACTAATAGAAGATCCAAAACTAAAATGCTCACAGATTTTATATTAATGGGTGAAATAAATTATATTTTTCTTTGGATTTAATTCCAAACAAAATGCTAGAATATATTTCTCAAACTCTTTCATGAAAGCAGTTTTCAAGCATGTATAAAAGAAGGGAGGTTAGAACGCTGAACCCCATCTACTCCTCACTTACCCCAACCCACTGCTACAGGTAATCCTGTCCCTGATATGGCCACTCAACCCACCCACTCTAAAGCCAGCTGGAAACCTTCAAGAATCTTTTCATTCATAAATATTTTAGTATGAAGTAAGATTTTTTTGACAAGCTTGAGAACTCAAAATTTCACAGAAAAGCATGCCCGTCTAGTATCATATCCATACCTAATCGCAGCATTTTAAACTCAGGTAACTTCGCTGACGCACAGAGCTGATAGAAGATATGGTAGTTTCTCTCCTCTTCTGCCTTTGAAATAAGAAGAGCTTTCAATTATGACTTCTTAATATAAAAACCAGGAAAACCTACCATAACACATAATTTTAATATTTAACCATCTCAGCAATTCCCCATATTTTCTAATACTGATTTAAATAATTAACTCTTATAATTTATGCTACATCTACAAAGTAGGAGGATGGCATAAAAATTGAAACCAGGCAGGGCAAACAATGAGGCTCTATTTCTTGAAAAATAAAAAATAAGTAAGGATAAAAGTATTAGTCATATTTAGTATAAAATACCAGGCAGCAGGACTTTTTTTTTTTTAAGGGTTTTTGGTGTTCTTAAACTCAAGGCTTCAAACATGCTAGGCAAGTGTTCCCTACCACCGCACTGTATCTCAAGTCCATTTTAACTTTTTATTTTGAGATAGTCTCGATAGTCTCACTAAATGCCCTGTCTGGCTCTGAACTGCTCTGTAGATCAGACAGGTCTTGAACTTGTGAGTCTTCTGATTCAGTCTCTCAAGAGGCCTGCACTACTGTGCCTCACTTAGTAATGTTCCTGAATTAGGGAATTTCTTGATAGATGGCCACAATCATTAAACACTGGTGACCGGGGGGAAGCTAAAATGTTATTTTTTTGCAAAGCTCACCATTATTTTCTACTAATAACTTCTAGATTTGTGGTATTCCTAACACTTTGACTAAAAGAATAATCTCATCTTTGCCATACTTTAGAGATACTGATCTCTTATGACTGCAGTAAGTCCATGAATGTACTGTATTCTCTATATGTGTTTATATACTATAAACTTTGAATTATGTAACATATATAGCATATTTTCCTATCAACAATAATTTGATAAAATGAAAAAATTTATAATATAAGATCAATATTTAGTATTTCCTTAGTTTTTTTTTTCTACATACACATCTAGAGAATAGTTGCAAAACTTACTGCACATATGAAGCTGAATACTAAAATCCAATCAACATATTCTTAAATTTTGGAGTACATCCATCTGAATAAAGATTAAAGTTAATAAAAGTTAATAAAGTTAAGGGGAGTTCTGAAGCCTAAAGGGGTTATGACTACTGAAGGAACACAGGACACTGAACAAACATACCAATGACCACAAGCATGACTAGGCAAGAGATCAAGTGGTTCAGCACACAGAAACTAGAAAATCAGGTGGGCCTGCAGAAACGCTGTGGTCATCTTTGTACAGAATAGCTTATTTTGACTGTGATTCATTTGATAAAACAAACATTCTCAATATTCTATACTCCTGAAGACTGGGGAACTGCTAGACTTACTACCACACCTATAGATAAAGACTGAGCTTTGTCAAATTCTTTATTAGGCAGTCTTACCACTGGTCAATCGACCACAAGGTCAATTTCCATCTCTCTTACGCTTGCTCACAGTCCTATATATTTCTTTTTTTTAAAAAAATTAATTTTTAGTTTATGTATATAGGTGTTTTGCCTGCATGTCTGTTTGAGCACCACATGTGTGTAGTGTATGTAAAAGCCAGAGAAGAGTGCTGAATCTCCTGGGATTGGAGTTACAGACAGTTGTTAGACACCGATATAGGTAATGGGATTTGAACTCAGGTCCTCTCCTAACCTCTGAGCCATCTTTCCAGTCCCATCTTCCTACATATTTCTACAAGGACTTAATCCATCTACATTTCACTTATTCTTTCTTCTCACTATAGATTATTTTTTAATGTGTGGAATAACACTGTTGTTTGTAACTTTAAAGGAGGGTGGTTACTGCCTTACTATACATATCAAGTATTTATTTATAAGTTTATGCATATCAAGCATTATAATTTAAGATTAAGTATTTAATCAGGCAAAGTCAGGGTTCCTGGCTTCCCCAAATCATGCCTCGGCATATACAAGACAATTTCAAAGCCAAAACAGACTTTGGCAACAGAAGACTAGATCCTGCTGTGCGGAGTATTTCAGCTTTACTGATGAGGCATCCAGCACGCGGGTCACTGAAACTCTGGGTCTTGGTATGATGTGTGCAATGGGTCACCAGGAGCCACATACTGACATTTTCTGATGATAATCCACATCCTCACGTGCCTACAATGTGAGAGTGTACACCTGCTAGTGCTGCAAGGGCATAACACACGTCTTCCCATCAGAAAGGAACAACAATACAAGTGTCAACAAAAATTCTGTATGAATATTCAGCTGTGATTTGATGGCAGTTTACAACTTGGCTATGGCAGCTTTCTTTGAGCTCTGACTGGCAGAACAGGGACTGGGCTGAAACATCAGGGTTAACAGGAGGAATGCCAGTCTGCAAAAGAGAGCTGGCTTCCCTACTGGCTTCTTCTAAAGAACATGTTCACAAGAAGCTCTGCCTATTTGAACTTGGAACTGATATTATGTAAATCATCTATAATGGATCCAGGCCACATGGCCCAGTATTTGTTGGGTTCTTTCTTCAGCTCATTAGCCCACTTCCATTCCTTGGATACTTTTCCCTTCTTAATGAGCTATTTCTATTTCTAACCATGTGTCCCTATGCAATCTTTTGCTCTAGGGTATAAGAGCCAGGAAATGGGTACCTCTGAACTCAGATGAGACTCAGCCCTCATAAGTATGTTTTTCCTGATGTTCTAGGCCTTGTCTGCCCTCCATGCCTAGCTTAAAAGGCCTGACTTTTCGGTCTTCCCTCTTTTTGGCGACTGCTGGGATTTTGAGCCTTCCTCTATTGTTGTTTTACTTTCAAACTTTAGTAAAATTATCCTCAAGCATCTGAATGGATTTTTAAATTATTTTATTAAGACTAAGAACTCAAAGAAACCCCCTTCTCAATTTCCCTATAACATCACTTTTCTCCTCAATGATATATCCTAAGAATAAAAAAGAGTAAAGAGGACAGGGATATTGTGTTTTTCTTGAGCTGAGTTGAAATTCTTTGAAGACATAGATCAATGCTTTCTTTGTCAATTGGGAAATATAAGAGACAAGACTAAATAATGCCTTGTCTCAACTGAGCTTTTCAATAATATCTGTAAGAAAGTCAAAACCACTCACCAGACTCAGAAAGACAAACAACACACATTTTCTTTTACAAGTAGAATATAATTTAAACATAAATGCATAACACACACATGAGACAACATGAAAGTAGAATAGAGACTATGATGAGGAATAATGTCTAAAGCAGGGGGTGAGAGTAAACAAGGGTCGTGGAGTGGAGAAAGACAAAACATGCCTTCTTTCACATGCAGAATCTAGCTTTAAGATATATTCACATAGACATGTATACATATATGTCTATGAACGACATCAGGAAGACACTGTGTGAGAGAGAAAGCAGATCAGCAAGAAAAAAAGGAGGTTACAAGAGTGGTACGGAGCAATTATATGTATATACACGGATGTCATAATGGAATCCATTATTTTGTACAGTAATTTAAAAAGTTAATAAAATATGAAACAATAAACCTAAATCAGTGCCCATTCTCAAGAACAATTAGTTTAAAGAAGTAGTCCTCTACCTCTGGCCGGAATCATTTTATATGTTTCTATCCAAGTGCCTTTTATAATAATGCTGTGAGACTAAGCGCAAGAGTACTGAGAAATGAGGTATATCATACTGGCAAACAAGGGCTCTATAATTGGTATAGTACGGCTTTTTCCTTGGGTGTAAAATGACCATTATCTTGGGAAAGAGATTATGTTACCTCTCTTGCCATGGAAATGAATTCAACAGAACCCCAAAGACGTGCCTAGGTCTTAAGTAATAGTGAGGAAGCTGTAATAGAGCCTAGTAGAAAAGGCAAGGTGAAGTCACAGGAGCTTCAGCTAGGATTGAAGCAATTACTTTCTGCTCTATTCTCCCCCAGTGCAAATGATCTTGCGAGATGTTAGGATATGTAAAAAATGAAAGGTTAACTGAAAGGGAGGCTCTATGATGCAGTTTCCACGAGGTTGTCATCCATAATGGGATGGGACTTCATAGTGACACAGCTACTTTGGGGTCAATCATTTATATAATAAGCATAATAATTAACTGATTCATCAAATTAAACTTCCATAAAATAGTTATTTTATTCTGTCTTTGGTGTTCTCTCTGGGTTGCTTGTTTCCCTCTCCCCAAGAAAACTTAATATAGCAATTATATAATAATCCAAAAATCAACACAAGTATTTGAATGTGTGTACACATACAACTTACCTGGAATACCACTCTGGATTTCTCTAAAAGGTAAGTTCTCATATTGGCACCGATGATTCGATATCTCTTGTCAAAACCAATTTCAATATATTTCCCAAACCGGCTGCTATTATCATTCCTGGTCGTTTTAGCATTTCCAATTGACTAAGAAGCAAGAGAGAAAACAAGATTTTAGGAGGAGAATGTATATCATTTACAAATCTTATTCATAGAGAGAAGGAATAGAATATAACCCTTAGTTCTAACTGAGTCTTTTAATAAGAGAAACAATTCTGCCCTTGTAAACAGCATAAGGGTCTGCTTTGCCTTCCAACTACACAGGTAGATGCCAACAGTTTTTCTTGTCATTTCACAGAAATGGATTTCACAAGTAGCAGGACTGATGCAGCAGAGGTGAGACTTTCATGCAGCATCTCGTCATTAGCCATCAGAAAGTCAGAAGACTGTCTTATGTAAATGAAATCATTAAGACAAAGGAAAATTTCCCTGGAAACGCTGGTATAAAAGATATCTTTGGAACTAGACAGTTTTATCATCTCATCCTATAGCAACAGAGGTCAAATGAGACTGCTTGTTAGCAGAGATTAGTATTACCCATTCTACTGATTGATAACACTTTGAGGCAGCATCTCATATATCCCAGACTGGCCATGAGCTCCTTATGAAGCTGAGGATGCTTTAAACTTCTTACTCTCCTGCTTCTACTTCCAAGTGTGTGTGTGTGTGGATAATAGGCATGTGTAAATGCACCTGGCTTTCCTCACTCAATATGAATGCCATTTTCAGAAACCAGAAGAAAAAATGAAGCTTTCCGATATATAATGTGAATGTCTGTGTGTGTACAAGTACACATGTGCAGTTGTACTGTACATGTGGGAATAAAGCCCAGAGGAAAACATCAGGTGTTTTCCTTGACCACTGTCCACTTTATTTACCGAAGTAGGGTTTCTCACAGAATCCAAAGCTACCCAGCTTGCCCTAGGGACCCTGTCTCTACCTCCTAAGCACTAGGATTACAGACAGGTCACCAAACCCAGCTTTTAATGCAGGTACTTAGGACCTAATGTCTGATTTGCATGTTGCAGGGCAAGCACTGCATCCATGAACCATATCTCCAGACCCCAAACGTTTGTTGCTACTGTTTGAGTGGGGTGTTGTTTTGTTTGCTTGTTTTTTGGGGGGGGGTTGTTGATGTGGGAGTGTCATATATCAATCTGTTGATTTCATTGGTTAAGTTATAATAAACCAGCTGCTTGGCCTCATGGCTTGGAACATAGATGGGAGGAGTAAACAGAATAGAATTCTGGGCGGAAGAGGAAGTGAGGTCAGACTCTGCTCTGCTCCCGAAGAGATGCCATGCTCAGCTCTCCCGGGTAGACACGATAGCTCTGCTCTCTGAGGCACACGCGATGAAGATGGACGTAGGCTAGAATCTTCCTGGTAAGCGCACCTTGGGGTGCTTACAAACATTACTAGAAATGGGCTAGTCCAGGTGCGAGAATTAGCCTGTAAGGGCTAGAGTTCATGGGCCAAGCAGTTAAATGAATACAGTTTGTGTGTTGTTATTTCGGGCATGAGCTAGCCAAGCGGCTGGGGTGTTGGGGACGCAGCCCCGCCGCTCATATTTCAACAGGTTGTTTTGTTTTTGAGGCAGAGTTTCTCTGTGAACAGTCCTAGCTGTCCTGGAACTAGCACTTGTAGACCAGGCTGGCCTCGAACTCACAGAGATCCACTTGCCTCAGCCTCCCAAGTGCTAGGATTAAAGGCGTGTGCCACCATTGCCCGGCTTCTTTGTTTGCTTGTTTTAAAGACTTCTCATGCAGTCCAGGTTTATCCGGAACTTGCTGCGTAGCTGAGGATGACCTTGAACTCTTGATCCTTCTGCCACTACCTGTAGAGTGCTAGGACTACAGGCATGTGCACATGGCTTGGTTCATGTTAGGCAGTCATTCTTCCAACTGAGTGTCATCTCACCCCAGCATTGGTTTTGATGGCTTTATCTAACTTGTAAAATATCTTCAACCAAATACTGAGAATGTAACGTTCTACTAAATGTTATATATAACCTTAAGTTCTTAATGACATATGTCTGCTTTGCAGGTTAATAGAAAGTGATATGCTTCTGTAAATTTCTCTTTTAAGGCAAAATAGAAACAAGCATTCACATAATATATATATATAGTTAACACTTAGTAACTTTATTTCATGTAAGATTAATATTTTCCCTTGTACAAAGTTTGTTAGGACTAATGTATCAAACCCACAATGAAGAGATAGATGTGAGAATAGTAAAGAATGTTAAGAGAGAGAATAAATATCAGGGATAAAAATAGTAAGACCCTGCAATACCACTCTTGGGAATATACCCAAGAGAGGCCTTATCATACAACAAAAGTATATAGCAGCATTGTTTGTAATAGCCAGAACCTGGAAACAACCTAGATGCCCTTCAATTGAAGAATGGATGAAGAAAGTATGGAATATATACATATTAGAGTACTACTCAGCAGTAAAAAACAAGGACTTCTTGAAGTTTGCAGGCAAATGGATGGAAATAGAAAACACTATCTTGAGTGAGGTAAACCAGACCCAAAAAGAGGAACATGGGATGTACTCACTCATATTTGGTTTCTAGCCATAAATAAAGGACATTGAGCCTATAATTCGGGTTCTTAGAGAAGCTAAATAAGAAGGAGAACCCAAAGAAAAACATAGGCATCCTCCTGAATATTAACCTTCATCAGGCGATGAAAGGAGACAGAGACAGAGACAGAGACCCACATTGGAGCACCGGACTGAAATCTCAAGGTCCAAATCAGGAGCAGAAGGAGAGAGAGCACGAGCAAGGAACTCAGGACCACGAGGGGTGCACCCACACACTGAGACAATGGGGATGTTCTATTGGGAACTCACCAAGGCCAGCTGGCCTGGGTCTGAAAAGGCCTGGGTCTCGCGCTTGCTGAACATAGCGGACAATGAGGACTACTGAGACCTCAAGAACAATGGCAATGGATTTTAGATCCTACTGCACGTATTGGCTTTGTGGGAGCCTAGGCAGTTTGTATGCTCACCTTACTAGACCTGGATGGAGGTGGGTGGTCCTTGGACTTCCCACAGGGCAGGGAACCCTGATTGCTCTTTGGGCTGACGAGGGAGGGGGACTTGACTGGGGGAGGGGGAGGGAAATGGGAGGCAGCGGTGGGGAAGAGATAGAAATCTTTAATAAATAAATAAATAAAAATTAAAAGAAAATAGTAAGACCCTAGTCACAAGAGTCAGTATATTTGATTCTTTGACCAATCAAAGTAAATGTATCATCACTGTCTCAAACAGATGAAAGATAGTATAATTTGTATCAGCAATGAGGATACTATTAGAATTTGAATTAACATTTTAATGCATTTTATAAAAAGAATAAAAATGATTGGAAACTCTCTTCCTAGTAAATTAGAGGGATTAATATAGCTTAGAATAATTTAACTAAACAGACATTTACTCAGAGAAATTACAAACTGTGAGGTGTGTGTCTGTGTGTGCGTGTGTGAGAGGGGGGGGTTGTATTTAATACCCAAAGTTCTATAAAAAAAAACTCAGAAAATAAACCTCTCATTCAGTGACAAGAGTCTTGGATAAATCATTGGTTAAAGACCCTACTGCAATAGTCGTTGGTGAAGATGCTGTTTTTAATGGAGATCTTTAAGGTACTGTCATTTGAGTCAAATGTGGAAACTGCCTTTAACAGCACATTGTGAGGACAAGGGTTTGAAAAAGGAACTGCTCACTGAAGACACTGCATTGCTGAAATTCAGTTTACAGATTATATTTCCCTGCCTTTGATCAGACTGTGAATGAAGCAGCCAAAGGTGCCTATAGCTCTGGGGATCTTTTCCACTGTGGGAGCCTCACCATGGGGCCACAGGACTGCATCAGCCTCAGGGCTCTCTATTATCCTAAAGTTTGTTTTGCCCACTGCCGAGGGGATGAAGGTGGTCATACCCAGAATCCCCATCCAAGATGAGGCAATTCTGTTGTGATAGAGGATAAAAAAAAATCCATGCACATTTTTTTTACCTAAGTAGTATTTTATAGGGCAGTAGGGAAGCAGGTTCTCATAGTACTATACTATGTCCATCTGCTGCAGGCTGAAGTCATCCAGGAAGGCAGTGATGTGACTCTGGTTGTCTAAGGCATGAAGGCTCATGAGATCTGAGAGGAGGCATCCATGGCATGAGAAAAACTTGACATATCTTGTGAAGTCATTGATTTGTGAACTAAGTGCCTCAGAATATAGACACACTTTGTAAGTTTGTGTCTGAAATGGGGCATCTAGGGCTGGAGAGGGGGTTCGGAGGTTAGGAGAACTAGCTGCTTTTGCAGAGGACCTGGATTCAACTTCTAGCACCCACATTGAAAACTCCAGTTCCAGGGGATCAGATCTTGTCTTCTGGCCTACAAGGAAAATGTATATACTTGGTGCAAATATATACATTTATGGTAAATACCCATGCATGTAAAATAAAAATAAGTAAATCTTAAAATGTTTGAAGAACAAACCAGGATGCCTGCTCTATCAACCATAAGACTCTTTTGATGGGTGCTTCACATTCAAGATCAGCTCCACAGTCCAGGAAGAATGCTTTTTAAAGCTCTCATATCCAGAGTATGTGGATATGACACTCTATTTTCTCACATTTTTGAGCCGTTTGACATCCCAGACAAATGGAAGTGCTGCAGTGCCCTCAAAAGATAATCAACTACTGACCACAGAGAACACCAGAAAGATTGCAACAAGATATTTAAAAGTTTTAAATTCTTTTATATTGTTTCAGATTTATCTCCTTTTTAAATTATAGCTTTATGAAATGAACTATCATGGATACTAGTTGGAGAGCTACAAAGTATCAATATAGATTGATTTTCCCAGGGTGTTTTAGAGTAACTTTCTAAAGTGTTCCACAGGAGAAAATTTTATGAACTGTTTAGTGATTAATTATTGGGTATGGTGCTATACTCAAAAAAACAAAGGCAAATTGAAAAGAAAAAAAAACTAAAATGTTCTTTTTCCAAACAGACTGAATCTGATCAGTGCTGCCCATATGTTCATGGGTGTGACATTACCCACTAAAGCATGGACAATCTACCAGGAGCCACGCCCATGAAGGAAACTGAGTCTCCATCCCTTGGCAGCCATCAACTACAAAGAGCACTTCAGTCAAGGTGGGGCTTCATGAATTCCTCTGCCGTCCTTGCTGGGATTTTGACTTGCTCCACCTTGTACCAGTCTTCTGCAGGCAGCCACAGCTGCTGAAAGCTCAAGGCCCCTGCTACGTCCAGAAGACACCGTTTTAGGGCAGCTCTCCCTATTCTTTGGCTCTTGCAATCTTTCTGCCCCCTCTTTTGTGATGTTCCTGAATATTTGGGGGAAGAAAGTAAATACAGATGTCCCATTTAGGGCTCAGTTCTGCAGAGTCTTTTATTTTCTGCACTCTGATCAACTATGACTTAGTTCACCTTCCTTGACATCATAAAAAAAAACTTACTATTCCATACCTCTTCTTGATGTTTTATTTAGAAAAGGAGATTAATAATAAAAACAAAATTTACAGTTGAAAGGATACAGACTGTCAAAAAGTAGACACCTATAGAAAAGTAGCACTATCAATGATATCAATGAGTGCTTACCAAGCCCTGCCCTATGTAATTTCATATCTGTATCTAAGGCAGTTGGGGGAATGTGGTCTACAGTTTTTATTCCACAACCTGCATCTACTGGCCAGTTCTCATACCAGACTGACAACTTAATAAAACAATGCTACATACTGTGAGAAAAGGGTAGGTTAGGGCTAAAGCAGAACTTTTTGACTGTCAGTAAAACATTTAAACATAGAACAACAAATAGAAGATACAGCAACTAAAGTCAGTTTGAAGGCTTGGGTGGCAGAGTATAATCTCTCTGAGAAGCACTACCACACCCAGAGAGATAGATGAGTTTATGAAAGTAAGAAGAGGAATATTGGGGATGGATAGTATAAGTGGCAGGAACAGGAAGATAGGAGGAAGCAGGTATGTGTCAGAGGAGCAGGAGCTCAACCTAAGATAATTATGCATGAAAATACCATAAGGAAGCTTGCCATGCTATATGCTAACCAACAATAAATTTAAAAAATTAAAAGTTTGGGGAGCTGGAGAGAGGGTTTAGTGGTTAAGAGCACTAGCTGCTCTTCCAGAGGAACCAGGTTTGATTTCCAGCACCCACATGGTAGCAGACAACTGTTTCTAACTCCAGTCCCAAAGGATCTGATGCCCTCTGCCTTCTGTAAGCACCAGGCAAGGATGTGGTGCACATACATACACATGCAGGCCAAGAATTAGATGCATAAAATAAAAATTGTAAAGAATAACACATGATTCTAACCTTTGGTCTTGATATGGGAAGATATGTCTTTTGCCTGTATCGTATGATATGTTTCTTCTTCTGTCTTGTAATTACTATACCCACAAGATTCTGTTATTTTCATTTCAATCAACAAGAAATTGCTATACTATAGAAAGGTTATGGCTGTGGTTCAGTTGAACCATCCCTGCTTTTCTGGGACCAAGTGAACTTGATCATGGTGGATAATCTTTTTGATGTGTTCTTGAATTGAGTTTGCAAATATTATATTGAGAATTTTCATAACCATATCTACCAGAGATTCTGACCTATAGTTTTCTTTTTGGTGAAGTCTTTGTTAATGTTGTATCAGGGTAATATTGGCTTTGTAAAAAGAATTTATAAATGTTTCTTCACTTTCTATTATACTAAATAATTTGTTTCTTCTTTGAAGGTCTGGAAGAATTTTGTCCTGAATCCATCTGGTCTTGAACTTTTTTTAAAATTTGGGAGTATTTAAATTACTGTTTCTATCTCATTGAAGGTTACAGGTCTATTTAAATTATTAACTTCATCTTGATATAGTTTGGTAAGCCATATATATCTAGAAATTAATTTTTATAGAATTTTTCCAGTTTTGTGTAATATGTTTTTAAAAATGTACTTATGATTCTCTGAATTTCCCCAGTATCTATTGTAATTTCTCCATTTCTATATCTAATTTTATTAATTTGGATTTGTGCTCTCTTTAACTTAATTTGGGTGAAGGTTTGTTAACCTTTTTGAAAAAACAATCGTCATATTATCAATTCTTTGTATCATTTTTCTTCATTTCTCTTTCATTCATTTCAGCCCTGATTTTGATTATCTTTTCCCAACTACTCTTTTGCAAGTTGTTTGTTCTTGTTTTCCCAAGGCTTTCAAGTGTATCCTTAAATTATTAATTTGAGATCTTATGTTATTGATACAGGTACTAGATGATGAAATCTTTCCTCTTGAGAGTCCCTTGTATCAAAATCACAGATATTTGGCATGTTGTATTTTCATTTTCACTCAATTCTAAGAATTTTTAAATTTCCTTCTTGATTTCTACTTAATTCAATTATCACTCATGAGTGTGCTGCTTAGTTTCCATGAGTGTGCAATCTATGTACTTCCTTTTGCTGTTGATTCCCAGCTTTATTCCACTGTAGTCAAAAAGAATGAAGAACATTATTTCAACTTTCCTGTATTTGTTTAGATTTGTTTTGTTCTAATATGTGATTGATAGTGGAGAAAGTTCTATGAGGTGCTAAGCATAATGTGTATTCTTTAATGTTTGGGTGGAATGTTAAGTAGATATCTGTTAGGTCTGTTTGATTTATGATGACAGTTTAATGCCAGAGTTTCCTGGTAGTTAGCTTTTTTGTTTTCAATGACCTGTATATTGGTGAGAGTAGAAACCACTTATGTGTTATGGTCAATCTGTGTTTCATATCAAAGAGTGTCTCTTTTAGGAAATCGGGTACCTCTATGTTTGGTGCATATATGTTTAAGATTTTAATTTGAGGGAAGATCTTGCTATGTAGTCCTGGCTAGTTTGTAACTCACTGTTTAGCCCAGGCTGTACTGTGACTCATGGTAATCCTTTTGCCTTAACCTCCTGAGCACAGAAATTATAGATATGAATCATCAAAATTATTTAGTATTTATTTATCTTGTTTTTTGAGACAAGGTCTATGTAGTCCAGATTGGTCTCAAACTCACCATGTAGCCAAGAATCACCTCGAATTCTTGATCTTCTTGCCTCTACCTCCTGGGATTACAGGTGGTGTGCTACAACTTCTGCCTCCCATATTCTATTTCAGCCTTTTAAATGAAAACAACTTCTCAGTTGCTAAAAATTCTCTTCTTCAAAAAAATTTATTTTTATTTTATACGTACATGTAATACATGTGTGCCTGGTGCCAGAGGAGAACAGAAGGTGTTATATCCTTTGGAACAGGAATTACAGGTGCTTGTAAACCAGTATGTGAGTGCTGGGAACCAAACACAGACCCTCTGCAAGAGCACCAAGTACTCTTAGTACTTCTGCCTCAGTCTCCAAGTGCTTAGATCACAGTCATGAGCCACCATACCTGGTAAGAGCAGTAAGTACTCTGGGCTATATCTCTAGGCGTGAAAATTCTCTACTTTTTGTATATGGTATTGGGAACTGAGCCCAGGGACTTGTAATGAAGCTGACTACCACTGAATTACATCCCTCAACAATCCTTTATCAAGGGAAATCTTCTTGATATAAATGCAAATATGTAAACAGTAATACAGAAAGAGAACCTTTTTTTTTTTTGCTCATCTCAGCAAACAAGGTAAATTCCTCATACTTGCATTTTACTAAAGAGTATCTGATGTGGATTCTCCTCTGTATGCTGTGAATATCATTGGTTAATTAAAAAAAAAAACCCTGCTTTTGACTTGTACTAAGGCAGAACTTGAGGCAGGGACTAAACTGAATGCTGGAAGGAAGAAGGTGGACTTTAAGAGAAGCCATGTAGCCCCACTGAAGACAGACACTGGGAACTTTGCCAGGTTAGCCACAGCCATGTGGTGATATACAAATTACTAGAAATAGGTTCAATTAAGATATAAGTGTTAGCCAATAAGAAGCTAGAGCTAATGGGTCAAGCAGTGTTTTAAATAATATAGTTTCTGTGTGATTATTTCGGAGCTGAGCAGCCTTGTGCCCATTTTCAAATTAATGTCATTTTTAATAACAAAACTCAAATTTGTACTGAAAACCACTACAACAAAAGATACAGCTGATTTTTGAAAGACATAGGAAACAGTCCTTGGCATATTCTAAAAAGGTCATTGGGATGTGTTGCAAGGAAGCTGCTTATTTGTCCTGGCTGCCAGGCTAGCTTAGCCCTGAAATAACCACACAGAAATTCTAATTAAAACACTGCTTGGCCCATTAGCTCTAGCTTCTTATTGGCTAACTCCTACATCTTTATTTAACCCATTTCTATCAATCTATGTATCACTACAAGGTTGTGGCCTACCAGAAAAGTTTCAGCACATCTACCTCCGGCCACCGATCCATGGCATCCCCCTGACTTTGCTTTCTTCCTCCCAGAATTCAGTTCTGTCTTCTCCGTCTACCTAAGTTCTGCCCTATCAGGCCAAGGCAGTTTCTTTTTTTTTTTTTTTCCAAGGCAGTTTCTTTATTCATTAACCAATACAAGCAACACACAGAGGAGATTCCCTCAGGGATGTATTCCCAAGACAAACTCAAATTCTAGTTTTGGATGATCCAGCCTAGTAGACATGGGATTTCCTAAAGCTATGACAATCAAGATTTTTTAATATTCTAAGATTAGGAACTATGATGTCTTAGAAATTTGTCAAATACTAGAAATCTGTTGCACTGGGGAAAATGAATAAAAACCCAAGCTAAGCCCTGCTATTTTTAACTCAAGTTAAAAACTGGCTCCACAAAATATATGGCTTCAATATTAACACCAGTAGCATCCACTACTATATACAAAGCTAAATACTTTCAAACTCTTTTTTTTTTATGTTCATAGCTGTTTTATTTGTAATAGTCAGAACACTGGATATATGGTTATTCTTTATTTTCCAGTTAATATCAAACTCTTAATTTTAAATTTTACTGCTTTCCTTTGGCACAGCCACCTGCTCCTCCATGCCCATGTTAGACACCTCTTCCTCCTTCTTCCTGCAGCACACCTAGCTTTGGAGGTCTCTCGGCTTCCTCAGAATATCTTGTCTAGGTCATCCAGGAAGGGGAGTGCACTGCTCTAATGGGCAGCCATATAGACAGAGGTCACAGCATTCATTTTAAAGACATTACACACAGCACTGCAAACCAGACACAGTTACCTCTAGTCAGATTACTGCAAAAACCACTTCTACCAAGGCGCATCAGGTCAATTTTAGCTCCATCTGTGTTTGGGTGATAACGAGAACTTGACAGAGGAAAAAGACAGGGATAAAATCATACCCATGTGATTTTGACAGGAAGGATTTGTTTCTGCCTATCCTGATTTCTCTCTACTTAATGAAATCCATTTTTCAATTTTCAGAGCCATAACTTTCGGAGTTCTACTAACAAGCAATTCTCTTCATCTACAAATCTTTAAAGATAAAATTGTCATACATTTGGCCATCTTATCTTTGGCACAGGCATTTCTACTTTATATATGTCCTTGACGTTGCTTTGGTTTGGTTTTCTGAGGAGGGTCTCCTCAGTCTGCTGCCCAGGCTGGCCTCCAGCTTATGGTGATCTTCTTCCCTTAAGCTTTCCTAATGCTGGGATAACAGTCATGAGCCATCATATCCAGAGAGGAGACCAGGCTGGCCTCAAACTCACAGAGATCTACCTGCCTCTGCCTCCTGAGTGCTGGGATTAAAAGTGTGCACCACTACTGCCTGGCAACACTTTCCTTTTTTTAAAAAAGTAAAAGTACTCATGTGGTTAGGGTTTATGTCTATAATCTAGATTTTGGAAACAATTAAAATTAGTAGCTGAAGAGGTTGAACTAAGCACAAAAAATATAATGTGGGTAAAATGATAATAAAACTCACTCATGTTTGAGTGAGAGCAAACCCTGATTTGGAAGAAGTATAAACAAGTACTCAGGACTGGGAGAAAATGAGTAACCTTACCCTCTGTACAAGGAACAATAGGTATGAAGAAGTGCTGCCTAGTATTATAGGCAGAATTCTTTCTGAAAGTTCAAAGCAAGCATTATAGAGTAATGTGAATTCCTCTATACCTAGGGTTTACTTGAAATACCCACCTTGCAAAATTTTCACTTTTACTAGATCTCTTACTAAAATACAGGAAAGAATTTCCTTAGCTTTAGTGGCTGGAAACCTTGGACGTTCTGACATGACAATAACAATCAAGTTTTCAGCTCATTGCTTAACCAGAGACTATAGAACAAAGGTTGAGAATGTTGCTCTTACCTCCATGATGGGGTTGGAGGCCAAGACCTTTTCCTCAACATTGGCCTCACTGGCAGAACCACTTACAGTTGCAAAGTATCGCATGGCATACTTAGCTGAGACAGTCTTTCCTGCACCCGACTCTCCGCTTACAATGATGGATTGATTTCGTTCATCCCTATAAAACAAAGAAGAGTGACTGCCAGTGCGTCTACACAACAATGTAGAAGCAAATATACTTATTTGAACTATATAACATATCTGAAACAAATAAATGTATTTATTTGAAACAATATTAAGAAATATAGTATTTCATAATGACCACCTATACACAAGGACAGAAAAGAAAGATATACCATTAACTTAAAAGAATCATATAACTAAGGACAACTCTGTGTTAAACGCATTCTGAATTTTCCATGTATCTCACAGTATTTTATTCATGGAGATTTTCACTGGAATTTATAATATTGTTGTCAGCTACCATACAATAAAAGGGGAAGTCAGGCAGTGCTGACACATGCCTTTAATCCCAGCACTCGGGAGACTGAGGCAGGCAAATCTCTGTGAGTTGGAGGACAGCCTGGTCTACAAGGAGCTAGTTCCAGGATAGGCACCAAAGCTACAGAAAAACCCTGTCTCGAAAAAAGAAAAAGAAAAAGAAAAAGAAAAAGAATAAAAAAGGGAATACTGGATCCACAACGAAAGAATTTAGAAAAAGGTTCTTAATTAAAACTGTTTATAATCATTTGAAGTATTTCAAACTGTCTATCTGCTAATGATCTGTGAAGCAGAATCTCCCAAAAGCTCCTATTCCTACCAAGCACCTACAGAACCAGGTAAGAATTTACTTTGTTGCCTAATTTCATTTTAAAAAATGTCATCACACTCATGTCTAAAGATACAGTAATAGAATACTATTATTTTTTGCTGTTGTATGAAGACGAAGCCTAAGTTGCAATGGAGACCCAGGATATTGGGGACGTGAGACCATGAGTCATTGATTAAGGAAAGCTGCCAGAATGCCAGAATGAAGTGGCCATGAGTGAATACTTCATGCCACAATAAAGTATGCTGAAAGTATATAACTTGTTTTATATTTTATAGGAGTTTGTAGTTAAGAAATTGCTTTGAGTCTCAGATGAGACTTGGACTTAGAATTTTTAAACAGTGTTGGGACTGACAAATACTATAGAGACTTTAGAATTTGACTGATCGCACTTTACATTATGAGACGGCCATGAGCCAAAGGGACAAGAAGTAAAGATTATGCTTTTAAAGCGCTATGTTTGGATGTCAAGTTGACAATGGGTAACGCCATGATGTTTAAACTTGATTGTTAAATTGGTCAGATTTAGAATCACTGGCTATGTCTGTAAAGGGATTATCTTAATTTGGTTAAATAAGTAATTGTGGCAATACAACTCCAGGGGCTGGGGTCCTAGGAGAAAATGAGCTGATCATCAGCATTTATCTCTGTTTCCTGACTGATGTTGGCTGCCTCATTTCTTCTGCTGTGACTTTCGGCCATGAAGGACTTGACCCTTAAACTGTGAGCCGAAATAATTCCTTCATTCCTTAAATTGCTTTTGTCATGTTCCTCGTTATAGCAACAATACAAGTAACTGATGCAGGGAGGAAAGATTTTTGTTTTTTTGTATTTTAGTCCACGTTCACTTGGGTCCATTGTTTCTGGGCCATGGTGAATCACGGTACAGAACAAGTAAGCAAAAGCAAAGCTGCTCACCTCATGGCAGCCAGGAAGCAGACAAAGCTGAGCAGGGGGAAGGGATGAGAGAAACCCTTAAAAGACATATTCCCAGCAGCCTATTTCCTCTAGCCGGGTTGTACTTCATGATAGTGTATTCAACTTGGAACTTAATAGATTAACTTACTGAAGAAGTTAGTGCATTTATTATCCAATTGTCTCTCAATAATAGTACCAAATCTTCAACACATAAACCTTGGGAGCTATTGTATACTAATAGTATAACACATGGCGTATACACAGGTGGTACCAAACCTAACTTAGGATGTACTGACTGAAAGTCACAAAGCATCTGTATAAAATCATCCTTGTAAGGTAGCATGCATTACACCAAGCCTATTATATAACTCGGATACATGGTAGTTGAGTCACTGGTGTTAACAGGAGAGATTTCATCACCCATAAGAGTCATTTCCCACTTAGTCAATGAACCTCAGAACACAAAATCATTCAGAAACCACATAACGAAATGAGAGAAAGGTCTGGTAATAAAGTCAGAAGTAACAAAAGCAGATGACATGTCTAAATGGATGGAAGAAGACTAAAGAGATGGTGCTTCATAATAATGAAAGGAAGAGCTTGAATTTGAATTCTACTTCATATTTTTCAAAGTGCTTATGTACTTATCAGCCAAGATAATTTTAAATCCTGGAAGAATAAGGACAGACACTCTCTTATCCTCTTTGGAGAAAACAACAGAGGAGTTAGTTTGCCCAAAGTTGGTGACTAGTATGTCTAGACAGTGGATTGTTACAGCCTAACTCCAGAGGTATAGGGAGGTCTAAAGGAGGCTCCTTCTGCTTTGCTTGTCACTCCTTATCCTGGTCTGTCCTTCCCAAAAAAGAAGGAAAATGCCCATGTATTATCCTATCATACATAAGGATAACAAATACATTTCACAGAACAATATAACGGTCAAACTAGACCATTTGTGAAACTGTTCCATCTTATAGTTGATTAAACAAAGATCCTGAGATTTAAGTTCTACGGCTATTAGGAGAGAAGCAACTAGTACAGATAGCTCTTTTTAAAAAATTATTTCAAGGTTAATTTGACAGTATTAACTTTTTATTCATTCAAAACTATAAGTGAAACTTAGGAACATTGCTCTATAACTCAGAAAGGACAGGAAATATATAAGATAAAGATGATACCACACCACATGGCTTTAAGAAAACAAAACTAATTTTTGATGTTTTAATAGAATAACACTGTGATTTTGGTAAAGGAGAACAATCAGGGCCCAGTGAGATGGCTCAGAAGTCAAAGTCAGTTGGGTCAGTTCTAAGACTGATTAACTGAACTCCATCCTTGAAATTCACATGGAAAGAGAACTGACTCCCGTAAGTTTTCCTCTGTGCTAACACACACACACCCCACACATCACACCACACACAAATAAACAGCTTAAGATGAGAAAAGACAAGTAAGAATGTGAGGAAAGGAATACAAGAGAAACAAAGACCCCGAACTCCACTCACCTTTTCTCCTCTAGAAGTCAACAGACCCATTAAAAGAAGAGTCTGACAATATGGGCACTGCTCTCTAAGGACATGTTTAAAATGGAGATGGGACATGATCATTTCTAACTAAAACCCCTATGACAGGGCTATCATGATGGCTCTACAGGAAAAGGCACTTGCACCAGGCCCTTTTCTGGCCTCCTCAGGTACTGCACTAACATGATACACATATATACATGCAGGTAAAATACTCATATATGTGGAATTAAAAAAAAATAAACTAAGATGTAAACCCACCTCTTCACCCCTACCATGTACACATGATCCACTCTCCCTGTAACCTCTTCATCTCTAGGAAGGGAATTGCTCACCTCTAACTCTCAGAACAAATTCTTGTTATTATTCTGACTCCTGTTTCTCTTTTACCCTGTATCAGCCAGTTTTTTCCCAGTTCCATCTTAAAAATATATCTAGAATATATACCTATTTCTTCTCGCCATCCTCATTAATATTCTAAACTGAATTGTCATTTCTCACTCAGTTCGCTGATTAACCTACCCCATCTCCTGAGTTTTACTCTAGCTTGCTCTGTTTTGTTACTGTAAAATTACTTTGTTGTCATTTCAAACTTGTAGAAAACTCCATGCACAGTAAAATGAATTTCTGCTCATGTTTGCCTCAGAGCCAGTAGCTGTCCACTTGCTATGTTTCTCTATTTCTCTCAATCTAATACTTTCTGCAGCAGTTTGAGTGTGGATTGTAAACTTGTATCTTCCTACCACCTTCGCAAAATGGTTCCTAAGAAGAGCTTTGTTCTTACCGATTTATAAGGACTAAAGTCAGGAAAGTTAACACTGCTATAATAACACTCCCATTTAACCAATCACCTTATTGATAGGTGACAAACATAAGCCTTATTTACTTTTATTCTTTACTAGGCTTTGTTTGTGGGGTGGAACTTTTATATAGTTTGCTGCGCATCATGTCCAGGACACTGACTGGTTTTTGAATTGTGATTATAAAATTTCTGTCAGTAATGATGAATTGTATCTTTCCTAAAGATCTGAGGGGTTTGTACACCAAGATTCACATCTGGGAAAGATGGCATGTTTATTTGGTAAGGAAAAAAAAAATAAGAAATGATCCTCCAGCACTGATTCCTGACTAAGCCAAAGCAGACATACCCTGTTTGGTGACTGTCGATTTTGTGGATGCAGATTCGTTAATACAAGTGATAAATATCCTAACTAACTGAAGCATATTTTCAAACTATCTATAAGAGAAAATTAGGCAAAGAAAAACAACAACCTTCAACTAAGAAATCATACTAATGACTGGGCGGTGGTGGCACCCCTCTTTAATCCCAGCACTCTGTGAGTTCAAGGCCAGCCTGGTCTATAAGAACTACCTCTAGGACATCTAAGTCTGCTAAACACAGAAACCCTGTCTCAGAAAAAAAGAAAGAAAGAAATCATACTGATTGACTCACGGGAAATATCATGTGGGATGAGGAGAATGCCAGGAAGCAAGCTGAATCTGCTGACATTTGAGGGTTGCCACCACAATGATGAAAGAACCCTGCTTTCAGATTAAAGAACAGTACTGGGGTTGAGAATGGACTGAGCATATGCAACACTCTTGCTTTGATCCCTTGAGCCAAAGAAAGTATTTTCTGAAAAGTTGTATAATTTTTTAAGTATTAAAAATTCTTCAGAGATCAATTTTAGAGTCTAGCAACCCATGGGGTCCCCTCTCTGACTAGTGGGTCTCAGGCTGTTCTGAGTGGTGTCAGCATTGTACTGCAAAGCTCGAGAACTAGAAAAATCAAGTACTAGTAGACACTGTTCAGCTTAGAGGAAAAACGTACTGACAGATGGAATTTTCTCAATGTCAAGCTTTAAACTTTGGGTGGGGGGGGGGCGGTGGTGATGTGTGCCTTTAATCCCAGCAATTGGGAGGCAGAGGCAGGCGATCTCTGCGAGATCAAGGCCAGCCTAGTCTACAAGAGCTAGTTCCAGGACAGGCTCCAAAGCTACAGAGAAACCCTGTCTCAAAAAAAAAAAAAAAAAAGCTTTAAACTTTGGATAATCATTACCATTTTATAGAAGTATCAGGCATAATGTAGCATATTATATACTGCCAATTCACTTAGCAATTTTATATTTAACATACTAATATTTTACTCAGACTGAATTTTTAAAAAAGATCTTCCTATTGATGAAACTTCAGAAAAATTATACAACTTCTCTGAGCCTCAGTTTTACCAATTGTAAAATAAAGTTTTAATTTAATAATTTAATAACAATACCAAACTCAAAAAGTTGTTGTGAAGATAAATTTTGTTAGCAAATTGAAAGTAACTAATCAATACCATGTAGGGAGACAGCAGACAGTTAACTTTAGCTCTTATTAGAAGTACTATTATTATTAAAACTTCTATGGGCTCTTAAATTGAAATAATTATAAAATTCTGTCACAGTTTGAATCCAAAATGTACATTGGTTTCAAAAGAGAAAATAAAGGCCTCTATAGTGTTACTTTCCTTTCTGTTTTATAAACTGCTTTGGGGGTTTCCCACTTCATATTTTACAGTTCCTCCTTGTAAGCAGGAGAAATTAACTTCTTCTATGCACTCATCCTTTCACATTACAACATATCATTTATTATTCAGAGGATAATCTCACCTTGAATGTACCTTTATTTACCAGTCTCTGCCCTCAAACTCTTAGGGCTCTGTGGGTCATATGAGACACACTTTGCAGATGTTCTTTATACACACATAACTGATGTCATATTATAAATTTTTAATTGCTACATAGAGATAATTTATTTTCTAGCTCATAGGTCTTTTAGTTCATCTATTCCTTTTCTGAGAGACATTAGAGACGTCACTTCTTACTACGGTTACTACTAAACTTTGACTCTCTCACCTATAAAACACAATACCTGTCCTTGCTTTGTCATAAGAGCATGATGAGATTCCAAAGGTAACTTAAAACCAAACTATATAATCTGTGTATTATTGTAAGATTTTAATATTTAATTAAATAGTTCAAACAATCTAAGACAAATTGGCCAAAGCTACTTAGGCAGTAATTATTTTCAAGTTCTTATTTTCTTTAAACACCCATGACAGCAAAGAATAAATTATCTTATCTAACAAGAGCCATGAAATGATGAAAGAAGTTCCTACCAACCTTGCCATTTGCTTATAAGCCTCTTCAGCTACTGCAAAGATGTGAGGATCCATGTCACCCATGTTCTGGCCACTGTATGCATTAATAATATCTTCTCCATAAATAGGCAGCTGTTCATAGGGATTTATAGCTACTAGGACTATTCCTGGGAGGGGGTGGTGAGAAAGAAAGAAATCAGTGATATCCCAATGGGCACATCAAGCTTGGTAAAGTGAAGCAACACAAAATCTTGTTTCAATTTAGTTCATACTAAACTAATGAATTGCTCAAAGTCAAAATATATCACAGTCATTGCCATTCTAAATTATTATACATAATCCTAACTAATCTGGGCTAGATTGTTTAAAATAATATGACCTGGATAGGGATGGGGCTCAGAAGCAGAGGACTTGTCAATCATTCAGAAACCTCTGGGTTTTATCTCCGTTGTGGAAAAAGAAAAATAACAGTGTTTTAAACAATTTAAATATTTTCATATTTAGTTTTAAAAAACTGCAGGCTGCCAGGTGGTGGTGGTGCACTCCTTTAATCCCAGCACTCGGGAGGCAGAAGCAGGCGGATCTCTGAGTTCGAGGCCAGCCTGGTCTACAAGAGCTAGTGCCAGGACAGGCTCCAAAGCTACAGAGAAACCCTGTATCGAAAAACTAAAAACAAAACAAAAAAAAAAAAACAAAAAAAAAAAAAACAAACAAACAAAAAAAAAACTGCAGGCTGAAGAGATGGCTCAGGGGTAAAGAGCACTTGCTGACCTTGCTGAGGATCTGAGTTCAGGTCCCAGCACCCATGTCAGGCAGCTCACAACTGCCTGTAACTCCAACTCCTGGGAATCAGACCTTCTAGACTTTGCAAGCACCAAAATGCATGGACACACACATGCTCATTTCTAGAGATTTATCCAATGAAATAATCAAAGATTCATTCAAAGGGTTTTCTTTTAGAAGAATCTCACACTGGTCGTCAGACAGTGAAAACAGAAACCAACAAAACATACACTAGAATCACTGTGATTCTACATGAGCATTGTTCCGTACCACAGATTACTGAGAATTCTGAATTCTGAAGAATACTAAGTGTCATAGAAAATGGAGATAGGTGAAGATCAGAAGTTCAAGGTTATCCTCAGCTACATAATGCATTCCAGAACATACGAGATACTGTCTCAAAAGAAAAAAAATCATGGAAAAATATGACATGTGCAAATAAATAAATAAATAAATTGAAAGGCTGGTGAGAGGGCTCAGTAGTTAAGAGAGCTGCTTTTGCACAGGACCTGGGTTTGGCTCCCAGCACCACATGTGGTTCATCACCACCCATAACTCCAGTTCCAGGGCATCTAATACCCTCTTCTGACCTCCACAGGCACCTGATATGTTACACATGTGGTGTACATACCACATACAAACATGCAGACAAACACTCATACATATAAAATAAATCTTAAAATATAAATTGAAGAAAAGCAAGGAAGAATATGTAAATAATAGGGAGAAAGAAAGGTTATCATTAAGGGTATGCAAGACAAATTCTCTTGAGAGGAAAAAGTGGCTGTGTCTGATTAAATAAACAATAGTAAAATCATGATAAACACGACATGGGCCAGCAAGCCAATGAGCACATGGGAAGGAGTGAACACCAGGATCTGGACCTCAGAAGAGCCATGATTAGTAGGAGAGAGGGAAGATCATGAGGGAGAAGAGCCAGGGAAGTGGGAGGAAATAACTATGAACAAAATAGAGAAGAGAAAAACAAA
Source organism: Alexandromys fortis (assembly GCF_014885135.2). Lineage (NCBI taxonomy): Eukaryota > Metazoa > Chordata > Mammalia > Rodentia > Cricetidae > Alexandromys > Alexandromys fortis. The sequence goes on along the minus strand of NW_026067900.1, from coordinate 8,759,478 downwards.
GACAGATGGGGCTAGGAGAACTGCAGCCATGCACACATGTTCCAGCTTCACTTTGGAGAAAACCATCATGAGCTGGGCTGCTGGCTGAGAGCACTGCAGGAAAGAGACACTCATCACATGTCAGTCCCGGGTGTCTAAGTAAGGATAAAGGTAGCACTAACCTTCCCCTGCACCAAATGCCAGTCTGTGGACACCTACTCTTCATGGAGTAGGTTTTACAAGATGAAAAGAACTGGTGATTTCAGCATCTGACATGACTGGGAGGGGATGGTCCAAAAAATTGGACCTGTTCTTTTTAAGTTGAGTGAAACCATGTAAATTCACAAGTAACTTTATTTAGCATGAACTGTAACCAGCTACCGGATACTGGCAAATCCTTCTGATAACTTCAAAGTGATTTTTGTATGTATGAGAAATTCAACCAAGTTAGCTTTCCCCATCTGTTATTTCCATTACTACATCCACCAAAGGAAAGCTTATAGCTCATCAGGAAAGCACTTACCACAATATGTATAAATAAGTTTGGAATCGATGAAACGAACGCGGAGATTGTGCAACACAGCAGGCTCATGAAGATAGCTGAGGGCTGTGAGATCATTTTCTCCAACAAGTATGTCAGGGTTCCGTAAGTGAGGCAGCTCCTTGGTCTTTGGATCTAGACGGTATTCCAAATCCTGAGGACAGAGATGCAATATCTACGTCAATAATGATGAACGAGAAACAGACCTATGCACTTGATTATTCCCTATTTCTGATTTGCCTCTTGGCTTTTAAATGTATTTATTTTCTATCATTTTTCTATTAACAGAGAAACTAGTAAAAACGGCAAACAATAAGGAGTGGTTTCTTTTCCAACAGACATAAATCTGCACAAATAATTTAAAATTTTATTTTTATATTTAATTATGCATGTATGCATGTGTATAGTGTGTGGGGGTGTATGCGTGTACATGATGCAGTTGTCTAGACTAGACATTGGATTTCCTTGAATTGGAATTATAGGCACGAGCTGCCCAATGCAGGGAACCAATCTCTGGTCCTCTGGAAGAGCAATATATACTCTTACCCACTGAACCATCGCTCCAGCACCACTGTAAATGGTTTTTGTTAATATAGTGAAAGAAGTCAGAGTGTGGAGATTTTTTTTTAAGGCAGAGATTCTCTGTAGCTTTGGGACCTGTCCTGGAACTAGCTCTTATAGACCAGGCTGGCCTTGAAATCACAGAGTTCCTCCTGCCTCTGTCTCCCGAGTGCTGGGATTAAAGGTGTCCATCACAGCTGCTCAGCTGGAGTGTAAAGATTTTTCACCCAGAAAATTCCAACTATTAGATGAGTTCTCATCTTCCTCTTCATTCTATGTATGGGAAAGGATATAAGAGGTCAAGAGCTTAGTTTTAAAGTCAGTCTGACCTGGGTTCAAAACCTAATACTGACACTTAACTTCTATGTGGCTTTGTGTGTATTATTTAAACTAAGGTTTTCATTTGTAAGATGGTTTAACAAAAACAGCTGAAAAACTTTGGAAAAAAATTAAAGAAGCAATGCTTAGCACAATCTGAGAACCCCTAAGATTTCTGAAGCCCTAAGAACCCCAAGAGTCCCCTGAAATTACGTGCCACACTGTATGTACATATTTGTACATACAAGACCTGAATTTGATCCCCACACAGAGAAATGAAAGCAACTCTTGAACCTGTCCTCTGACCTGTATATGTGCATCATGGCAAGAACACATATATATACACATACATGAATATGTACACTAAATGTCAAAATAAATGTAAGGAGTACTACACATTATAAAATCATAGGTATATGGGACTTTTTGACAACACCAATTATGAAAGCTGCCACTTTACTATATATTAAGGACAAATAGTATAGGCCAAGTGAAAAGAGGAAAAGATGGGTTCAATTATAGCGGAACATACTCATTTGTTACTACTGAAGATGTACAGAGAAGTCAAATTTTAAATCAGGTGGAAATGGATTAGCATACAGGAAAGGCATGGAGCTTTGTGCCTTTCCCCTCTGTTAGCTCCTCCAGGGATGAGGTCCTTTTCTGTGGCTGACTGCTCACTGCACTGGCTCTGTCAGTCCACCACAGTTTCCTTACTGCTCCAATCTGAGTACTTTAGATTCCCTTCACTATATTCTGCTTGCCTGACCACCTTTGATGGCATGTTTGGGGTCAGGAACCTCACTGATCTTTTCTGTTTATGTCTAAATAGTGTGACAATATGGACTGATATCACATCATGGAGGATATGGGGCTTTAGATATGTTCATGATCTTCATGGTTTGATAATACAATTCATCGTATAGTTCCAGAACAGCAGAAGGTCATCCAAGAATGTTTTTCTCAGTCTTCATAGAAGGATGGTGAAATTATTTGGTCAGTATAGGAAAATAAAATGGAACTGGGATATTAGAGAAGACACTAACAAGGCAAGAGTCATCTGTAACATATTTATAAAAATTCCCTCTTGGAATGGATATAATCTGCTTCTCTGAAATGACTAGTCATTATCAAATAAATGTGCACTCTAGACCATGGGTTTTTTTCTATTGTATTCTAGGACCTAAACTACTGTATTTCCTAAAAAGGAAATCGGTCGGTTGCAGGGAGACTTTGTGTATTTTTCTCACTTGCATCCTGTTCTAAGAATTGCTCTTCCTCCTCTTTTTCTTCTCTTTTTGTTTGTTTTTTGTTTTTGAAACACGGGATCTCATGTATCCCAGGCTGGTTCTAAGTAGTTCAGAATAACTTACAAACTTCTGATTCTCCACTCTATTTCCCAAGTACTGGGACGACAGTGTGCATGACTATATAGGGTTGATGACTTGCTTTTGTTAATTACACTGACTTCAGGCAAATCTATCTGATGCCTCTGAACCTAACAACCCATAGAGCTGTGAACTGACATTAGAAAATATAGGCCAACAGGTCTAACAGAGTGCCTAACACTATAAAGCAGATAAATAATAAATGTTGGATACTGTAATTCTGTAGCTTGACATTCAGGGCTTCCTTAATCTGGTCTAATCCTCTACCAAGTCTCTTTGTCTCAGCTGTTTTCCTGAAATCCATATCCATAGTACCTTCTCTGAAACACAAACTTCACTATTTTTATTCTAAAACACTAATTACTCTCCATATACTAGTGAAGATCAAGAGTTTTTATATTATTATTATTATTATTAATTATGAAGGCTTGGCCTTAGCTCAGTTTTTTTTTCCCAACTAGCTCTTATAACTTAACCTGTTTTTTATTAATCTTCATTCTGCCAAGTGGTTCAATTACTTTCCTCTGTACCTACCTGAATGACATGAAATCCTACCTCCAAACAACAATAACAAAACTAAATAAAATAGAAATAGTAATGGTCCTACTCGTAGTATTATTGTAAAGATTAAAATAATTGTCACGGGTTCAGTGATATACACCTTTAGTACCAGAAGAGGCAAAGAAAGGTGAATCTCAATGAGATCCAATCCAGCCTGGTCTGTAAAGAGAGTTCTGGGCCAGGCAGTGCTCAATTGTGAGACCTTGTCTTTAAAAAAATGAATTGTCTTTTGGGGATTTTTTTTTTTGTCCGATAGCCAGGCAGGAAGTATAGGCGGGTCAACCAGACAGGAAGTAGAGTCAGGGCAATGAGAACAGGAGAATTCTGGGAAGGAGGAAGCCCATTCTCCCCAGTCCTGCCCAGACCACCAGGACATGACCTGCACTGCTGAAAAAGGTACTGAGCCATGTGGCTAACATAGATAAGAATAATGGGTTAGGGCTGGAGAGATGGCTCAGTGGTTAAGAGCATTGCCTGCTCTTCCAAAGGTCCTGAGTTCAATTCCCAGCAACCACATGGTGGCTCACAACCATCTGTAATAAGGTCTGGTGCCCTCTTCTGGCCTGCAGGCATACACACAAACAGAATGTTGTATACATAATAAGTAAATAAATAAATATTTTTAAAAAAAGAATAATGGGTTAATATAAAGCTACAAGAGCTAATAAGAAGCCTGAGCTAATGGGCCAATCAGTTTATCATTAATATAGACTCTCTGTGTAATTTCTTTGGGGCTTACCGGCTGTGGGAACTGGGCAGGACAGAAACCCCACCTAGCAGGACCTCATGTTACATTTGTCTTTTTTTTTTTTTTTTTTGAGGCAAGTTTCACATTTTTTAAAATTTTTTTAAAAACAATCTTTTTTTATTTTACATACCAATCCCAATTTCCTCTCCCTCCCCTCCTTTTGCTCCCCCCACATTTCCCCTACCCCACACCCCTTCTACTCCCCAGAGAAGGTGAGGCTTCCCATGGGGAGTCAACAAAGTCTGACACATCATTTGATGCAGGACCAAGGCCCTCCCCGCTGTATCTAGGCTGAGCAAAGTATCCCTCCACAGGGAATGGGCTCCAAAGAGCCAGATCATGAACTAGGGATAAATACTGGTTCTACTACTAGTGGCCCTACAAATTGCCCACACCACACAACTGTCACCCACATTCAGAAGGCCTAGTTCAGTCTTACGCAGGTTCCCCAGCTGTCAGTCCAGAGTCAGTGAGCTCCCACTGGCTCTGATCAGTTGTTTCTGTGGGCTTTCTCATCATTGTCTTGACCTTTTTGCTTATATTATCACTCCTCCCTCTCTACAACTGGACTCCAGGAGCTCAGCCCAGTGCTTAGCTGTGGATCTCTACATCTGCTTCCATCAGTTATTAGATGAAGGTTCTATGATGACAATTAAGGTGGTCATCAATATGATTACGGGGGAAGGGCAGTTTAGGTACCCTCTCCACTAATACTCATAGTCTTAGCTTGGGTCATGCTTGTGGATTCCTGGGAATTTTCCTAGTGGAAGGTTTCTTGCTAACCCCTCTATCAAGATATCTCTTAGGGTCCTTCTTGTTTCCTGGCTTCTCTGGGGTTGTGGCCTGTAGGCTGGTTATCCTTTGCTTTATGTCTGATATCCACTTAAAAGTAAGTACATACTATGTTTGTCTTTCTGGGTCTGGGTTAACTCACAGGAAACAAGGGGGACTCCAAGAGATATACATGGATCCCCCAGAAAGGGGAAATAGAGAAGATTTCCTAAGTAAACTGAGAGCAAGTGGTGTAGGGTAAAAGGGAGTGAGAAGGAGGGAAAGGGGAGGGGGCAGGAGTATGTGAGGAATCGGGAAGGCTGGGAGAACAGAGAAGGAGAGCAAGTGAAGAGAGTTAGAATCATGCTTGATACTCAGTAAGTACTCAATGCATGGGTTAATCATTTGAAAAATAAACATACACTTGTTTTAACATTGCGGTGGTTTCAATGATAAATGTCCCCTTAGGATCAGGCATTTAAATACCTGGTGCCCAGTTGGTCACTGTGCTGGGAGGTGTGGAGATGTAGCCCTGCCGAAGGAATACACTAGGATGGGCTTAGGGAGTATACATGCAGCCTCGCCCCAGTTCTAGTTTGATCTCTCTGCCTCATGCTTGTGGTAAAATATGTGATCTCAGCTTCTTGCTCTCACCACACCTGCCACTTGCTGCCATACTTTCCCAGCATAACAGACTTCTTATCCCTCTGGACTCTAAGTCCAAATAAACTCTTCTTCTGTAAGATGCTTCTGCTGTGGTGTTTTATCACAGCAGCAGAAAGGCCATTAATACAGAAGTTGAAACCAAAAAGCAGGCTATCACTGTGAAGACCAGACTACGTGGGGTTTTTGAAGGAATATGAAATCTTTGGAACTTCGTACTAGAAAAGGTCTAAATGCTGTAAATTGAGTTTAGCAGGTTGTTCTAGACAGTGATGCTGTCTCCCAGCGCCGGCCAGTAAGCATCATTCCTCCGTGGTCACTGCTTAGTTCTTGTCTCCAAGTCCCTGCCTTGAGCTCCTACCTCAGCTTCCCTTGAAAATGAATGTAAGCTGTAAGATGAAATAATACCTTTCCTCCTCAAATTAGTTTTAGTCATGGCGTTTATCACAGCAATAGGGAAACAGGGTAGAAATCTTGAGAATCCTAGTTGCTGCCCTATTCTAATTCCTAATTATTTAGCATTACATGTAGTTATATCAAGATTATGATTTTTCTTATTTTGTTTTAATTTTTAAATTACACTTATTTATTAATATATGGGAGGAGGCACACACATGTACACATCATCTACCATGACACACAGGTGGAAGCCAGGGGACAAGTTTCTGGAACTGGTTTTCTCCTTCTATCATACAGATCCTGAGGATTAAACTCAGGTCATCAGGTTTTGTGGCAAGAATCTTTATCTCCTGAGCCATCTCACCATCCCTTTTCTATGTATTGAAACAATACCTTATTATATAGACCAAGCTGGACTCAAACTTGCAATTCTCCTGCCCCAGCCTCCTGTATGCTAGGAATACAGGAATGAGACACTGTACCTAACTTAAACTGAAAGTTCTTCTAAAGGTTTTATTACTTTAGTCATACACACACACACACACACACACACAATTTGATCATATTCCCCCTCCTATTTCCTTTTATTATCCCCTCCCTCTTCCACTGAGTCCTTTCTTCTTCCCAAGAAACTCCCTCCTACTTTCATGTCTATGGGGAGATAGGGGTCAGAAGTGGGTAGGGATAGATCCCATTGCATCTGATTAGGGTTGTCTGCACGAACATGGGTTGAGGTTATTAACTCAAGGAAGAGCAACTTACCAGTGGCTGCACCACTGAGGAATATGACTCCCCATCCTTAGAAATCATTTACTACCTGTAACTCTTCAGGGAGGAGTGGGGACTCATAAGACCCTTCTCCATCCATGCTGCAATGGGCCTAGTCCTGTGTAGGCAGTCACAGCTGCTGTGAGCTTACGGTGCAACAGCCATGTCATGTCAGGAAAACAGCATTTTGTAGACACCCCACCCCCATCCTGACATCCTCCAGCTCCTACATTCATCCTCTCTCATCTTCTGCAATGTTCTTTAAGCCTTGGAGAGGGTAATATAGACACCCCCAAATAAGGTTGAGCACTTAACACTGGGAATATAAATTCTTTAAAGAAAATGAATGTCACAAAGTTCTGGTTAAGAAGAAGTGTGACATAGCCTGCCAAATGCACTGGACAGATTAAAAGCTTTGGAACAAAGATGAGTTCACTGACACAGAATACAGCTTAGTCAGCAACAGGGCTGCTTGTAAAGTCTTCTGGTGACTACAAAATGCTTCATATACAACAGCTCCTTGGTAAATATTTCCCAAATATCAAATCTTAGACAGGCACTTAGTTATTATGAACTAAGTGCAATGCTTTTCTAAACATAAAACATGGATGCAGAGGTACCTCTTTAGTATTAAAATTAGAAATTAAGGCAAATTTGATAATCACAATAAATGTAGAAGCTAAAATGATGGTGTTTTAAAGCATGACTTGTTTTCACTGGCCTCTATGTAGAGTACAGAAAATGTATCATTTTATCAAAATAGTAAATAACAATATTAAAGTAATTCAATATTTGTGCTATAATTGGGATTAAGGAAATTATAGTAAGATTTTATCTTTCACCCTCCATCACTTCAGGCTAAACATAAGAAATGAAGGCGAAGTTCTTACCTTCCCTTCCTCAAGGTGAAGTAGCAGCACTTTATCTCCAGGCTTATAATCTTTGAGCAACTCTGCTGACTTCCACACTTCCTCAGGATCAGGTATCCAAACCCTGGCAAACTAGAAGACAAAAAGGAAAGAAATTTAAGCTAGCAAATCAATCACTTAACAACCATATTTACAACATATCATATTATAACTTCACTTATAATTAATTTATAAAAAGGCATCTTAAGCAAGGTGCGGTGGTGCATGTCTTCAGCCCAGTACTGGAAGGGGAAGGAAGATCAGAAATTCAAGGTCAGTCTTAGTTATACAGTAAGACCTGGGACCCTGTTTCAAAAAAGAACAAACAAAACAACAAAATAGAACTCTGAACTATATGAAATTTGCCCTTTTTGTTTGTTTGTTAGTTTGTTAGAGGCACCATTTCATTTACATAGTCCAGCCTGGCCTTGACCTCACAGTCCTTCCGCTTAGTCCTGCTGAGTACTGTGATTACAGGTATATACCATGCCTGCAATGACACTCACTTTTAAAATTAGAATAGAAAAGTAGGTTAGCTCCAGTACCATTACTGTTCCCAAATTATATAAATAATGTGCTCTGAAAAAATAACCAAAATTAAAACCTAGCTTTGCTTTATATAGTAAATGTAATTTGGGGTAAAAATTTACATATAATGTCTATTTTCAAAGTTCTAGGATGGTAATTCGACAGCACAGTCATCTTTTTACGGTAGCATTTGCAATCTAAATCTTTCATTGTGGTTTACTCATCTGCAAAGCCTTGGTGACATCCCAGATACCCTTCAGGAACCATTCTAGTGGGGAGATAAGAAATAAGTGTGTGGCCTTAAGTCACAGGTAATTCATAGACTGAATATCTACAGTTTTCTTTGAAAAAAAAGTATTGCTTATTTTAACAGTTGAAAAACATTGTTATTTGAAATTTTGCACACAGTATTTTATAAAGATTAATAAGAATGGTATTTGACTAGCAATACATTTGGCTCAAGTAGCCTCAATACCATGAGAATGTATGATAATTACCACAAAATCCTAAAACTATAGCTTCAACTAGTTTTTCTCTAGACCTAAGTCAGACAGGTAATCTTGAGGAAAAGTACAAAATATTTTAATATTTAATGATATGTATATATCATAATGTAGAACAAGCTAGATCCAGTTGGCTGAGGAATACATACTGATATCAGCCAGATTAAATCTCTTCTCTGATCTGTACTTATATTCTCATTTTATGTAAAACCATCTCCATATCAATCCTCCCTCCCTATCCATCTCTCCCCCTTACTCTCTCCTTTCCTCCTGCCCTCCTTCTTTCCAGTAATGGCAGTGCTGAAGACTGAACCAATGCTAGGCAAACACGATCACTGACCTGCACGCCTAGTAGTTTCCAATTCCCTTTTATAGTTGGAAACAAGGTCACACTAAAAAGGCTTTAACTTGCTAGGTAGACCAGGCAGGCCTTGCTGCGGCCAACCACGTAGGTAGAACTACAGGTATGCACCACCATGCTCAGCTAGACTTGAATGGTGTATGTGTGTATAGGCGCACATACATGTGCATGTAAGTGTAAGTGCGGAAGTCAAGGGTTGATGTTAGGTATCTTCCTCTATTGCTTTCCATCCTTTGCTTTGAGACATGGTCTCTAGCTGAACTGGGAGCTCACCAAGTCATCAAAACTAAACGGCTAGCAAACTTTGGGGATCTGCCTGTCTTTGCCTCCATAGAGCTAGGATTATAGGCATGTACTAGTGTTCTAGCTTTTTATGTAAGTTGCTGCAGATCCAAACTCAAGTCCTTACATGACAAGCATTTTACAAACTAAGCCATCTTGCTGGCCCTGGGTTTCACTGTCAATAGTGACCAAGACATAATCTACGTGGGTTTCGAGTTGAAAGACATCTGGATTTAGGTGTGTGCCATGTAGAGCAGTTGTAGTGCGTTGATATTCTAAGTACTGGCCACAAGTTCTGCAAACCTCTATCAACAACACTCCCTAGTAAAAAGAGAGATGTAAATGATTTAGCAATAAATTTAAAGGTGAGGGGAAAGAGAACAAAAAAGCAGTAGTGACTGAAAGCAGAGGAGATCTAAGACTCCAGAGAACTTAAAGAAAATGTCTCTGGACAAAAAAACACTTATTTCAGCCCACCCCTGTACAAGGCATTACATTAACCTCCGTACTGACAGATTTCTCTAAACCTTTCTTTTAAGAAACTACTATGACATAATGTAGCACTTTCCAAAAAATAAAAATTAAAAAAAATAAAATAAAATATGCCAAACCAGCTCATGGTTGGTGATGTTTGGAAAGCCAGGTGTAGTAGCATGCTCAGGTAACTCAAGTTCATGAGAGACTGAGGAAGACGGATTAATAAAGTTTAAGGTCATCTTGGGCTACATAGTGAATTTCAGTCCAGTGAGGACCACAACATTAAATTATGTCTCAAAAGAAAGGAAGAAAGAGAGTGGGGAGGGAGGGAGGAAAGGAGATAGAGAGAAGAAGAAAGAAAACATATATTCTATATAGATTAAAACTCACCCAATTTTTTCATTTTTCATTTATGATTACAGAATCATAAAAAACTTAATGTGAACAATTTGAAAAATACTGAAAATTTTTAGCATGACAGAGTATGATGTTAGAACTATTTTATACTATATTACATCACATTGGCATATCATATTATGTTAGAATTATAAGTTCTAATCCAGCTATCATACTTGCCTTAAACCTTTATTTTAGACAAAAATATAAAACAGAGAGCAAGAGCAGTCTGTCTTAAGGATTACATACACAGAAGCTTTGTAAAAGTGTAATAAAAAGTATTAACAATATATTAGTATGAGCAAGATTGCTCATTTTTCTCCATAGGAAGTGATTTCTAATGAAATGTATCAAATACATTTAGTGAAATTTATTTTATAACTTTGATGCATGGTCTATAAACTGAGAAATATAATTAAAATTGCTAATTCAACAAGAATTTCTATATAACTTTTCTGGTGGTTTGAATGAGAATGGCCCCCCAGAGGTTCATAGGTTTGAATACTTGATCCCCAGTTGGAATTGTTTGGGAAGGGTTAGGAAGTATGGACTTATTGAAGGAAGTGTGTCACTGGGGAGTAGACTTTGAGGTTTCAAAAGACTTGTGCTATTTCCAGTGTGCTCTCTCTGTGTCATGCGCCAACCCCACATCAGACAGAGGGCTGATCTACAAAATATACAAAGAATTCAAGAAATTGGGTCATCAAAAGAACAAATAAGCCAATAAAAAAAATGGAGTATAGACCTAAACAGAGAACTCTCAACAGAGGAATCTAAAATGGCTGAAAGACACTTAAGGAAATGCTCAACATCCTTAGACATCAGAGAAATGCAAATCAAAACAACTCTGAGATTCCATCTTACACCTGTAAGAACGGCCAGGATGAAAAACACCAATGACAACTTATGCTGGAGAGATTTGGGGTAAAGGGAACACTTCTGCATTGCTGTTGGTAATGCAAATTGGTATAGAACCTTTTGATATCAGTATGGTGATTTCTCAGAAAATTAGGAAGCAATCTTCCTCAAAACCCAGCAATACCACTTTTGGGTATATATCCAAAGGATGCTCAATTATACCACAAGGACATGTACTCAACTATGTTAATAGCAGCATTGTTTGTCATAGCCAGAACCTGGAAACAACCTAAATGCCCCTCAACCAAAGAATGAATACAGAAAATGTGGTACATATATACAATGGAGTATTACACAGCAAAAAAAAATGACATCTTAAAATTTACGGGCAGATAGATGGATCTAGAAACCATCATATTGAGTGAAGTAACCCAGACCCAGACAGACAAATATCATGTGTACTCACTAATAAGTGGCTTTTAGACATAAAGCAAAGAAAACCAGTCTACAATTCACAATCCCAGAGAACCTAGGCAATATGAGGACACTAAGAGAGATCTAACATAGATCTAATCTACATGGGGAGTAGAAAAAGACAAGATCTCCTGAGTAAATTGGGAGCATGGGGACCATGGGAGATGGTTGAAGGGAGGAAAGAGGAAGGGAGGAGAGCAGAGAAAAATGTATAGCTCAATAATATCAACAACAACAACAAAAAAGATGTTAGCGCTTAGCTGTTGTTCCAACCACCTTCAACCATGCCTTCACTTCTCCATCACAGACTCTAACTCTCTGGAACTCAAGCTCTTTTAGAAACTGTTGTGGTCATGGTGTTTTATCACAGCAATAGAAAACCTATTACATGCTCCATCTCTTACTTTACAAAGTTAATATTTTTGTATTTTTTTATAAATGATCTACTAGTTCCAGAAAAAAAAACAACCCATAAACATATGACATTCAAAGTCCTGAAATTACCTACTACCTTGACTGATGAAAACCTCAAGGAACTGGATAATCTTATAGAGGAATGACTGGCCTTGCCTAACTAGGAGGAGTCTTCAAAGAAGTACCTTTGTTTTGGCAGCTCACATTTCCACAGTCTTTGCAATGAGTACTTGTCAAAAGTTGCACTTCTCAGACGTTGGTAATATCACTTTCATACAAGTAGACAGAGGCTAATGTCCTTGCCTGACCTGAGGCAAGATATTTAAACAAGTTTCTCTAACAATCAACTTTTTTGTCTTACTGCTACCTCTTAAGAAAGTATCCAAGGAGAAACAGCTATGAAATCTGTGAACTCTTACTATTGCCTCTTAGTGCTTCTTCTCCATGATAATGAGAACCAACTTTCATCCTAGTGTGATTCTGTTACTTTTCACATTACCTTCCACTTCTTCCGCAGGACCCAATGCAAATACACACAAAATCCCTAAGGAACAGGACTAAATGCATCCACTTACCTCCAGCATATGAATCAAGGGAAATAAGGCAAAAAGACAAGGCTTCTAGATCACAGGGAAAACCTCTAAGGGGACAGAGCAGTGAGAACCCAGCATCCATCAGAAATAAGACAAGATACCTGTTATGGATCAATCTACCACCTGTATTAGACTCGAATCCCCCAAATGTTGGCCATGCAAACTGGACCAGTTTTACTTAAGATCAAAGGACAAGAGATGAAAAGGCTGACATGAGAGGAAGCAAAAGTAAACTTTAAAAGTTTAACTTAGGGTTCTCCATGAAGCCACCTTAGACCACAAAACATGTCTGAGATAGGACATGAGTCAAGTATTTAAAGTAGAGAAATTCATAAAGCAAGAAAGTAACCAATGATAGGAACTAGTAGGAGAGGAAAAGCAAGGGTTTGGGAATTGAGATACTATGAATACACAAATCATCATCAACAACAAAAAGTTCCCTACAAATCTGCAGAAGATGAAGGAATGAGAAAAAGCTTAAAATAGATCAAATTAAAATACAGACATTGAGTGTTGGGCAGTGGTGGTACGGGCCTTTAATTCCAACATTAGAGAGGCAGAGGCAGGCAGATCTCCAAGTCCTGCCAGCCTGGTCTACATAGTAAGTTCCAGGACAGCTAGAGCTATACATAGAGAAACCATGTCTTAACAAATAAACAAAAAAGTAAAACACACACAGAGGGAGTTTAATTAAGTGATACAGGACTTGCCTAGCATGCACAACACCCTGGGTTCAATCTCCAGTACTGTTAAGTAAATGAAGATTTTTTTTTTAAGGTAGACATATCAGAATCGTGATAACTGAATCCACTTGAAATAACTAAGGTTGAAGTAAGAAATGAGAGTAAGAATAAAATGAGATAGGCTAAACTCTGTAATAGGCGAAATCTGAGAAGATAATGTTACCAAAGATTTAAGTTGCATAATACAACATGCAAGGGAAATAAAAGTCATCTGTAATTTTCACAATACAACTTAATTGGCCCACCTGGCAGCGATGAAGTAATTCTGACAGTCTAATAGAAGTGCACTGGAAAGGCAGGTTCCAGAACATGGTTGCCCAGGTATGCACTAGAGAGGAGCACTAGATCGTGCTACTGTGTGCAGCATAACCCTTCTAGGGAGATACATCTCTGCCTGCTTAAGGAAGCGCCAGTCATCTTTTTGTTTCCTGCCACAATGGCAACACTGAAGAGATCCTTGATTAGTAAAAATGACTCACTGAAGTTGTGCTAACTTGCGTTTTTGTCAGTCAAGGAAGTCTGAAATAGGAACACCAAAAGCAGCTGTGCTTCTGATGCCTCAGACATTCAGGGACATAACCAACAGCATTACCAAGAACCAGCCAACCTTTGAACCCCAACAAACCTTACCACACAATCCTCTCTTTCCCCCTAAATTCCTTCATACACTACTCAATTCACAGGGTATGTGAGCATTTTCCCTACAGTCCACATTAAATTATTATGATTTGAATAATTCAATTTGTGTTAGTGCATTCATCCACTGTGAATGTTCACAAAAATGATTTTGTACCATTTCAGAAAGTCTGGTGTGTGTGTGTGTCCCTCTGGGGCATGAGCTGGGGAGAGACATCATCACCAATGCCCCCACCTCTGAACCTGACACATCAATGACACTCTACTAACAATCATGGAATGCCTGGGGTGAAATACTCAGGAACTGTTACTCTAAAATGTACACAATGGGCTTTCTAAAGAAAAGGAAAAACATTAAAGCAACTAGAAAATATTAGGAAAATATTACACTTAATAGTTATATATTTAATTTAAAAACTTTGAGATATACAAATAAGAGAAGATACATGTATATATGTATACATATATTTATATTTATGTTATATATATGTTATATGTACTTATATTTTTATATATGTTAAACAAAAGAATGATACAATGAATTCTCATATAGCCATCACTTAGGTTTAGAAGTAGAATATCAGTAATTGTATTGAACCCTTCAACAGAAGAGCTTCTTTGGCAGTTTTTCCCCTTATCTTATTCCACTATTCTCCAGTTATGTCAGAGTCTGGGTCTGCTGAGTTGCATGTCTATGTCTTTGCTTTAACTGTTTCCAACATTTAGATCACCATCCCTCTATTTCCAACCAGTAGAACACTATTTACCACTGCTATCTGTCCTCCATGTCATCTTCTCCAAGAAGCCTTTCCTTACTTGTCATTTGGCACTTCGTTCTCAATGTCTCCTGTATCTCATCCAGCCTTCTATTAGGCTCCTTATCCCGTTACTTGATGATTTATCCAAGTCCAGAGACTTCGAGCTCCTTGAAAGTAGGTCTGTCTTTTTCACCTTTGTCTCTCTAGAACTTTACACAAGACTGCCCTTAATAATCTCTCATGAACTCTGGCCATATGACTATTCTTGGCCTCAGATGATATACTTCCACAAGGGTACACAAAAGAATTACTGATCTCTCCCAACACTCTCAGAAATAGAGAAAGGTGCCTGAAGTGCTGGACCATGTGGGAAATGTTGAAATGACAAAAGAAAGAACAGCCAGGCTAGTATGGAGCAGAGGTTTGGCCCCACCCCAACTCTACCACGAAGCCCTCACTGAAAAGACAGAAATGACACTTCTACCACTATACTCAATCTCCCAGAAGAGCAGAGGAACAAAAAAGATGGGGGTGAAGGAAAGCTAGCAGTCTAAATCAGGGCAAAGAGTCAGGCTGAAATGTAAAGAATGGATTAGGGTGTGGGAACATGTGCATTTGGTGCAGGGTTAGCAGTAAGAACAGAAGTGTTCTGGGCTCATCACAACTGAGTGGAGAAGACGATGAGCTAAGCAGCAACAACCAACGGAATTTATCACAGATATGTAAGGAATGAAGCTATAGTTATTGAGTATTTTCTGTATGCCTGGGGATTTTATATGAATAACCTTACCCAAATCATTACAATAGCCCCCATTATTAACCCATTTTAACACATACCAAGACAGACCTTAAATGTGGTTTAAAAAAGGGGTGTTCAAATGTGTCTATGCCAAAAGGTACACAATCTTGCCACTCCAGATGTACCCCTTGTTAAAAAGTAAATTATTTCTTCCCTCCAAATTACTCCTGTTAACATTATAATGGCAATAGTCATTAAAGTGATCTATGTGCTCAGGCAGAGTTTATGAGTATTTTATCCAAGATAACATGTAAAAACAACAACAACAACAACAACAACAATCAGCCTGACATCCATCCTGCAGTGCTCCACTAGCTAGGACCTCAAGATGAGGCTCTGCCAAGGAGTAACAACACCAGTGAGAAGATGCTAAGGACTAAAACTTAAATAATTTCTGATTCACGGACTTCTCTAAATGAACAAATGATAGGGTTGATTTAAGATTATTTTTTATAATTCTTGAAATTACCTTGCTTGTACAATGAAATGTGCATAGTTTAAAAATAAGTCAGGCTTTCAGGGTTAATGCGAGTGGTACTTTCAGCTCCCTGTGGTGCCCTGATAATCCAGCGACAGGTCTTGACCCTAAGTCAGCCCCAGTTCAGAGATGAATGAAGCAGAAGGGCCTGGTGATAAGGCAGGTAGGTATCTGTGTCTTTAACTAAACTGCTTAGCAATAAAGTACTTCCCCACAAGAATAAGTAAATAAGTTGAATCAAAGTTGGGAGTGTAGTTAAATTATAGAGTACTTACATAGAATGCAGGAAGTCTAAGTTTGAATGGAAAGCACCCATAAATAGGGTAAATAGTAACACAAGCATTGGTGGAGGCAAGACAGCAGAAGTGTAAGGTCATCTTCTGCTGTACGTGAGTTTGAGGCCTGTCAGTCTGTGCTACATGTGACCCTGTCTCAAACACACACACACACATGCATGCATACGCACACAAAAATGTGAACCAAATTTAAGTCAACCTCTCTTAAGTATTAGAATTTTAATTCGTCTAAATTTATGAGGAAAATGAGAACTATAAGATTAATGGAGTGTTTTTTTAATCATACTCAGGTAACAAAAGTAGGGGATTTTATTTTTCTAGAATTTTAGTGTGAGATGGTAAAGGTTTGGAATGAATATTTTTAGAAACTGAAGTTCTTTAATATTCCTGTAAAGATTTTTTGGAACTATATCTCACTTTATAAGAATATCTTTAAGATACACACCTATCTAGAAAAATTATTATTTCTATCTACAATTAGTCAGTGGTAAGTAAATTAATCAACAACAGAGCAGGACTGCAACAAACAAACAAAGGGACCAATGCTGTTCATGGTCATCATGAGGCTTGATTAGAAGAGCGGAAGTTCTGGCTGGAGAAGCCTTACAGCATGCTTCATGACTGCTGCCACTAAAGAAACCCTTCTTCAACAAAAAGCCTGAGAGAGTCAAAAGCCATCCAACAAACAACAGAATCATGTTCAAATCCAGATGAGCTCCGCCTTCACAGTGCTTAGGACACAACATGGACAATCTCAATGGACTGCTTTCTCCTAAGAACAAAGTCACCCAGGTAAACAGAAGAATTCACACCTTCCTATCATCTAACACTTGGCTCTCAACTTAGAGAAAAATAGAAAATGGGGTTCATGTTAAATATGTCTGGGCCTTAATACAGATCATAGAGTGGGAGGAGCAATATTGCAAAGGAGCCAAGACCATGATGGGGAAACCCATAGAAATAGCTGACTAGAGCTAGTGGGAGTTCACTGTCCCTGGACTGACAGCTGAGGAACCAACGCAGGACTGAACTAGGCCCTCTAAATGTGAGTGACAGTTATGAGGCATAGGCAGTCTGTGGGGCCACTAGCAGTGGAACCAGTATTTATCCCTAGTGCATGATGTGGCTCTTTGGAGCCCATTCCCTATGGAAGGGTACCTTGTTCAGCCTAGATACTGGGGGCGGACCTTGATCCTGCTTCAAGTGATGAGACAGACTTTGTTGACTCCCCATGGGAGGCCTCAACCTCTCTGAGGAGTGGATGGGGGTGGGATAGGAAGGAGGTAGGAGGAGTGGGAGGACAGGAGGGAGAGAGAAATGGGATTGGAATGTAAAATGAGGAGGAGGGGGAGAAAGAAGGATAAAGGAGGAGGAGGAGGAGGAGGAAGAGGGGAGGAGGGAAGGAGGAGGAGGAGGAGGGGAAGCAGGAGGAGGAGGAGGTGTAGGAGGAGGAGGAGGAGGAGGGGAAGCAGGAGGAGGAGGGGAAGGAGGAGGAGGAGGGGAAGGAGGAGGGGAAGGAGGAGGAGGAGGAGGAGGAGGAGGAGGAGGAGGAGGAGGAGAAGGAGAAGGAGGAAAAGGAGAAGGAGAAGGAGAAGGAGAAGAAAGTACTAAAGATACCTGACCTGAACAAGGCAAGTAGACAGGAGAAAGATGATCATAACACAAAGATCAAAATTAGCTGCCAGTCTATTTTAGGTTGTAAAAATTTCACATTCAGGAACTAAGGACATCTGTTCTTGAGCAAGAGTTACACTAATTGTAAATGCTAAGAGTTTTCTGAAAGAAAAATGCAAAGCAAGCAGAGACTTTGAGAGAACTTGTGCCTCAGCTTTTCCTAGATGTAAAGCCAACAACATCCTGGCAGAAACTTGACCACACCCTGCTAGCAGCTAAAAATGGATTTCTCTGGAAGAATTTTACTAAACCTGTAATATTACCTGATTATCTATGTTTTTTCTACCATAAGTTTGTCTATTTTTTCCTAAATAGACTAAAACGAAGTGATCTACTGTGGGGGCTCATTTCTATATTTCCAGCATTTGGGATGGGGGAAGAATGAGAGTTGAAACCACTTTCTAAAATGTGGTGTGTTTGAGGCCAGTCTGATGTATGAGATCCCGTCTAGTTACGTTTACATTGCTATGTAAAGACCATGACCAAAAGCAGCTCGGAGAGGAAAGGATTTATCTCACCTTACAGCTTACAGTCCATCTTGAAAGGAGATCTAGGGAGGAACTCAAGGCAGGAACTGAAGCAAGGCCATGGAGGAGTGTTGGTAATTGGCTTGCTCTCTATGTCTTGCTCTGTCGCTTTCTTAAACAACTAATTACAGGCATGCCACTATGCCTACCTAAATTTTTAAATTTTGCAAAATTATCATATCTTTTTGGTGTTTTGTTAAATTTGGAGACAATATTTCATAGTTGCACTCTGTAGTTCAGGCTGACCTGGAACTCAACTGTAGCCCAGGCTGGCCTTGAACTCACAGCAATCCTCTTGTCCCAGTCTTCCAATACTAGGATTATAAATGTATACAATCAATCCCAGCTTTAATGATACATTCTTCATAAAACTATCCTTAACACTTTATTTTTAATAAAGTGTTATTTGTTTGCATACATGGGTGCATGTGGTCATGCACATGCTGTTAGATGTCATTCCTCAGGTACCATCCATCCTTTAATAAAGTTTATATTTTAAAAAAAATTCTACTCGTGTGTGTGTGTATCTGAATGTTTTGTCCATGTGTGTGGGTGTTTGCCTTTGTGTTAGCAGAGGTCAGAATAAGTTGTAGACGTCTTGGACTGGAAAACAGGCATTTTCAGGATGTTGGGCTTGTTATAGAAGTGCTGACATGAGAACTCAAGTCCTTATGATTGAGCAGCAAGCACTCGACTACTGAGCTACGCAACAACCAAACTAAACTGGGTGTTGAGCAGGTCCCAGAGATCCATCCATCTCTATCTCTAAAGTGCTGGGATTACAAAAGCATGCCACCATACCCATTTTTGTTTTGTCTGTTTTTATATATGTTCTGAGGATTCAACACAACTCTCATGCTCACTGCCAGGCAAGGACTTACTGACTAAGCCACCTCCTGGATCCACTCTAAATATTTTTAAATCTATAACTGAGATAACTGGCTACCCACTATGTAAAAAGTACTTGCTTTTATTTGACCTGTAATTACTTCTTTGATGCTTCAGAAGATGTCCTTAGGTTCCTATTTATAGAGTAAATAAATCTATGTTGCTTCTTTGGGTATTTCATACTTTTCTAAGTTTCTATCGTGCACAAAGTTCTTTTTTCTAAGTTGAAAAGTCTAAATTTTTTAACAGTGCCTCATATCATCTTATTTGTTCTAAAATTTTTTGAAATCTCAATTTTCTTTCAAGACAAAGCAATTCAACAGTATAGAATTTACAGATAAGGTTAAGAATATGGACTTCGGAGTCAGACAGAACTAGTGGTTCCTATCCTTCCAAATACGTACATAACCTTGAATAAATTTCCCAACCTCCTTTGCACAATGCCTTCATCCATAAAGCCAGATATTAAGACTGGCATGCTGGCTCATGCCTATTATTCCAACATGGGAGGCTAAGACGAGAGAATCAAGAGTTTCAGGCCACAACTGACTACACAGTAAGTTCCAGGCAAGCCTGAGCTATATAACAAGACCCTGCCTAAAAAATAAAATCAAACAAACCCCAGTTATGAAATACCTACCTCCAAGAGTTGCTACATAGACAAGTGAGATACACTTCTTTAAACCTATTGCCTAGCTTATACCAACCTAGATTTAAAAACCTCATTGTGCCTCTTCATTAAAATTTATCCTCCATATTCTATAATATGCAGATTCATTTTCTACCTCTGGTTTAATGCTTCATTGGGGTCTTCTCCCTTTCTTTGAACTCTGGATGTACCAGCCTTCTATGTTCCTGGAATACCCCCAATGCTATAATTTAAAAGTCACTCATGTGTACTCTGTCAAGAACATATTCCCCTCATTTCCTAACTTTTTTATGGCCAGTTCCTTCTCAATATTTAGGTCATTTTTGATGTCTGCTCATGGAAGTTCTGCATGATTTGCTATGGACTTTTTTATACTTCATGTTTTTTTATATTATTGTTATTTAACTGAAATTTTACATACCAATACCAATTCCTACCCCTTCCTCTCCTCCCACTCCCTCCATTTTCCCATCCACTCACCCCCATCTACTCCTCAGAGAAGGTAGGGCTTCCCATGAGGAGTCAACAAAGTCTAGCACATCACTTTGAGGCAGAACCAAGCCCCCCCCCATTATGTCTAGGCTGAGCAAAGTATTCCTCCAAAGAGAATGGACTCCAAAAAGCCAGTTCAAGCAATAGGTATAAATCCTGGCCCTACAGCCAGTGGCGACACAGACTGTCTCATCCATACAACTGTCACCCACATTCAGAGGGCCTAGTTTGGTGCTATAGACTTTTTTAAAACTTGGGACTGCATGTTTTTCCAACTAGTCTGAAGCCTGAAAATACTGGAGAAAATACTGCAACTCCACAATCCAGTACCATGTTTACCTAGTAAACAATAAATACTGAAATGTGTGAAATATTTAACAAGTGGTTGGTTAGCTGAAAAAAAAAAAAACAGGCTAGAACCAGGATGTGAATGTCCTCAAATGGTTTTGTAGGCAAGCTTTCTATTTATACCCTGCAAATGGGCCAAAGGCATTTTAAAAAGAGCAATAAAAAAGATTATTTCTAATACACTAGTTCTATCAGAAGTCTTTCATTCGTAATCAAAAGCACATCTTGTACAACTCTGAGCTGATCAGTTGTTCTCACTCTGCTTCTTTGTATATTATTGCCACACATATTTTGCCTGGGACAGGACTTACATACTATACACATAATTGCTACACAATATCATTTGTATTAGATGGGATTGCATGGAGTCACTGGGAGTAATATGAGATTCAAAACAAAAAGAAATTCAACTGGTATTGTCTCATCAACCAATGATGGGAGCTGGAGGGAGATTTCCACCCTGGAAACAATCTGGAGTCACCATAAGCATAAGAATCCCAATGCTGCTCTGAAACAGAAGTGCTCCACTTTGGACTCCTTGATAACTTCTTTTTAATTTTGTGTGTAAATGTGCGTTCATGTATGAAAATGTGTATATGAATTCATGTACCATGAAGGACAGAAGAGGGCACTGAGCCCCCTGGAACTAGAGTTGTAAGATTGTGAGACATCTGATGTGGGTACCAGGGCCAAACTCTGGTCCCATGCAAGAGGTATAAGCGTTTATCCTCTGAGCCATCTCTCCAGCCCCAAGGATGTCTGCTTGCTAAAATACCCCTGCCTCATTCTTAAGGGATCATTTAGCTGACTGTAGCTGGGGAAAGTAGAAATGAAAGTCAACTTAGGCTGTATATTTGGAAGAAAGATTGACTGAAGATTTTAAAGAAAAGATTAAAACCTCTAAATGGCAAAACACTTCTTAAGCAAAGTCAAAAAGACACTAACCAAATATAAATGATTTTCTATGACATATAAAGAATCCTTACAAATTACTAGAAGATAGTGAATAGGAAAAAAAAAGGCAAGTAAAAGAAGCATCACAAAAATAATTAAACACAGGAAAAGATAGATGTTTCCCTTCACTAACAAACAAATGCAAATACATGCAATCAATCAATGTGTGCTGATAGTACCGTAAATCCATTAATATACACAACTAATATGTATTAATTAAAAAGGATGCAATAAATTTTTATTGTAGTTGAAAATATTTACAGATTAACTTGTTCCAGTTAAGTCAAAATCAGCATAAATACTGATGAAGGACTGTTAGAATTCTCATGGAAAAGGTATCAGTATAAGCTTAGGCATATTTTGTGTTTGTTAGAAGGATCAGAATGTTAGAATTATTCTGAATCAGTAGAATTAAAAAAGCAAAGCTCAAGCCGGGTGGTGGTGGCGCATGCCTTTAATCCTTTAATCCCAGCACTTGGGAGGCAGAGGCAGGCGGATCTCTGTGAGTTCGAGACCAGCCTGGTCTACAAGAGCTAGTTCCAGGACAGGCTCCAAAGCTACAGAGAAACCCTGTCTCGAAAAACAAAAACAAAAACAAAAACAAAAACAAAAACAAAAACAAAAAGCAAAGCTCAGCAAAAACAAAGTTCATGCACAATGATACTTGAGAGATTCTGGTATAATAAAGAGGAAGTAGCTATACTGTTCTGATACTTTTTGACTACACACACAAAAAAGAGCTTTCTGCACAAAAGACAGAGGCTAAGATCATATGCAGAAAGAAAAAAGGGGAAGCTATCTGGGTCTGCTAGCACTGGGATTACAGGCAGGTGGAATTCTGAGCCATGGTTTATTTTTCAATAAGAAAAAAATAAGATTGCAGCCGGGCGGTGGTGGCGCATGCCTTTAATTCCAACACTCAGGAGGCAGAGGCAGGTGGATTACTGAGTTTGAGGCCAGCCTGGTCTACAAGATAGGCTCCAAAGCTATACGTCTCGAAAAACCAAAAAAGAAAAGCAAGATTGCGACAAAGTTAATAAGGGAGGCTGACATCAGCCATCTGATTCTTGAAAAAAGTGTCAAATACACATGCTCAAGAGAAATATTCTCTTTGAGATGGGGTCACTTCTATGACTGTGTCTACATCACTCTTCTCTCGCTACTCTTTTCTGTACTCCTTGGAGAACACTCTCTGGTATTCCCCCAAACAGACTCTCCAAACAGCATAAACACTACTTCTATTAGGGTTCAGGTTATAATGCAGTGATTGAACACTTGCATAGAGCTAGATTGTGCAACGCCTTGGTTCTATCCTGAGCACAAAACACACAAACACCCACTAGTGTCTGAATTCATTATATTATATGTGTGCATATGTGGTAAAGGTCAGAAGACAATTTTCAGGAACTGATTCTCTTCCTCCACCAGCGGGTTCCAGGGATCAAACTCAGCTTATCAGGCTTGACAGCAAGTGCCTTTACCCACTTAAGCTATCTTTCCAGTCACTGTGTTAGGAGTGTCCTTTCGAGGAAGGGATATATCAAATGGCCCTTACTAGCCCGTGAATTAGCCATATTTAGGTCAGGGCTCCCTGATCCTGTCTATTTGACTTAGACCAATCCATCTTAGATAGATCATTTGGTTTCTCAGCAGGAGCCTGGATTGGGAAGTATATTACCGATAGAAGGGACCATGGGTAAACTCATCTAGCCACACATGATGATCATGGCGGTGGCAGCAATGGTGATCATGGTGATGGTAGCAATATCCTAATACAAGTTTTAGGAGTGAAGAATGGAAAAAGAGACATGTGGATAGTAACAGCAACTTAGCATCATAAAGTAAAGCATGCAAGGCCTATAGCAGCCAGGACACCCAGACATTCTGAAAACTCCATTCTCAGCAGGCAAGATTCCATCTCCACTCACTTTAATGTCTTAATTTAGAAAGACACCTGTCTCATGCTTCAATATATATGTGTGTGTGTGTGTGTGTGTGTGTATTGTGCTATTTTTATTTTATTTTACTATACAGTATTGGGAAGGGAACCCAGGGATTTGCAAATGCTAGGCACATGCTCTAAAAACTGAAGTACATCCTCAACTCATTTTATTTTAAGACATGGTCTCAACTCAGTTGCCCAGGTTAGCCTTGAACTTCTTATATAACTGAGCAGGCCTCAAATCTGTTATCCTTCTGCTTAGCCTTCCAATTATTTAGGACTAAGTATTTTTAACCAAGCAAAAACAAAATATTAAAAGAGATTATGGCAAGGATTGGAGGCTCATCTCTAAGCTAAACAAAATTGCCCCTTAGTTTTGGCTATGTCTACACCTCGATCTTAACTCTAACTATGGGTCTAGAACCTCTATTATTAGCCAAACAATGGTAGCATTCACCTTTAATTCCAGCACTCAGGAGGCAGAGGCAGGTGGATCTCTCTGAGTTCGAGGCCAGCCTGGTCTACAAGAGCTAGTCCCAGGACAGGCTCCAAAGCTACAGAGAAACCCTGGCTTGTGGGGGGGTGGGGGGAGAACCTCTATTATTTTATGATACAGTGATTTGGGAAGACAGTCTGGTTTACACAGCTGTCACACAGCAAGCACTCAGTAGCTGGTATTCTGAAAGGTTCCCTAAATCAGACAAAACTATGGGAGCCACTTTCTTTTTCTCTTTTCAAATACAGTGGACCCTGAAACTGCTGAGCTCTGACATGAATAAGTGCACTCAGTGCACTTTAGGACCTTGAAGAAAAATAGATTCATTCACTAAATTACAAGTACAGACAAATTATTCTATAATACTTATACTGACTTGAACATTTTATAAGTGTGCCTTGATTTTCCACATTATATTGTCCGGGAAAGTATATTTGAATTCTAATACAAACAACTAGAATTCAAGAGATTCTAGCTAGTTTAGTTTCTAACACACACACGCACACACTCAAGCAAACACACACACACACACACACACACACACACTTTCTTCTGTTTTGTTTGTTTATTTGTTTGTTTTTGAGACAGGGTCTTCTGTGACCTCAGCTAACTTTCAATTCCTAACCTCTTCTTTCTCCCAAGTCCCAAGCACCATCTATCACACGCAACTTCTTCATTCCTGCCTCAAGAAAATAAAAGCGTGGGTCTATTCCCATAGCCAGAGAGAGTAAAGTGTTATTCAGGGAGAATTTTTTACCCTTATGTTTCTTTTATTACCAGAACAAGAGGGGGACTTAATCTAGCTTTAAACCTGACCTCTGTTTTAGTCTTATTAGACTTCTATAAATCAAAATATTCCAAGGTTACCATTATATGAGCTACTAAGGAATGAAGTGTACCTTATATGCCTAAATTAAGAAAAATA
Source organism: Alexandromys fortis (assembly GCF_014885135.2). Lineage (NCBI taxonomy): Eukaryota > Metazoa > Chordata > Mammalia > Rodentia > Cricetidae > Alexandromys > Alexandromys fortis. Next base: position 8,734,382 of record NW_026067900.1, on the reverse strand, counting down.
AACTTGGGAGACAGAACAAAAATTTCAGGTATTCCAAAAATATTTTAAAACAAATGAACGATAGCATTTATTATTATCATGGCAGGTATTTTTTTTTTTTGAGATGGGATTTCACTATGTTGCTCGGGCTTATCTGAAAGTTCTAGGCTCCAGTGACCTTCCCATATCAACCTGACACATAGCTAGACTACTGATATGATCCACTATACTACTCAGGCCCTGATTCCAGCACTTTTTTGTTGTTGCTATTTTGAGACAGGGTCTCTTTTTGTGGCCCTAGCTGTGCTGGAACTCACTATGGAGACAAGACTGGCCTCAAACTTACAAATACTCACCTGCCTCTTCAGTGCTCAGATTAAAGGCATGTGCCACCATGCCCGGCCAGTATTGTCTTTTAAATTAAAATCTCTGTTCTTCGGTCATCACTTTTTAAAAAAAGGTAGATTACTCTATATTTAATGTTTAGCCCAGAAATCATATTCATGCAAGCAACATTAAACATACTCAGAAAGTTTATGTATATTTATATATGTAAAAATAATAGTCAAAGAAAAGAGGTCATCAATTTGAGAGGTAGTGAGAGGGGCACAGGGGAGAGGTTGGAGGGAGGAAAGGGGGGAAGTAGTGTAATTACATTTTAATTAATTTTTAAAATTGAAAGTCTTTACTCTTAAAAAAAGCAGTGTCGAATAATTACAGAGCTACTTTTCATAGCTATTTAGAACCTAGGTGATTACAAATGACAGTCATTCTAATCAGTCCTGAATTGATATGGAAGCTTTTAAAAGTTTAAATTGTTCCTTCTATACTAATGATCTGCAAATGCCAGAAAATAAAACCTTTAAAAGGAAACTAAAAGTGAAAAAAGGTGATAAAACTGATGTCAAATTGAATTTGAACAGAGTAGAATATAATCAAAGTACTACTGGAACTAAGAGGACAATTGGACTCCAAGAAAGTTCAAGTTTTTGTCACATGAGCCCGTTTAAAAGAAGTCAGTTGATGTCTACAAGCAGACTGTGATGAAATCATGGGATACTGGGCTCTAGGATAACAAGGTCTCTGTTTAGAAAACCTTACCTAGTAGTACTGACTCATGTTAAAAAAAAAAAAAAACCTCATCATAACCTTTAAATTTTCTCCTTTAGCTGTACTGTCACTGCTTATATGGATATTAGCTGTACATCTTTCTTCTACAATAATAAAATTTTACATATCACAACTAGGAAGAGTTTTAAACGGGAGTGTCAGACACATGCCCAGATACACTCACTCATTCTCTCTCTCTTTTGGCAGAAAAAAAAAATAATTAAATAATTTCAAGAACCTGGCATAAAACTACCATTAGCCGTCACCATACACAAGTAATCATGAAGACATAGCTCAATGAACATTTCCATGGTAGGTAAGCATGGTGATCAACACTATAATTCTAGCACCCTGTAGGCTGAGACAAGTGGACTGTGAGTTCAAAGCTAGAATGAGTCACATGACAACAAATTTCTTGAAGCAAAACAAAAAATTCCCACAGTAAACCGCTTCTTTATTTTTATGAGCTGCTTAAGTCACATTTGTCTTTTATGTTTTTCCTACTTGTTTCCAAATCAAAGTAATCTAATATATAGTTCCTGAGCCACTTAGGAGTCAGCCCTGTATGAAACTGTGGGGTTGGGGTTGGCAAAACAAGGAGGAGAAGGCATCTCCTGCTTTCTATTTGCCAGACCCAGGCCTTTGCCTGCTCACCTTCAATGAGGCAGATAGATAGATAGATAGATAGATAGATAGATAGATAGATAGATAGATAGATAGATAGATAGATAGGTAGGTAGGTAGGTAGGTAGGTAGGTAGGTAGGTAGATAGATAGATAGATAGATAGATAGATAGATAGATAGATAGANGATAGGTAGGTAGGTAGGTAGGTAGGTAGGTAGGTAGGTAGATAGATAGATAGATAGATAGATAGATAGATAGATAGATAGATAGATAGATAGAAATGTTTGTAACAGTCAAAGTGGTTTGGTCAGATTAGCATGGTCAGGTAAATCAGAAAATTAGCTGAAAAATTACCAAGAAAGTCTGGCCCTAGCTGGCTCATAGTTGTAATTCCACCACTTGGAAGACTGAGGCAGGATGATGGCCTTGAGTTTGAGGCCAGCCTAATCTACACAGTGACTTTCAGGCCAGCATGGCTATAAAATGAGACCCTGTCTTAAAAAGTAAAAGTAAAGACGGGAAGGATGGCTCAGTTAAACGCACTTGCAGCACTTACAAGGCAGCTACGTTAGATGGCTCACACTGTCCATAACTCCAGTTCCAGGGAATGCATGCTCTCTGCCACCTGGAGGCACCTGACACAGGTGGTGGATGTGAACTCAGGCAGGCAATACACTCATAAAAGGGAATGAATAAATAAACACAACCTTCTTAAAAGTATGAACAAAATAAAAAGTCTAGACTGACTTTCATTCCCCAGCAATCATGCTTTATCTTCCTTATTCAGACCACAGCTCAAATATCTTTTCAGAAAGCCCATCAGTATCTTTATCTCCTTCACAATTATAAAGGAACTGGACATAATAAATTCCAAAGGCAAGTCTTCTTTAGTTGAAAACAGAATCATTTTGCATATTATTTTTTTCAAAAAAAAATTTAGGGAAATTCTTTAAAAAAAAAAAAAGAAGAAAAAGGAAAAGAAAAAAAGAAGGAAAGGGAATGACAGGCAGAGGAAAATAAGGGTGATGTTACAAGAGCTCTGAAATTTCTCCTCTCTTGCTTCACTAAACACCTAAGAGGAGCATATGATACATGGTTAGGCCATGGATACACACCTAATCACCAGCAAGCCTGCTAAAGTCAGCATGTGCTTACAACTGAGGCTCTGTGGAAGATTCCACATGAAGACATCCTTTAAAATAGGATGTGGGAGAAGTAGATAGAATGCAAACATGGTGGCACACACCTTTAATTCCAAATTCAGGCAGATCGTAAGGCCAGCCTGATCTACAAAATGAGTTCCAGGCCAACTAGGGCTACATAGTGAGAACCTGTCTCCAAAAGAAAAACAAAAAATGTGAACATGCGGGCTTGGGAGGAGGACTGGCCTTTCGCAAGAAAATGACCTTTACTTATGTCACAAATGACTGGTCCTTTCCTGGTATACACTTTCATCTCAACAATAAAAAGTAGAAGATGGGTCTGGAGAGATAGCTCACAGGTTAAGAACGAACATGTTACGTACTTGCAGAGGACCCCAGTTTAGCTTTCAGAACCCAAGGCAGCCTGTAGCTACAGCCTCGGAGGATTTGATGCCCTCTTCTGGCCTCTGAAGGCAATTTCATTACATGCACATTTCTACACACACATACACGTAATTACATTTTTAAAATAAATCTTTAGGAGACATCAGAGGACAGGCATGTCACATATGTTTTTCTGGGGCATATATGTATGAATTGGTGTGCCAAAACTATGACGTCCTGACTCCCCTGCCCATTATCCATAAGCATCATTCTTGTCAGCTACAGGAACTAGTTACAAGTGCAGCGGAGCTCCCCTTTGCTGTCCAAACGGTCTCATTAACGAACACTCTCTGAGATGATCTATCTGTGGAGAGCCCTCACGAGTAACTTTAAAAAGGTATAAATGAGACATTGTCTTGTCCATCTCAGCAAATGATAAAATTAAAGTAAGAGCAAATATTACCATGTTCATCTGACACACTTAAATTTCTTACACAAAGTTCTGAATTTTCCTACTCCTCTCCTCTTCCTGGTCTCTCTGCACTTCAAATTTTCATCGCCAAATAAATTTTCAAACAATTTAACTTCAACAGGCAATCTAAATTTTAACAGGATTGTACTAAATATGTAAAGGACACGTTCCCTATACACCTTCCATAAGTGAGCCACTGAGTTCTAACACTTGTAAATGTGCAATGGCTGCCTTGCTCTTCCTCCTCTGGTCATTTGGATTCTTGTTTTCTTCTTCTGCTGAAACTCAAAATCCTGCAGCAGCTGTAAACTTGGGTGTCCCAGGAGCAGGCCTGGCTGGAAGCCTGGAGCACCTCTCCTCACTCACGCTTTAATTGAGGTCTTCTACCCACTCACTCTTACTCATACCCACTTTTCCCATATTACTGAAGCTTCAGTTCTTGCCTCTGTCATGTTCAGGTTTCTAGGCCTGAGGAAATTAACTCTTTACAAAGTTATGTACAGTGGGAAGACTCTGAATATAACTAGAACAGCTAGAAACCACGATTAACACTGGATATTATATATCATATTAATAATGTTCAAGATGTTCAGAACATGACTAGAACTCATCTTTCACCTCCTGACATTTACCATGCACCTGAACTGTTCTGTACACAAATAACACAGTCTCATTCACAAAGCCCTTCCATTCTGTTTCTCTTGCAATGCAGGTAATTAAGCCCAGAGCATCTCGGGCCTGCTAGGCAAGAGTTCTACCACTGAGTTACATCCCCAGCCCAAAACTGCTACATTTAAGACAGGAATGATTTCTGCTAAAAGGATCATAAAAGCTTTAGTACTTTATACCACCATGAATGTATTTTTATATTTAACAAGAAATCTAGAGAAGGTTATCTCAGTCTAATAATATCATTAAGAATCTAGGCTCTGGAACTGAAAAAGATGGCTCAGAGGTTAAGAGCACTTGCTGCTCTTCCAGAGGACCTGGGATCAGTTCACAGCAGCTAACATCTGTGGCTCTAGATCCAGGGCATCCAATGTCCTCTCTTCTGCCCCCATGTGCACTGCATTCACACGGTGAACATATATACATGCAGGTAAAACACTCATACACATCAAATAAAATTAAATATTTTTTAGAAAAGAGCCCAGGCTCTGGGGCTGATGAAACTGCACAGTAGGTAAAGGGGCTTGACAGGCAAGCTCTCCTGGTGGATAGAGAGAACTGGCTCAACAAGTTCTCCTCTGACCTGCACAGAGGATATCCACTGCTTATCCTTGCCACTCTTACTGCATAGTTCCAGCACACTGTACTCCACACTTGGGATGGGAGAACAGACATGGATTTGGCTAATTCTACGGCTTGGTTCTGGAATGTCCCCCAGAGGTTCATGTGTTAAAGCCTGGTTTTCAGTGCTACTGGAAAGTAGTGGAACCTATAGGAAGAAGGTCTTAGACCACTCGGAGTGCGCCCTGGAAGGAGACAGCAGGAATCCATCCCCTTCCTCTCTCTGTGGCTTCCCGGCTGTCATGGAGAGAGCAGCACCTCTGCCACATGTCCGCATGTTCCTGCTATCATGTGCTGCCATGCCAAAGGAAAAGAGACAGGACAACTAAACATGGACTGAAACCTCTACAACTGTCAGCAAAAAAATAAAAGCAAAAAGACAAAACAAAAGCAAACAAACAAAAAACCTTTCTTCTTTTTAAGCTGATTATAACAAGTCTTCTGTTACAGGAACGGAAAGGTAATTACTAATGCATGTAATCATATCTTTAGATCTTTGGGGTTTTTTTTTTTTTGTTCCTAGAAATTAGCCTCAGAGCATATTTTCCAATACAACAACAACTAATATCAACAACAACAACAAACCCTACATGTCAAAATCTGGAAAGTGTATGCTACATATTAAATTCATTCTCTCATCGTTACAATAAAATGATTACAGTCTTTCTACGTTATACATGATGGTTCAAAAGAGGCTGAAGTAGAAGTACTGTTATGGGTTCAAAGCTAGCCTGGGCTACACAGAGTTCCAGGCTAGGCTGGGCTGCAGATTGACACCCTATACCAAAGTATATATAGACATACACATACCAAATAAAAACTCTTTTCCAATTTTCTCAAAAGTAGTATCTTAATGTTGATGATCACATAAAAAATGATTTTTCTTCTCTCTCCTTGATTTTCCCTGACTGGCTGTGTCTAATCATATATCTTTTTTAAAAATTCTTATGAAATGCAAACTACATCAGTAGATCAGTTGAGAGGCAGCATGCAGCTGAGGAAAGCAGCAATGGGAAAGCACTGATCCTCTTCCTCTCTCATCCCTGCCTAGTATCTGTCACCCACTTAGAAAGGTTATCTGTTTGCTAAATCCGCTGTGTTTAAAACTAACCTCTTCAAAACAATAAAGTGGGGCCATGTTTAGATTCTGACAAGTCAAAGTCACACAGTGATCTCTGGAAAACTGTCACTAACAGCAGAGAGCAGCCATCCGAGGAAATAAGAATCACAGCACAGCCTAAATGATTCATGTGGAAATCGGAACCATCAGATAGGCCTTAAGACAAACCAATAGCTTAGCATGGTCTCAAGAGAACAATCTCCACCATTCTTTTTCTCCAGCCTTGTCAGGAGAGGAAGAAGCAACACAGGAAAAAAGTTCTAAATATTTTAATGAGGCGGTTATCCCATTAATTATGTTTCTTTGTCTGACAGGAATTAAGTGCCAGCTGCATCTGATGTCACTGCTCTGGAAGTCTAAAGGACAGCAGCCACTAAGAGAGCTGGCTCACTGATAACAGTGAAGGCTCACAGAAGCAGCTCCAGGGTTCTTGGCAAGACTCTGTATTCAGACCACATTCTGAATAAACTCAATCTATGCAAATTCAGACGTTAAAAAAAATCAATACCTAAGCAAGTCAAGAAAGAACACATGAGGTTTTGGCTTTTTATTTTTACTTTGAGAAGGCATCCCACTGTGCAACCCAAACTGGCCTCAAACTCCTTGGCTTAAGTTATATTCCTGACTCAGTCTCCTAAGGAGCTAGAATGATAAACAGGCACATGTCACCATATCTGTTCAGAAGACAGGAAAGAGTTAACCTTAAAAAGAAAAGTATTTTAAGATGCAAGACTAATGTACAAAATGGCTTAATCACAATTGTGTCTTGTAGGGTTTTTTCTTTGTGTGGTTTTGTTTTGAGGCAGGATCTTAGTTTAAAATCACCTTCCAATCCACTTCCTAAATCCTGGGATTACAGGCATTTACCACCACATCTGGGTTATGTAGTTTGTTTTTATATTTATTTATTAGCAACTGAGTTTTATGGATTCTGATTTTATGGTACTGATTCCTATCACACACACATATACTTTTTTTTTAAAGATGAGTAAAGTCTTACTCAGTAGCCCATGCTAACCTCAAACTGCAGCAACCTTCCTGCCTTGGTTTCTCAAGCACTGGGATTACAGGCATGAACCAATTAGCTACATCATTTATACTTTTCATGAACTCACATAAGCCTTCCCAATCTCAACCCAACCAGTTAGGTTCGATCACATGTTTTGTGCTCAGTGCTGTTTCTATTGAGACGGTGCCATGTAAGGTAGCCGAGACTGTCTTCCAACTCACTGTGTAGCTACTTATGGCCTCAAACTTGTGATCCTCATGAGTAAGCCTCCCACTGCTGTCCCAGATGCTTCTTAAACACACTCTAGTGGGGGCCCAGCTCCAAAAGACCAACTGGACTGGGATGACTGACTGTGCAGGTGGTAAGCGCCATGGCAACATTCGCTCCTCCACAGATCTGTCTGTTTTCTTGGGACAAAGACACTGCTCCTGATAAACGCAGGAAATGTCAACCCCGGAAGGGATCATATCTCATCTAAGAGAAATGAACATCTTTTACAAGACCAGGTCATTTAAGACCTCTGGCCAGTTTCCTAGACACATTTCAGCTGAAACTTGTTATAAGAAACTAATTATAACATTTGCAAACCAAGAGACTTACTGAAATACATTAATTATAAGACTCCTTTTCAGAGCTTAACTGATTTCACTATTGTTTCAGAGACTATTCTCCTTGTTACTTCTTTGCGGTATTATCCTCCCTTTTACCCAGTCAGTCTCTCCAAATTGAAAGGCAACAGCAGAGCACCAGACTATCCTACATTAAAGACTGGTGCAGTTGTGTGACAGATCCTAGATGATTTGTTAGTCAGGGACAGTCTCCTTGGCTCATATGCCTCTGTGGCAGATATATTGATATACCCCTTACACTTCACCCTGCATTATGGCTTCCAAAACACTGGAAAGGATCCTTTGTATGCTCAAGTTAGACTCTGACTTCTTCTGGCCACTCTAGCCATCTGTCATCTCGGTCATCTAGAGAATCTGCTTCTAGTAAGCTGTCAAGACTGGCACCCTGAGATTACAGATGCGTTACTAATACTTAAGAATTTATTCCTGAGAAGGTGAGATCCCTGTAGCCTGTGTTCTAAGCTCTAAGTAGACTAATTTCCTTGATGTTGATCTATTTCACCACCACCCAATTTCTATACCATTGTGATTACTGCAAAAATGGGACACTTTGCCGCCAGTCAACCTCAATGAAAACCACAGCTCAGTTTCTACGGGAACACACAAAAGCTTTTTGTCTTCTTCAGTTCATGTGTGAACTTCAAGAAATTATAAGTACTTAATACAGGTTAAGTAATGTCTGCATCGTAACAATGTGAAGCCATTAAAAACATTTTATAAGTCAGGCACAGTGGCTCACAACTGTAATCCTGGCACTCTGGGAGGCTGAAGCCAGACTGCTTTAAGTCTGAGGGCACCATGGTCTACGCAGTGACAGAATCTCTCAAAGTCATAATATAGAAGAATGTATTGGCATGGGAAATATTCATAAAATACTATTTAAAGAAAGCAAATCATGCTTACAAAGTAGTACATATAAAATAAGCCATTTTTAAGATAGTATTTTTATGGATGATTGAAAATTTTATATATGGGCCCAATGTATTTTGAGTATATTCAGCCCCATTACCCCGCCAAACTCCTCCTAGATCTAATCCCCCACCCCCAACCCCAGTAAGTCCCAACTTCAAGTCCTTTTTTTTTTTTTTTGTCTTGTTTTGTTAGGTTTGTTTTTTGAGACAGGGTTTCTCTGTGTAGCTTTGGAACTTGACCTGGAACTTACTCTGTAGATCAGGCTGGCCTCGAACTCACAGAGATCCACCTACCTCTGCCTCTCAGGTGCTGGGATTAAAAGGCGTGCGCCACCACTGCCTGGCTACTCAAGTCCTCTTGTTTATTTTTATAAATCAGAGTCCTTTTTGTGCTGCCCATATACTCACAGGTGTGGGACCATTAACTGAGCATGGTCAACCTACCAAGGGCTAAACCCTTAAACTGCCTCTTCCTCCCTCAGCAGCCCTCAACTGTTTCTCAGCAACGCTGGGGTTTTATGAGACCCTCCATGCTAGAATGCCGACAGCCACTGTGAGTCCATGGGTGCAGTGCTCGGTCATGTCTGGAAGATACTGCTTTACCCTGGTCCTCCCTAATCCCTGGCTCTTTTTTTTTTTTCATTTTTTTTTAATTGAAAAAAAAATTCCTGCCTCCTCCCAGCCTCCCATTTTCCTCCCCCTCCTCCCGCCCCTCTTCCCCTCCCCCCACTCCTCTCTCCCTCCCTCTCCAGTCCGAAGAGCAGTCAGGGTTCCCTGCCCTGTGGAAAGTCCATGGTCTTCTCCTCTCCATCCTGGTCTAGGAAGGTGATCATCCAAACTGGCTAGGCTCCCACAAAGCCAGAACATGAAGTAGGAACGAAACCCCATGCCATTGTCCTTGGCTTCTCATCAGCCCTCATTGTCCACCATGTTCAGAGAGTCTGGTTTTATCCCATGCTTTTTCAGTCACAGTCCAGCTGGCCTTGGTGAGCTCCCAATAGATCAGCCCCACTGTCTCACACACACACCTGTCTCTGGGGGAAGGGTATGTGATACAGGTACCCCATTTACACCTGAATACAAACCAGTTTTCTCTAGAAAACATAAACAAAAATAGGTGACTAGAAGGATTATACATCAAATATTAGAGCACTTGAAAACAGTAGGGCTGCATGTAGTTTTTTCTGTATTTTCCTCCTTCACATTAAATATTAATTATATTTTTACTATTAAAAATGTATATGTAACCAGGCAGTGGTGGCACACACCTGTAATTGCAACACTCAAAAGGCAGAGGCGGGCAGATCTCTGTGAGCTCGAGGCCAACCTGAGCTAGTTCCAGGACAGGATCCAAAGCTATAGAGAAACCCTGTCTCAATAGATATAGATAGATAGATAGATAGATAGATAGATAGATAGATAGATAGATAGATAGATAGATAGATAGATAGATAGATAGATAAAAAGTGTGTGTGTGTGTGTGTGTGTGAGAGAGAGAGAGAGAGAGAGAGAGAGAGAGAGAGAGAGAGAGACGGACAGACAGACAGAACGAGAGTCAGTTTTTGGCTCACTCGGGTCTCAAATTCCCTATGTAGATGGGAATAATCTTGAACTTTTGATCTTCTCGCTGCTGTCCCCTCCCCCAAAAGTACCAAGATTAGGGGTATGCAATACCATACCCGGTTCACTGAGTGCTGAGGATCAAGCCCATGGCTCCATACATACTAGACAAGGACTCTGCCAACTGAGCTATGTACTGAGACCTTAAATATATTTTAAGAGAATGTCTTCCAAAGTAACTTTGCAAGTCATTTCCTTTACTATTTCAGACCTATTAATAGCAGAATAGACAATTCTCAATTATGTCTTAATATAAAGGAGGCACTTTTCTCAGTTGTCCTTAAAAATAGAAAAAGAATTACTAGGTCACTACCATGTACCAGGTCTCTTCACATACTCTATTAATAAAATGAAATATTAAGAATATCCAGAGGCAGCTGGCATTGGACCTCATACTTATAATCCCAGCATTTGGAGGGTGAGGTAAGAAGATTCCTAAACGTCAAAGTTAATGTGGGCTGCAGTGTGATGGCCCGAGTTCAATCAGCAGAATCCAGTACCCATATGACAGCTGGCCACCATCTGTACCTCCAGTTCTAGAGCACCCAACACCTTCACCTGATGTCCAAGGGCACCAGGCATATATGTGGTAACCATCCATAATTCAGGCAAAACACTCGCACACATTTAAAAAAAAATGAGTGAATAAATAAATAAGTCTGAAAAGCTGGGCATTGTGGCACATGAGTTAGAAATACTAATGCTGGGTAGGTGGCTACAGGCAGGTCCATGGGGCTTGCTGGTCTGCCAACCAAGTCCAATTGGTGAGTTCCAGACCCTATCTCAAAAAACAAGGCCGGACAGTGGTGGTACACTCCTTTAACCGTAGCACTCGGGAGGCAGAGGCAGGCAGATCTCTGTGAGTTCAAGGCCAGCCTGGTCTATAAAAGCAAGTTCCAGGCCAGGCACCTAAGCTACACAGAGAAACTCTGTCTCGAAAAACCAAAAAAATAAAATAAAATAAGGTGAACAGCTCCCAAGGAACAAGATATCCAAGGTTGTCCTCTAGCCTCCATATATATACAAGCACACATTCACACAAAAACACATACATAATCCTGACTTCCTTGCTCATGTTCTCCCTCCTCCTGCTCCTCATTTGGACCTTGGGAGCTCAGTCCAGTGCTCCAATGTGGGTCTCTGTCTCTAGCTCCATCCATAGCCAGATGAAGGTTCTATGGTGATATGCAAGATATTCATCAGTATGGCTATAGGATAGGGCCATTTCAGGCTCCCTCTCCTCAGATGCCCAAGGATTTAGGGGTGCGCCCACCCACTGAGATGGTGGGGCTGATCTAATGAGAGCTCACCAAGCTGGACTGGGACTGATGGAGCATGTGATCAAACCGAACTCTCTGAATGTGTCGGACAAGAAGGGCTGACTGAGAAGCCAAGGACAATGGCACTGGGTTTTGATCCTACTGCATGTACTGGCTTTGTGGGAGCCCAGTCTGTTTGGGTGCTCCTCTTCCTAGACCTGGATGGAGGGGAGAGGACCTTGGACTTCCCACCACAGGGCAGGGAACCCTGACTGCTCTTTGGACTGGGGTGGGGGGGAATGGGAGGAGGGGAGGAGGTGTAAATTTTTAAGTATAAAAAAAAACCACATACATACAAATAAAACAAAAATGAGAAAACTGAAGTACAGAAAGGGCGAGTAACTTGGTTAAAGGCCATATAGAAAGCTAATAGCAAAATGGGGGAGCAGCAGGGCTGGAGAGGGCTCAGCTGTTTAACAGGAGTGCTGGCTGCTACTGCAGAGGACCCTGAATTCATTCCCAGCACCCACATGTCAGCTATGGCTATTTATAACTGATACTCTCTTCTGACCTCCATAGGAACCAGATATGCTCATAGTACACAGACATACATGCAGGCAAAACACTCATACACATAATAATTTTAAATAAAAAAAAGAAAGGATTAAAGGGAAGGAAGGGAGGGAGGAAGAAAGCAAAACCAGGATTCAGTCTTGTAGATGTGGTGTCCACGCCTTGGTTGCTATAATATGCTGCCACTCTTTCAGGGAAAAGGGATGAGTCACAGCAAGGGAAGAAGACACTCATAAGTTAGATTGTCTGGCTGGTGAGGAACACAAGCAAATTTAAGAGTTACTTAGAAACACTAACAGGACAGGTGGAATCTTTCTTTTTAAAAAAGTCCTGTTTTAGATAAGCCAGGTGTGGTAAGGCAAACCTTTACTCTCCCTCTTGGGAGGTGGAGGCAGAAGCAGCAGGACTGGCTGACACCAGTTTAGGGCCAGCAGGGTCGACACTGTGAGTTCCAGGCCAGCCTGGACAGTCTCCAGCTCTAAGAGCCCAATTGCCATCAACTTGTGACAATCCTCTTGTCTTGGCCTCCAGAATGTTAGGATTACAGCCCCAGGCCACCATATCCAAACACCCAGCACAACCTAGTAAGACATTAGATTTTGAAAAAGAGTCTCACCTCGCAGCTCAAGCTGGCCTTTAACCTCATTCTATAGCCCAGGTGGGCCTGGAATTTGCAATCCTGCCAACCCTCCTAAGCAAATGACATTACAGGCTTACTGCAACCAGGCCAGGCAAAGAATTTCTTTTAAAGGCTATCTGGACCACAACAAGGCCTCAGTAAATAGTAATCACTACTATAAAAAAAAAAAAAAAAACTGTTTTGCCAGATCCATGCATTTGTACAAGTCAAAATTTTTAGAAGAAAATAACTGAAACTAATAGAGTAAAAAATAAACAAAAATCCAGATGGTGATGGCGCACGCTTTTAATCCCAGCATTCAGGAGGCAGAGGCAGGCAGATCTCTGTGAGACAAGCCTGGTCTACAGAGCAAGTTCCAGGACAGGCTCCACAGCTACACAGAGAAAAGAAACCCTGTCTCCAAAAATGAAAGCAAAAACAAAACAAAACAAAAAATCAAGGTTTTAGTACCTGAGGAAAAGTAAGGAAACTTCAAGGATGCAAAGGGTCAGTTCAGTTTCTTGACCTTCGTTTCCCTTTAGCTTTGTGGCTACCATTGAATTGATACAAATCCTTAGTCCCACACAAGGAATGCCCAGAAAGCCCCACAAGCTACAAAGACCCGAGTACGACAGCCAGTGTTAGGATGCGCACTGCATTCAGTGCTGCTGTGCAACACAGCTGACGCTCAAGAACCCTAAGGTATGACACACCTGAAAGCAACCTATCCTTATACTACTTCAGACAATGTTAGAGTTTGCTATAATTAATGGCATGTTCTCTATAATGAGATGACAACATACTATCAGGTAGGTTTCAAGTTGAAATTTATGATTTACACTCAGCACAGAAGCTATGGTTTTTCTCTCTCTCTTAAAATCCTACTTCAATTTTTCCTCTATTGCCAAAATTCTTCAAAGATTTAAGAAAGAAAAGGTGGTGAGTAATTTCTTTTTTTTAATGGCACTACAAAGAAAATAAACTGGACTTAGTGGTGCACACCTTTAAGACAGAGGCAGGTGGCCCTCTGGGAGTTTGAGACCAGTCTGGTTTACACAGCAAGTTTCAATCCAGCCAGGGCTATAAAGCGAGATTCTGCTTGTTTGCTTGCTTGTGTGTTTGTTTGTTATTAAAGAAAGAAAGGAAGGAGTTTAGGTTTCCAGAAGATTATTTTAAACAAGCGTATATATTTCTACTGAGAAGCATTTCTCAACACAAAATAAAGGCACGGAAGTTATCTTCCAGAAGTGGGACATCCAGTCTCCCTGCCCTTGAGGTAATGTGCATACAAGGTGCTATTTTTAAAGATGAATGTGAATGTCCTACCGCATGTATAAATGCCAATTCTCAACAAGGAGACTTGGATTCTGGAATTTTCTAAAATTGATTTAACACATGAAAAGATTTACATACAAAGCTGCTCATCAGAACAACTGACTTATAACAGTGAAAAGGACTTGGAGTATAAAAATCATGATATCTCCAGATGTTAGATACATATTAAATTTTAATACATATATAATGATATAAAAACTTAAAATACATAGTTTTTAAATCATTAGAAGTTATTAAAACACTTTAGAAATCATTGTTATTTATATAGATAGAAAGACTTAAAGAAGCAAATTGCAATGAGATTGTAACTCAGTACTTGCTCTATACAAAGCCCTATATATGATTTTTAGCATCACAAAAAAGTTGATCATGAAAATCTTATTGGTATTTAACTTTCACCCTTTAACTATTATAAATTATCTATAATGTATCTTTTTTCCTTTTTCTTTTCTTTTCTTTTCTTTTTTTGAGACAGAGTTTCTCTATGAAGCCCTGGCTGTCCTGAAACTCAATCTGTAGACCAGGCTGGTGGCCTAGAACTCAGAGATCCACCTGCCTCTGTCTCCCATGGGCTGGAATTAAAAGCTGCACTACCACTGCCTGACTACCTCTTTTATTTATTTTTCTGTGGGGAGCAGAACAGTGCTGGAGATTGAGCTTGGGGATTGTGGCTTCATATATGGTGGGCAAACACGCTGTCCCTGAGCTCTATCTCCAGACCCTTATGACAAGGTCTCACCAGGTTGCCCTGCATGACTTGAACTGCCTCAGCTTGTCAAACAGCTGGTTCTAGCCCACCACACTGGCTCACAGGTATTGTGTCTATGAAACATATCCTGCTCTCGAGTCAACTAATTTTTACAAGTAATCTCTGCTTCTGTTTTTAACTATTTCTACTTTTTCCTCCTACCCTAATCTAAGTCTTAAGGTCTGGGCACTGGCTCCAGGGTAGTGGTTTGTTTACCTTGGCCCCTAAGGGACATTTGGCAATGTCTGGAGATAGTAGAGATTGTCATAAACAGAAGTAGAGGGTACTAGTGAACTAGTAGCTGAAAGTCATGAATTTGGCTAAATATCCTACAATACAAAGAACAGACATTTGAGGAAAAAATATCCAATTTACTGTTAGTGCAAAGGTTGAGAAACCCTACTCCGGGACAGAAAACAAGATAGAAATAGGAGTGCACTAAAATGCACTATCATCTATCGTAAATCTAACTTTCTTCACTTGGAAAATAAGAACTATCCACTCAAGTTATAAAAGACTTAATTCACAATTTGATCTAAATTCACATTACTGAAATACATATGCTCTGATTTTATGGTAAACATCTGCAGAAATCCTAACCTAAGTAGTTTGTCTATGTTTTTCTTAGTCTCAACAGATAGAGACCAGTCCTGTATGAAAACAACATGTTTTCAAGTAAGGATGGTCTCTTACTACGCTAGACAAAGCCGGAAAACTAAGAGTCAACTAGTCTAGGCTAACCAGTTTGAAAACTAACCTAACACAAAAGTGCTTGTTCATGCACACAGAAAATGATTGTGCAAACTCATAAAAATTACTTCCTATGATGTCAGATTCAGGGAGTGGTAAGAAAGGAAAGGTGCAGGGTTTGACCAAGTAAAGCACACACTGAGTGCTAAGGAACGGTTCCTCCAATAGCAATATATCTTAGCTCATTACAGGGTGTATGTGTGCTCAGTTCTAACTCTCACTGAGCAGCAGGGACTTACAGATAACAGGGACATAAAGAAGATGGGGAGGGAGAACAGAAGACATACCACCATCAAAGATGAATGGGGCAATTTGGACAGGCAGAACAAAGAAATTAAGACGTTGTACAACAGGGAGTCTACAAACAAAGTTCTGTTGGTAAGTGTCTGCCTAGCATGCACAAGGCCCTGAGTTTGGTCCCCAGCAGTGCACAAAGGGGCTGTGGTGGTGCACACTGTAAACCCAGCACTGGGAAGTAGAGGCTGGAGGATCAGAACTTCAAGGTCATCTTTGGCTACACAACAAACCTGAGGGCAACCTGAGATCATGAGACCATGTCTCAAAAGAAAGGGGGAGAAATTGTGCGAATGTTATCACTGGGTGAAAATGAGGGAAGAGAATACTGTGCACAAGCAAGGCTATGAAGAAAGTAAGAGGAAATATGCAATGCTGAGGAAATACAGCAGGAAAAATTAGCAACATACAATTCACCAAGTCCTCGCAGACTGGGTAAAAGGTATGTTTTACACCTTCAGTTTCTGGTATCTTATTACTAACTTTGCTTGTATAGATTTCCCATAGCTATATTTTCATAGATTATTTTTTAGGGGGAATATATTTAATATCTTGGTTAGGTTAAAAAAACAAACTTTTCACTTCACTCAAAGATCAGAAATAGTAAGAACTTGATCACCATCATTTTTCGTGATCTATTCATAGATGACATTGATTGAGGACGGTTTGTCATTTTGTCTACTCAGCACTATTCCTTGTAAAGGAGAATGGCTCTCAGCCATCCCATAAGGTCATAATGAGACTACCAATCACAATGCCTGTTCTCCTTCAAGCCTCTGGGCAAGCATAAACTTGATCTCTCATGGTATTCTTCCCACACTTCCAACAGGGTGTTGTGAAAGGAACGGGCACATGACTCTAAGAAAGGGCAGGAAGAACTTCTCTACCAGGCTCTCTTCCCCGAGGCCCAGAGCTGTGCAATCATGTGATCTGCAGACTCCACGCTCTAGTCACAGTTGTCCTGAAGATGAGAACAATGTCAGACAGCACACGAGAGTCAGTGGCACACAGTCCGAAGATATACCTGTGCTGCTAATCTTAAACTTTCAGGTCACACAAGTGAATAAAATTCCTTTCTTGTTTTGAAAAGGTTTTCTTTTATTTCCAACTAAATGAACTCTACAGTGCTAGATGGCTCAGAGGTTAAGTGTGCTTACTACTCTTGCAGGGGACCTAGGTTCAGCTCCTAGCACCTAAATCAGGTGGCTCACAATTACCTGTAACTCCAGTTCTAGGAGATACAATATCCTCTGACATCCAAGACTTGCACAAACTTTGTTCACATAAACTCATGCAGAGGTGTGTAGGCACACACACACACACAAACAAACAAAAATGAATAAATAAACATTTAAACTAGTTCTAGTTGGCTAATTTCTTAACTCTGCCAAAGAAAGGTTTGGGTTTGACAGTTTGGTATATTAGGAATGCTATTCATGAGGAGGGCTGTGGAGGCACACAACTTTAATCCCAGCACTTGAGAGGCAAAGACAGGTGGATCTCTGTGGGCTCCACCTCTGTAGGGCAGCCTGGTCTACAGAGCAAGTTCTAGGAGAGCTAGAACTATACAGAGAAATCCTGTCTTGAAAAAACAAAAACAAAATTAAGAGAGAGAGAATGAAGAAATACCATTCGCTGACTACCCAGACTCTAATTTAGAAACTACAACTACGTTGATATCATAACTTGAGGTACTCCATTACATAAGCACAAATCTGTTTACAATAGAATTCATTTAAAATGATACATATTTATTTCAAATCTAATAAGCTAACAGTTACTAAAGTAAGATGTTACAAATTTCTAATATGTTTTTTTAATTTTTTTAAAGTTACTATCACATTTATCTACTTGTGTGAGTGTGTGCATGCACATGCAAGAGTACACATAGAGGTCAGGGTACAACTTGAGAGATTCAGTTTTCTATTCTACCATGGAGATCTTGGGGTTTGAGTTTAGGTTATAAGCTCAGTGACATGTGCCCTTAACAACCAAACCATGTTGCTGGCCAAATTTCTAATTCTTGATATTTCTAGAACACCTGTATTTTTCAAGTTCTATCCCTCTTATATGTCTAGCTTCTTTTTTGTCTGACCATTCCATTCTGAAATTTCTCTAGTTTAGCTATACATTTGTCAAGAAACAAATCATAGCTGGGCATGGCAGCTCATGTCTATAATTCCAAAATTTAGGAGGAGGCTAAGGCAGGAGGACTCCCATGAATTTGAGGTCAGTCTAGGTGGATAAGTTCCAGAGTAGTCTGGGCTGTAGAGTAAGACCCTACATTAAGGGAAGGAAGTAAGGAAGGAAGGAAGGAAGGAAGGAAGGAAGGAAGGAAGGAAGGAAGGAAGGCAGGCAAAGTATGTTCCTCATTGGGCTTCTATTTTTCCTTTTTTTTTAAGCAACTGGTCCAGGAGTGGCAACTCTTACTAGAGTTAGAACACTTCTGTAATCTTTGAGCCCTGGACAATACACAGGGCCTTCACAATTTAAGAGACATTGACAAATTTTTTTATGAAAGAATGTCTGTATTAATGAACAAATTAATTGAATTATATTTTAAAACTTAAACCAGCAATCTGAAACAGGTTCTTTACTCAACTGAGCTAAAAACTCTCCATAAAGTTGTGTTTCTTCCTTCCCTCTGTAGAATGCTATAAATTTATGAGCATGTAAGTACATAAAACAAAACAATCTACAAGAAACTTCTTTTTAATTTATTTATTTATTAAAAATTTGTCTCTTCCCTGCCTCTGCCTCCCATTTCCCTCCCCCTCCCCCAACCAAGTCCCCCTCCTTCCTCAGCCCATAGAGCAATCAGGGTTCCCTGCCCTATGGGAAGCATTGACAAATTTCTAGAGCAACTCATCATCTTTTTGCTTTAATCAAGAAATTTAGAAATTTAATGCCGGGCAATGGTGGCGCACGCCTTTAATCCCAGCAGTCGGGAGGCAGAGGCAGGCGGATCTCTGTGAATTCGAGACCAGCCTGGTCTACAGAGCTAGTGCCAGGACAGGCTCCAAAGCCACAAAGAATCCCTGTCTCGAAAAAAAAAAAAAATCAAGAAATTTAGCAGTTATTTGATCAAGCAATTTGATCAAGCAATTATTCTGAGTAATTTTCCATTTGTAATCCCTAGGAACAGCTTCTAGTTTCCAAGGTGGAGCTACCAGCATGCCCTTATCTTAGCTCCTCTCCTTCTTATCTTATATCTAATCCTTCGCAGAAATGTCTCTCAGGTTTATTTCCTTCTTTGAGAGCCTTTCTAAGCGTACCTCAAACTACCAGACCTCTGCAATTCACACTGCGTTCCCTGAAACAGCTCTCTTTTTGTTCTCACTGGCTGCCAGTTCTCTCTATTACTCGTCCTCTTCAACATGCCTTATTATGTGTTTACTTCTTTCATCACATTCTTATAATTTGCTTTTCATTTTTTTCTCAGATAGGATCTTGTTATATAGCTCAAGCCATCCTTGAACTTGTGGTAAGTCTTGCCTTCCAATTGCTAGATTACAAAAGGGCATCACTATGCCTGATCCATGTCATTCTTTTCTCTCTCTCTCTCTCTCTCTCTCTCTCTCTCTCTCTCTCTCTCTCTCTCTCTCTGTTTTTGTTGTTGTCATTTTTTGTGACAGGGTTTCTCTGTGTTGTAGCTCTGACTGTCCTGGAATTCACTCTGTAGACCAGGCTGGCTTGAATTAACAGAGACCCACCTGTCTCTACCTCCTGAATGCTGGGAATAAAGGTGTGCACCACCACCACCCCGCCATAATTTTCAATCTCTACCTCCTCCTATTTAAATATTCATTCATTCATTTATTCAACAAATGAAAGCTAAACAAAATAGCATCTCAGAGGCTTATAGTACTAAACAATGTTAACATACATACAACTATAGTCAGATGGAAATGTACCCAGGTCACTGAGACACAGAAAAAAGAAGATGCAAGCAGTGGTTCAGAATCCTAACAGCTGGATGTCAAATGGAACCAAAATTGGTAAAGAAGTAAAATATAAGATCCAAGGGAAAAGATGCAGAAGTTCCAAACCTGTGGAACTAGAAGAGCACTGCCATTAACAAGACCAGGGACATCAGAAGAAAAGTCATAGGGGGAGCATGACTGAAGGATGCACTTGCCCAACTGCCAATCACAACACAGGATCAAAGAATGGATTTAAACCCCAGAATATTAGAATCTCCAGGAATGGTAGTTTGAGAAGACAATGCTATTGAATATCAAAATGAACTACACCAGAACACACACACACACACACACACACACACACACACATACCCCTAGGTTACATGGCTTCAGTGGGTATATAAGAAAACGTGGAAAAGGTAAATATGGTAGCAAGTATGAAATCTACTGCCCTACAAGGCTGTTTCGCTTTGGGAAAGTTTTAATGGCTTTGGAGTTGCCGTCTGATTTTTTTTCTTTCTTAAAATACTTAGCATCTTCATATATCCCAGGGACTTTTACTCAAATAGCTTTAGGTACCTTTGTATATTCTAAAGTACCCAAGTACTATCAATGGTATATATGGCTGATTAATACGCAATTAATTAAATTGCTGCAGGTGATCCTTCCAGGTCTCATTGATAAACTTATTTCCACAATGCTGAACCTCTGAAGTTATTAAAAGCATCATTAGATGAGGTTGCCACACAGAAATCTACTGCCAAGTCAAGACTAACAACTCTCTTCAGGGCAATAACATAACAACTGCCGGGTAGACCTAAAATCACAGTGAATATACCAAAACTACCAATCCGGGGAGTTTAAATTGGTGAATTGTATGGTACAGAGGAACTCAATAATGCTGTATTTAAAAAAAAAAAAAAAAAAAAACATTCAAAAGCTTCTTAGCAACACCTTCTGGGGAAAAAAAATCAACAAATATGTTTTAACCAAAATGTCACCTCAAGAAACTTTACATCCAGGCACTAAGTTATTGCTCTTAAATATTTAAACTTCTAGAAATTTTTATAAAATGGAAACCCTGCTAAATTGTGATGACAAAATCATTATCATTCTAACTTAAGAAAATGAATTGACCAGCAGTCCCATGCCCTTCACTGTAATAGGAGCTGATCTGTATCACACATCAAAATCTGCCTTAAAGGTCCGATGACAACTTTTAAAGGGGCACTTTCATATTTAACGCAAAGCCAAAACTGCAACCAGTAGAGTCACTCCAGGCTTTGCCACAGCCCGGAACACTTCCCATTCCCTGCTAACACATCTGCCTGCTGTTGTTAAGGTAACGGCAGGTTATTTATGCCCTCAGAGAGTCAAAGAATAGAAGAAGCGGACTGTGAACTCTATGAGGGAAGGGCTATGACTTGTCCACTGTTAGAAGCTCTAAACATCAGGCAGAGTATCAGGATACTCAATAAATATCCCTGCCTGTCATTAAACTTTGGCCCACTCAGAGAATCGCCCACAAATAACTATGAAACCAGGCTACTCTTGGGTATTTGTGACTTTAGGAGAAAGCCCCTTAAGTTCCAGCCTCAGTTTCAGTGACTAAATTAGTCTGTATCTAGAAAGACTAAATGATTAATTATATTACCCATAAAGCTGTGATGGAAACTCAAAGCCTTCTCATTTAAAAACGGCAACACCTTTCCCAACTTTTTTCCTACAAATTATCTTTTGGGCACAAAACCAGATCCAGAAGTCCAACAACTTACCTCCTGATTTCTACTTATCAGCCTACGATTAGCAGGTTCAGGATGGGACTGATGGCCAGGGCCTTGGAAGGGGCCAGACAGGAGAGAACAATGTAACTAAGCAATGTTTACAGACTGACAGCTCTTCACAGGAACATACCTGATACTTGTATCTACCTATACATTAATTGTAAGGATTAAATGAGATAATATTTGCAAACCACTTAAAAGTGTACTTATATAGTTAATAAGGTAACTCTCAATCAGTTTCCAGTGATAGTCACTCAGATCTTAGAGAGCCACCATGCCTAAAAAAAAAATTAGGAGGTTTAGAGAAACATTCTAATTGTATACTTTTTAAATCTAGGACTAGAAAGAAAGAAGTACCAGGTTCATGCAAGCTCCTCATTTCATGGCTGGAAGAAATTAATCAGATAACTCATAATTGTAGAAAAACGTTACACATTTAAGGCTTTCACAACTAGTATTAAATTTGGTTCTCAAGGCCGGGTGGCAGTGGTGCACTCCTTTAATACCAGCTCTTAGGAGGCAGAAGCAGGCAGATCTATGAGTTCAAGGCCAGCCTAAAACACGGGCCAAGTTCCAGGTCAGAGAAACAGAAAAAATCTGCCTCAAAAGAACAAAACAAAACAAAATGGTTCCTCACAACAGCTCCTAAGGGTTGCAGGACAAGTGTAATAAACTCTATTGACTTGTAAAAAACCTGAACCAGAGAGGCTGTCCAAGGTCACACAATTGGTGAAAACATCTAGACCAGGTGCAGGTATCAGGATGTTCCACCCAGACTTCTTTCCTGTAGGCTGCAACTTGGGCTCAGGGCTTAATGAAGTCGTGGGTGCAAGCAATGTTTTCAAATGCTAAAGGAGAAAGAAGTCCAGAGAGCTGGGGTTATCTACGTACAGCTGAGTGGTAATGGGTTTGTCTGTGGCGCTTGAGGCTCTACAATCTCTAGTGCTGGAGGGGAAGACAAAGACAGAGAGAGATAAGAAGAGAGATTCTGGCACAGTCTTGAAAACGTGAACTGGAAAAGTTAAGGCAATTCCGTTCAATGGAATTGGAGCTAATTAATAATCAATTGTTGGCAAAACACCCATTGAAACCATAATACAAGATACCACGATTGCATACACCACAACTGGCCAACACAGATTTTCTGAAGTCTCTCCAAAATACGCCATTCAGAGAGAGATTACCAGACTCAGAGAATATGGGCGTCGGTTTAAGACTGAAAAGACTGCCACTTCCCCTAAACGAAGACTAAAAGGGAAAGGTTCGCCGGAAAGGAGGGTGAGGACGCGGAGCTAACGAGGCTCTCGGGGATAACGCGCAGATTGCAAACTGCCAGGCACCGACGAGCCTGAGAATAAGCTCGCCATCGCCTGGGCAGCATCTTCCCGAAGGCTCCTCACCCCAGGGCAATGGCAAGAACCCTGCGGCTAAAGGTGAAAGCGGACTGGCCCAGTCTGCAGAATCCGAAATCATCTCCCCGAGAGGCTGCCTGGCGCATACCGGCACAGGACGTTATTTTAAGTGCGCGGCCCCGGAAAGCGGCCCGAGCATCTGTCCAAGAGCATCCCACCCGAAATGGGCCCAGGAGGCAGAGTAGGGAGGTGCAGCCGGGCGGGCAGGGAGGAGGCGCAGTTCCGCAGAACCCACCCCGTGCTACAACCACCGACCCCCAGCGCGCGACCCCTCCCCAGGGCGCGGCCCCGCGCGCACCGCGCGCGTTACCTTGGTGTAGAGCTCGGACGCGGCCATGGCGGGCCCAGCGCCGACGCCCCCCGCCTGGGCGGAGGCCGCAGCTCGCGTGGCGGCTGCCCGCGCGGGTGAATCGGTGGCAGCGGGCGGGGAGCAGGGGAAGGGCCGGGCAGGGCGGGCCGCGCTGGAGGGCGGGCGGGCCCGGGCAGGGCGGGGCGGGGCTCGTCAGGCGCTCGCTAGCGGCGGGCGGGCGGCAGTCAGCCGGTCATCACCCCCGGGCTCGCCGCGTGAGTCCGGCGCGCGTGCTCGGGGGTAACCGGGGAGCAGCCGGGGCCGCCTCGGTCTCCCCAGCCGCCCGCTCTCCACCGCCCTTGAGGTCTCCTCAGCAGCCTGGGGTCTTCAGCGTCCTCGGTTTCCTAGGCTGTTTCGCCTCCACAGAGGTCTCCCGAGAGGCCTGGTCTCCGCAGCCTCCTCGGTCTCCTCAGCGGCTCTCGATGCTGCCGCCGCCGCCGCTGCCGCCGCCGCCCTGTGCATTGTGGGAGCGGGAGGAGGCTGCGCTCGAGCGTGGCCGCGGCGACTGCTCCCCGCTCTCTCGGGCTCACGCTGCCTCCCATCGGCGGCGGGCACCGAGCATCATCAACCCACGCGGCTGACATCCCCAAACCCTCCTTGGTGGAGGCCCCCGTGGCCGCGAACGTGGGAAAGTGAGGGAGCGTCACCCGCGCCAGGGGCTGCGGTGGCAGGTGTTGTTAGAGTGTCCGCGTGGACCAGGGAGCGTGAAGGCTGCTCCCCCCAGGCCCAGCTATTTCTAGGGAGAGGACTTAGGATAGGGAAGGGTTCGTGGAAGGCATCTCTATAACCTGCAACTCCAAAAGAACCGTGCTGACTGCAGGGCTGGGAAGCTGAGCCTTGCACCACCCCGAATTGGAGTTGAAGGATGCCCAGGATCAAGCTGAACTTGAGTCTGCAATAGGGTCGCTTGGTGATGGAAGAACATAAGGTGGGCTCTAACACCCAGAAACTCTAATGAACCTGAAAACAAGATGGCCTTGGGGAGCAGTTGCCACTTTACACCTGTCTGTATGCTTACACGAGTTCACCGACCTTTAAGAACAAGAACTCTGCTGACCTCTTAGGCTTGGTGGTACTACCTGAGGCTGATCTTGAAGTCACCAGGAAAAGGCAGCGGACTAAGGGAAACACAAGTGCTTGTAACCTTGACTCAGTCTATTCGGTGCGCTTACAAAGCACAGGAATGTGGTCCTTTCATCCCAACCTGCCGTGTCTCTGCGCCCACACTTTCACACATACTTTTTTCACAGATACTTTGCTGTAGGAGGCGGCTTGCTCGTTCTGGCGGTTCAGACCCAAAATAACCGCACAGAACCTGTATTAATTAAATCACTGCTTGGCCTATTAGCTCTAGCTTCTTATTGGCTAGCTCTTACATCTTAATTTAACCAATTTCTATTAATCTGTGTATTCCCACGTGGCTGTGGCTTACCAGGTAAAGTTCCCAGTATCTGTCTCAGGTGGTGGATCCATGGCTTCTCTCTGACTCTGTCCTTTCTCCCAGCATTCAGCCTAGCTTTCCCTGCCCACCTAAGTTCTGCCTTGCTGTAGGTCCAAAACAGTTTCTTTATTAATGGTAATCACAGCACACAGAGGGGACTCCCACATCACAATACTTGGAATAATCTTTCAAATTTTCAGCCTTTTTGGGTGCCCATCTTTCTTATTTCTTTAAACTGTAAGTGGTAGCCAGTGCCTGTTATGAGAACTGGGACCAAATTTAGTTTGTTTCCTTGGTTTTTAAGATGGGTCTCACTAAGTAACCTAGGCTGGCTTTGAACTCTCCATCCTCCTGCCTCTGCCTTGCAAGTGCTGAGATTTTAGAAGTGTGATTCTGAGCCCAGTCCAATAAAGATCTCTGGTGATGTTTTGTATATTCTATAACAAACAAAGCCTGCCTGAAGATCAGAGTGTAAAGCTAAGCCACTAGTTAGCCATAAAGGCCACTCAGTGGTGGCTCACACCTTTAATCTCTGTGGGTTCAAGGTCACCCTGGTTACTTGAGACTGAATTTGTCTAAAAAAGAAACAGAGCTCACACAAAGGTGACCCTAGAACTTTGGGACCACGTGACTTTAATCCCAGCACTAGCAAGGTGGAGACAGGAGTGGTGTGGCTGGGTGAAAAGAGGAATGCAAGGAGGGAGGAGACAGGAGCTCAGAGCAGTCTGAGGGATTCGGTCATAGATGCAACCTGAGGATTTGTAGGGACAGGATCACCCCTCCGGTCTGAGCATTGGTAGAGGTAAGAACTCTAGTGGTTAGACGATCTGCTTCTCTGATCCTTCAGCTTTCATCCCCCGATAGATGACTACGAGTTTTCTTATTAAGATCAATTAGAATTCATGCCACAAAGGTCAGTGCACAAGCCTGGCTCCATGCTTGTGTCTGAGCTTGAGGAATGACTATTTGAAGACTATTCACTAACAAGAGGACAGGGTGAGTCTTCAGTTCCTATAACTCAGCCCTCTCCCCCATTTGCTCACAATCCCACAGTTTCTTTCGAATGCCAGGGAGAATGGCTACAGATTCCTGCACTGAAATCATGTCACTTTGATGGTTCTGGATTCTATCCTTTCATTGTGCAGCTGTGAAAAGAGACAAGATGCGCTTTTGACCAGCAGAGCATAAAGCATAGAGTTGAGATTTGGGAGATTTGGCTCCTTTCTCTCATACTTCCTTCTGGCTGTACAAGGTGCCTGTTTACCCGCCAGATGATACCTACCTGTCAGAACTGTTGGGTAGATACTGAGTATGACGGAGGGAAGCCTATACACCCAAAACAAAACCCCAAGAGTTTTTATAAAAGTGACTTTTTTTTAGATGAGCAAAAAGAATATTGGAATGACAATTTTCAACCACATGCATTCAACCACCCAGATGTTTGAGGTCATAGTAAGAGAATGGGGAGATGAGGAAGAGGAGCAAGGTTTCCTCTTTTGGTGGTGATGGGGGGGTAAAGTCTCTTTGTGGAGCTGGGGCTGACCTAAAACCATCTTACTTCTCCCTCCTAAGTACTGGGAGTACTGGAATTACAGGGGCACGCTGCCATATACAGTTGGGAAATGGGTTTCTGACCACAAACCTCTTGCTTCATTCAGGAAAAGAACAGACTTCAGACAAATCCCAGGCAACTGGCAGCGGGCATTCTGATGGATGGACTCTTCTATCTTCTACATATATATTCTAAAGCACTCTGTCATTAGTAACGTCTGACAATCGGGAGTAAGGTCCACACTCCAGAAGCAGGCTTAAGGTATTCTAAGTTTTGGTGTAAATTGATAAAATTCTCAGCTATTACTTTATAAGTTCGTGTTTTCAAATGAAAATGCTGTCCAAGTTTAAATGAAAAACAAACAAAACCAAAGCCTTTCCTCCAAAGTTCAGGTGCCCCTTGACTTTCTCTTTTTGACTCAAGTGAGGCATGTCCTGACAAACTCATTAGAAATTAGAAATACTGTTAATTTGAAATCCTTTTAATGCATCTACCCCACTGGACAACAGCGGCATAGCTTAGCCTCACCTATCTTGAACCTGCTCAGAACACTTGAATTAGCCTATTGTTTGGCAAAGTCATTTAACGCAAAGCATAGCTAATGATAGTGGTGAATACCTTAGGAAATTTATTGCATACTGGTCAAAAACTGTTGGCAACTGTAGTATAGGCATCAGTCATTTACTTTGGTAATACCCTGGCTGACTGGGAGCTACAGCTTACATCTGCTCAACAATATAAAGCAGTATCTTACTGAATGGCACTAGGTTAAAAAAAAAGAATAAAATTCAAAAATTCAGGACTAGAGAGATGGCTCGGTGGTTAAAAGAACTGTCTGCTAATTCAATTCATGTGAGTTCACTACTTAGCACCCACATGTTGACTCACAACTATCTCTGATTCTGGTTCTAGGGAATCTGATGTCCTCTTCTAACCTCCATGGATACCAGGCACACAGACATACAAGCAGGTAAAACATACCTACACATAAAATAACATCTTAGGATAAACTGGGGTGGTAGCAAGTGTTACAGCACTTGCCTTGCATGTATGAGGCCCTGGGTTCCACTACAATACTACCAAAGAAAAGGACTGGGAGAGAGAAAAAAAGAGTACATTTTCTACTGTATATCTGCCACTTCCATACCAACATAAAGTCAAAAATTGAATATTGAAACATTCCAAGTCAAAGACTGTAGACAGACTTTTCTTTCCATCTACCAGTTGCTAAAAACCTGAAAAAGAGACTCAAAATTAATTATAAATGCTTGGCCAATAGCTCAGGCTTCTTACTAGCTAACTCTTACATTTAAATTAACCCATATTTCTTTTTTTAATTGATTTTTATTGAGCTCTACAGTTTTCTCTGCTCCCCCTCCCTGTCTCTCCCTCCCTCTTCAACCCTCTCCCAAGGTCCCCATGCTCCCATACTCAGGAGATCTTGTCTTTTTCTACTTTCCATGTAGATCAGATGCATGTATGTTTCCCTTAGAGTCTTCATTATTGTCTAAGTTCTCTGGGATTGTTATTCGTAGGCTGGTTTTCTTTACTTTATGTTTAAAAACCACTTATGAGTGAGCACATATGATAATTGTTTCTCTGGGTCTGGGTTACCTCACTCAAAATGATGTTTTCTAGATCCATCCATTTGCCTGGAAATTTCAAGATTTTTTTTCTGCTATGTAGTACTCCATTGTGTAAATATACCACATTTTCCTTATCCATTCATCAGTTGAGGGACATTTAGGTTGTTTCCAGGTTCTGGCTATGACAAACAAAGCTGCTATGAACATAGTTGAGCACATGTTCTTGTGGCATGATTGAGCATCTTTGGATATATACCCAAAAGTGGTATTGCTGGGTCTTGAGGAAGGTTGTTTCCTAATTTTCTGAGAAATCACCACACTGACATCCAAAGGAGTTGTACCAGCTTGCATTCCCACCAGCAATGCAGAAGTGTTCCCTTTACCCCACATCTCTCCAGCATAAGTTGTCATCAGTGTTTTTGATCTTGGCCATTCTTACAGGTGTAAGATGTAATCTCAGAGTTGTTTTGATTGCATTTCTCTGATGACTAAAGATGTCGAACATTTCCTTAAGTGTCTTTCAGCCATTTTACATTCCTCTGTTGAGAGTTCTCTCTTTAGGTCTGTAATTCTCTTTCTTAGTAATGTCTTTATGTGGTTTGGGTATCAGGGTAATTGTAGCCTCATAAAAAGAGTTTGGTAATGTTCCTTCTGTTTCTATTGAGTGGAACAATTTGAGGAGTATTGGTATTAGTTCTTCTTTGAAAATCTTGTAGAATTCTGAGCTGAAACAATTTGGTTCTGGGATTTTTTTTTTTTTTTTTGGTTGGGAGACTTGATATCTGCTTCTATTTCAGTAGTTATAGGTCTGTTTAATTTGTTTATCTGGTCTTGATTTAATTTTTTTATTATTATTTATTTATTAAAGATTTCTG
>NW_026067900.1:8700499-8704844 GCF_014885135.2 Alexandromys fortis | reverse complement strand
TCTGTCTCTTCCCCACCGCCGCCTCCCATTTCCCTCCCCCTACCCCAACCAAGTCCCCCTCCCTTGTCAGCCCAAAGAGCAATCAGGGTTCCCTGCTATTCCATACTTCATTCATCCATTCTTCCATTGAAGGGCATCTAGGTTGTTTCCAGGTTCTGGCTATTACGAACAATGCTGTTATGAACATAGTTGAGCATATACTTTTGTTGTATGATAGGGCATCTCTTGGGTATATTCCCAAGAGTGGTATTGCTGGGTCCAGGGGTAGGTTGATCCCGAATTTCCTAAGAAACCACCACACTGCTTTCTAAAGTGGTTGCACAAGTTTGCATTCCCACCAGCAATGGATGAGGGTACCCCTTTCTCCACAACCTCTCCAGCAAAGGCTATCACTGGTGTTTTTGATTTTAGCCATTCTGACAGGTGTAAGATGGTATCTTAAAGTTGTCTTGATTTGCATTTCCCTGATCGCTAAGGAAGTTGAGTTGGTTCTGGGATTTTTTTTTTTTTTGGTTGGGAGACTTTTGATATCTGCTTCTATTTCTTCTGTAGTTATAGGTCTGTTTAACTTGTTTATCTGGTCTTGATTTAATTTTGGTAAGTGATATTTATCCGGAAAGTTGTCCATTTTCTTTAAGTTTTCCAATTTTGTAGAGTACAAGTTTTTAAAATATGACCCGATAATTCTCTGTATTTCTTCCGTGTCTGTTGTTATGTCCTCCTTTCATTTCTGATTTTGTTAATTTGGATAGCATCTCTCTGCCTTTTGGTTAGTTTGGATAAATGTTTCTCTATTTTGTTGATTTTCAGGAAGAACCAGCTCTTTGTCTTATTCTTTGTATTGGTTACTTTGTTTCTATTTTGTTGATTTCAGCTATCAATTTGATTATTTCCTTCTCTTGGGTGACTTTGATTCTTTTTGTTCTAAAGTTTTCAAATGTTCTGTTAATTCACTAGTGTGGGATTTCCCCAGCTTCTCTTTATGTAGGCACTTAGTGCTATGAACGTTCCTCTTAACACTGCTTTCATTGTGTTCCATAAATTTGGGTATGTTTTGTATTCATTTTCATTGAATTTTGGGAAGTTGTTAATTTCTCCCTTTATTTCTTCCTTGACCCATTGATGAGTCAGGTGAGCACTGTTTAATTTCCATGTGTTTGTGGGCTTTCTGGAATTAGTGTTGCTGTTGAATTCTAGTTTTAAGCCATGGTGATCTGATAAGATACATGAGGTTATTCCAATTTTTTTGTATCTGTTGAGGTTTGTTTTGTTATCGAGTATGTGGTCAATTTTCGAGAAGGTTCCATGAGGTGCTAAGAAGAAGGTATATTCTTTATATGTTTGGATGGAATATTCTATAGATGTCTGTTAAGTCCATTTGAGTCATAACATCTGTTAGTTCCCTTATTTCTCTGTTAATTTTTTGTCTGAGTGACCTGGCCAGTGGTGAGAGTGGAGTGTTGAAGTCTCCCACTATTAGTGTGTGGTGTTTAATGTATGATTTAAGCTTTAGAAGTGTTTCTTTTACATATAAGGGTGCCCTTGTATTTGGGGCATAAATGTTCAGTATTGAGATTTCCTCTTCATGGATTTTTCCTGTGACTAAGATGAAATATCCTTCTTTGTCTCTTTTGATTGATTTTAGTTTGAAGTCTATTTTGTTAGATATTAGGATAGATACACCAGCTTGTTTCTTAGGTCCATTTGATTGGAAAATTTTTTCCCAACCCTTTACTCTCAGGCAGTGTCTGTCTTTGAGGTTGAGGTGTGTTCCTTGTATGCAGCAGTAGAATGGATTCTGTTTTCATATCCAATCTGTTAGCCTGTGTCTTTTTATAGGTGAGTTGAGTCTATTTATATTAAGGGATATTAATAACCAGTGATTGCTATCTCCTGTTAATTTAGTTTTCATTGTTGGTGATGTTAATTTGCATGTTTTTCCCTTCTTTGGGATGTCCTGATGTGATATCATTAATTGTCTGTGTTTTTGTTGATGTAACCAACTTCCTTGGGTTGGAGTTTTCCTTCTAGTATTTTGTATATGGTTGGGTTTGTGGTTAAGTATTGGTTAAATCTTGTTTTGTCATGGAATATCTTGTTTTGTTCTTCTATGGTGATTGAAAGTTTTTCTGGGTATAGTAGTCTGGGCTGGCATCCATGGTCTCTTCATGTCAGCATAATGCTTGACCACGACCTTCTGGCTTTCATTGTCTCCAATGAAAAGTCAGGCGTAATTCTGATAGGTCTGCCTTTATATGTTACTTGACCTTTTTCCTTGGCTGCTCTTAATATTCTTTCTTTATTCTGTATGTTTAGTGTTTTGACAATTATGTGACAAGGGGACTTTTTTTTTTGGATCCAGCCTATTTGGTGTTCTGTATGCTTCTTGTATCTTCATAGGCATATCTTTCTTCAGGTTGGGATATTTTTCTTCTATGATTTTGTCAAACATATTTCCTATGCTTTTGAGTTGAACTTCTTCTTCTATACCTATTATTTTTAGGTTTGGTCTTTTCATGGTAACCCATATTTCCTAGATAGTTTGTATTAAGCTTATGTTAGGCTTAATGTTTTCTTTGACTGATAAGTCTATTTCCTCTATTGTATCTTCAGCACTTGAGATTCTCTCTTCTGTCTCTTGTATTCTGCTTTTTATATTTGCATTTGTGGTTCCTGATCATTTTCTCATGATTTCTGTTTCTATAATTCCCTCAGCTTGTGTTTTCTTTATTGTCTCTCACTTTTAAAGTCTTGAATAGTTTCTTTCATATATTTGATTGCTTTTTCTTGTTTGTCTTTAAGGGATTTGCTTATGTCTTCCAGTTTTTTGTTTGTCTTTCCTCCATTTCTTTGAGAGGATTTCTTATTTCCTCTTTAAGAGTCTCAATCATTCTCCTGAAGTTATTTTTTAGGTCATTTTCTTCTGCTTCATCTATATTTGATTGTTTAAGTCTTGCTGTTGTCGGGTCTGTAGATTTTACTGGTGCCATGCTGCTCTTTGTGGTGTTGCGTGTGTTCTTACCTTGTCTACTCATCTTTTCCTCTAATTGGTGTGGTTGGGGCTGTGACTCTGGTGACTAATCTTCTAGGTGCCAGTGGATCCTAGGCTCAGATGGTTGTTCCACGTGTACAGTCTGTGCCACAGTTCTATTTACCACGCTGGCCACTCCCACTCTGTGTTCCTGGAGCTTGCTCAGTGTTCCCAGGGTTTGCTCTGCTCCTGCTCTGGTGTGGGTTGCCACCTCAGACCTAAGCAGTTCCTGGTCTGGATCTGCTCCTGCAGAGGTCGCTGGCTTGGATTGGTCCTACAAAGGTCTCTGGTTCTGATCTTCTCCCTCAGAGGTTCCAGACTCAGGTGTGCCTGGACCCACAAAGGACCTGGTTCAGGCCTGCTCCCTCAGAGGTCCCAGACTCATGCCCAGACCCGCAGAAGTTTCTGGTTACTGCCTACTCCCTTGGAGGTCCCATACTCACGCCCAGACCTGCAGAGGTCCTGGCTCAGGCCTACTCCCTCAGAAAATCCCAGATTCACACCCAGACCCACAAAGGTCCTGGCTCAGCCCCATATTTCTTATCTATGCTTTGCCACGTATGGTACCTTTTCTCAGTATGGCATGCCCATCTTACTTTGCTGTGTCTGTTCATGACTCCAGACTTTTTCCTTCCCAGCATTCTCAGCTTGATTCTCCTGCATACCCTTATCCTTTCAAGCTATTGGCCAGTCAGCTTCTTTATCTGTTGCGGGAGGTCCTTCCGCCCCTCCAACCAATAGCTGCTGTGATACCAGCCCATTGGGGCGTGGTCTCTCTCCCTTTAAAAAAGCGGCTATTTCCTCTGCTCGCTCTCTTCCCTTCCTGCTCCGCCACTAGACTCCCTTCCTGGTTGTGCAGATGGCTGTTGTCTGGGACGGTGATCTGTAAGTTTTCCCCTTTAAATAAATACCACCCTATTAATCATAACTCCAAACTGGTGTGGCCTTGTTCGTGACTTACGCCTTCATTTATCAAACCAATCACAGCGACATAAATTCACACAGGAATTTTCCACAAAGTATCATATATACAGGTATTCATGAATGCTACTTTCATCCAAGACTGTTCAGAGCTACAGTGTTCTCTGAACACAGTAGACATTATTCTACGTGTCCAGGATTCACATGAAAATTCCTCTGAGGTCTGCTTGGGACAGTGCATCCCATGTCATTCTCCTGGCTTCTGGTGTTTTGGTCACAAACTTTTTTTCCTTCTTTTTTTTAGACGTGGAGTCTATACATAGTGAGGCTGGCTTGGAGCTCATCCTCGTGCCTCAGCCTCCCAGTGCTGGGATTAGAAAAGTGTGCCACTAC
>NW_026067900.1:8661178-8699000 GCF_014885135.2 Alexandromys fortis | reverse complement strand
AACAACACACAAACTGTATTCATTTAACTGCTTGACCCATTTCTATCTAGCCTCTTCTAGGCTAATTCTCACATATTAATTTAGCCCATTTCTAATCATCTGTGTAAGCACCCCAAGGTGCGCTTACCGGGAAGATTCTAGCCTAAGTCCATCGTGGGTTGCAGCTGCCTGGGAGAGCTGAGCATGGCGTCTCTGCTCCAGCAGAGCTGTCGGGTCTCCCCGGGAGCAGAGCAGAGTCTGACCTCACTTCCTCTTCCGCCCAGCATCCTATCCTGTTTATTCCGCCCACCTATCTTATAACCTATCAGGGCCAGCAGTTTCTTTATTACTCAGCCAATGAAATCAACAGATTGATATATGACACTCCCACATCACTGCCTGAAAAATCAGAAGAGTTAAACTATAAGTTAATTTCAATTTACAGCCATTATTAGATTGCAAATTAGAAAAAGGTCTAAGATTCTAAACAGATAGTGACTAATGTCGAAGCAGGTATAAATGCTAATTACTGTTGTGTGATCATAACAGAATATCTACTTGTTAAAATTAAAAAAGCAGCTGAGCATGGCAGTGTTTGCCTGCAAGTCCAGAACTCTATAGAGATGGAGACTAGAGGATCAGGAGTTCAAGGTCATGCTCAACTATAGAGCCTCAGAAGAGGGCAACTCTGTGGATACCTTGCTCTCAGGCTTCCAGCTTTCAGAAATGATAAGATTAATTTAGGTCATCTGTCTGTGACTTTGTTAGGGCAGACCCAACAAACTAATAAAATAGCCCATTTTCATATCACATGCAGCTCTACATTCTCAATTATTCCATATCAATAATTCAGAATTCTTCTGAATAGGAGCCAACTCATTCCCCCCTACAATCATTCATTAAATTACTTACTTTGGAGGGGTTCTTTTGGGAGATGGGGTTCAATGTCTTACTCAGTAGCTCTAGATGGCTGAGAAGTCATGATCCTCCTGCTTCTTTCTCCCAAGTGCTGGGCAACAGGTATATTCCACCACACCTGGCACAACAATTTGTTTATATCACACCTGGTATGAATTAAAAGAATTTTAATAAGGTGTCTGTAACATGAGGGCCTTCTGTCCTGGCCCATTTCCCACAGTCTTTAGGTCCCAAAGAAAATCACACAGAGGTTCACACCAATCACAAACTTATTGGCCCATTAGCTCAGGCTTCGTATTAACTCTTATTACTTATATTAACCCATTATTCTTCTCTTTATTGGCTACATGGCTCAGTACCTTTTTCAGCGGGGCAGGTCACATTTTCCTTCTTCGGTGTCTAGACAGGACTGCAGAGAGAGCTTCCTTCTTCCCAGAATACTCCTGTTCTCATTGCCCCGCCTCTACTTCCTGTCTGGTTGTCCAGCCTATACTTCCTGCCTGGCTACTGGCGAATCAGCATTTATTTAAAACATAATTGACAGAATACAGAATTGTCCCCCACCAGGTGTCAACTTGTTTATTCAAGTCATTGAAACTACAGAGAGCTTTTAGTTGTCCCCTTTGTCCTTGATATACATGCATAGTGGAGATTTGTTTTGGGAGCATTTCCTTACTTTTGAGCATACTTTTCAGGGTCATCTTGTACTTATATTCTCTGTTTCTCCAAGATATCTGCTTTCCCTTTATTCAAGAATGTGTGCCTTTGTTGCTAATGTGGTACTTAGCTTCTAAACTCTTAGGTGCTATAGCAAAAGGAAATAATTATGTATTCTAACTGGTACATGTATGCTTGCCTATAAGTATCTTTAAATGTAGCTACCTGCATCTATGTTAAGCCAACCATAAGTTCACATTGTGTGACATTCTCAATTTATTACTACGTGGATGATCCTAACCAATTTGTCTTTCTTTTTATAACTCCCATTCAAATAGTGAGAAGCCCATACGTCTTTTTAGGGTTTCTATTACCATTAACAGACACCATGACTATGGCAACTTTTATAGAGGAAAGCATTTAATTGGGGTGGCTCGCTTACAGTTTCAGAGGTTCAATCCATTATTACCATGGAAGGGAACATAGTGGTGTGCAGGCAGACATGGTGCTAGAGTAGTAGCTGACAGCCCTACATCTTGTAGAAAACTGAGACACTGGGTGCTGTCCTGAGTCTAGGAAACCTCAAAGCCCACCCCCACAGTGACACACTTCCTCCTGCAGGGCCATACCCATTCCAACAAAGCCACACCTCCTAATAGTGTCACTGCTTATGAGATTATGGGAGGCCAATTGCATTCAAATTACCACACCATACTTCTGTTATGTATACAGAGCTTCCCTTTGTAGCCTAGATGGTCTTCAAAGTCATAACAATCCTCATGTCGCCTACCTTCTGTTAGGATTATAGGCATTCACTACCGTGCTCAACTTGTAAGCCTTCCTTTTAATTTTTAACATTACATTTGTTTATTTATGTATCTATTTATTTACTTATGGGCACATGTGGAGGTCAGATGTGGGTTAGAGGGCAACTTGTGGGAGCTGGGTCTCTCCTTCTACCATGTGGGTCCTTGGGATGGAATTCAGGTCATCAGACGTGGCAGCAGGCATTTTCCCTGCTGAGTCATCTCCTCAATCCCCATAACACTCCCCTCTTTCTCCCTCTCACCCTCTCTCTCCCTCCACCTTCCCCTCCTCCCTCCCCCCTTCTCTGTCTCTGGAAAACTCTTGTTAAGAGGTTCAAGTAAGATAAGTGAAAACATGTGCTGGAGAGCTGGGTACAGCAGTGTGTGCTTATAATCTGAGCACTTGATGGAGATGAAGAAATGATAAGACATTGAAGGTCAGCCTGAGCCTCATGAGAACCTTGGGGTGGACAAAAAGAGGGAGCAGGGTCCTAGGGGTATAGTTCATTTGGTAAAATACATACCGAGCAATCTAGAAGCCCGGGGTTTGGTTCCCAACACTGTGTGTAAACTGGATATGGTGATGTGGTGTGACTGTATTACAATAATTGAAATTATTTTGGCTTTGGTTGACTGGTTGGAGTCAAGATCTCTTATAGTCTATTCTGGTCTCAAACTCTATACTGACGAAGATCATCTTGAACAGGATCCTCTTTGTCTCCATCTCCAACACGCTGAGATGCCAGGTGTATGCCTCCATCACTGGCTTCAGCAGACTGTAATCACCCGAGGGACAACCCTGCTGTACTGTACTGTGAAAATACATCTGCACAACATTCAGAGCTACCTAGAACTTCTGTTTGCTATGTTCATAGCCACGGAGTTGGGCAACTCTTGGAACAAGTAGTGGTCACATCAAGGTCAGGCTCCTGGGTTTTGTTTGACATTGGCTCTAGCTGCAGAGAGACACAGCAGCACTCCCCACTGAGAAGCAGCTGCGGGAACATGCTTATGGGACTGTTCCTAGGCTGACATTGAGCCTGGGACTTCATCCATTCTAACAGTTTTGTAAGTAATCTGATATATAGCTTTTAATAGATCCTATTTACAGCTTAAATGACACAGCAATTTATACTTGTGATTAAGAACTGGGACCATTTAGAGCGATTCAGCAAACCTGAATGGAAGTGGCAACAATCTCAAGAGCACAGTTTCTTTCAGAGAACATTTATTAGGTATTCACTACGGCCAGACATTGTGCCAAGTGCTGGGGCAAACAACAAACATTCTGACTGTAAGGAGCCAAGGGAGGGAAGTTTCTTCAGGGCATTGTGACTAAGTGGCGAAACGGTGCTATGTGGAAACTGCATGTGTCTCAGGATGAAAGAAGAAACTGGATGTGAGGGAGGGGAGCGCAGTTCCCTTCAGATGGATGAGTTAAGTGCTATGGTAAGCGTGAGAGCAGACTCAAGCTAAGAAAAACAGGTTAGGGAAAGATATTTATTATACATAGGATTCAGTGGTTATTTTTTACTTCATTTGTTTATTTTTATTTCTATATCATTTACCATAGACAATATTTCTTGCTCCTCCCTACTGTGTACAACAGCCAAATTAGTATTTCTTGAGACAGTCTAACGTATTACAGGCTCACGTTAAACTTGCTATGTAGCCTAGGATGACCATAAAGTGTGTGTGTGTGTGTGTGTGTGTTTGTGTGTGTGTGTGTGCGCGCGCGCGCGCGCGCGCGCGCGCAGTTATCTGTGGAAACTAGAAGAAGGTGTCAGATCCCTGGATCTGGAGTTACAGGCAGTTGTAAGCCTCCCAAAATGGGTTCTGGGAAGCAAACCTGGGCTCTCTGGAAGAGCAGCAAGGATGTTAACCACTGAGCTGTCTCTCCAGCCCCTCGGATGATGTTTTAAACTGAGACTCTTGAAAGAGGCCAGGCAATGGCTAGGTAGTGGTGGCACATGCCTTTAAACCCAGCACTCAGGAGACAAAGGCAGGTGAATCTCCATGAGTTCAAGGCCAGCCTGGTCTACAGAGCTAGTTCCAGGACAGGCTTCAAAGCTACAGAGAAACCCAGTCTCGAAAAACAAAAACAAAAACAAAAAATTTCACCAGAAAATGGTGAATTCAGCTCAGGAGAGCAGCTAACTCTGAGATGACAGCTGAACAATGGGATAAGAAAAAAGCCAATTGCAGGGTGGTGGTGGCTCACGCCTTTAATGTTAGCACTCCACTTGGGAGGCAGAGTCAGGTGGGTCTCTGTGAGTTCGAGGTCAGCCTGCTCCAGAGCAAGTTCCAGGACAGCCAGGTCTACACAGAGAAACCTGATGTGGTATGTCCTTTTGTATATGTGTTACTTTTATTGGTTGATGAATAAAGCTGTTTTGGCCAATGGCTTAGCAGAGTAAAATCAGGTGGAAAGGCAGAGTCAGAGAGCTGCCACATATGCCGAAGGAGGCAGACACCATGTAGCTGCCCAAGAAGCAAGAAGTAACAAACCACGAGCCTCATAGTAAAATATAAAATAATAGAAATGGATTAATTTAAGATCTAGTTAGAAATATGCCTGAGACATTGGTCAAACGGTGTTGTAATTAATATAGCTTCTGTGTGATTATTCAGGTCTGGGTGGTCAGGAAACAAAAGAGCAGTCACCACCTATAGAAACCCTGTCTCAAGAAACAGACAAACTAACAAAAAACAAAGAAGCAGATTTGGAAGCAAAAAGAGGAAGCCTCCAGGAGAGAGTTTTCTGGAGCAAAAAAGATTTTATAGGGATTAGATATGCATGGGGCTAAAATAATTATAGTTATGATCTAGACCAAAAATACAAGGGAAGAAAAAAAAAAAGCCCCAGAAATGCTCAGAAAAAAAAAAGCTCAGAAGGAAATGTAGTCTGTGACCTGCAGTAAAACATCAACCTACAGAATGGAAGGACAGCTAGAGATTATAGAATACAATGCAAGGTTCACCACCTGTGATAATAGAACTCTAAAAACAGATGATGAAAACTGAGAGAGAGGCGGGCGGTGGTGGCGTACGCCTTTAATCCCAGCACTCAGGAGGCAGAAGCAGGCAGATCTCTGTGAGTTCGAGACCAGCCTGGTCTACAGAGCTAGTTCCAGGACAGGCTCCAAAGCCACAGAGAAACCCTGTCTCAAAAAACCANACAAAAAAAAAAAAAAAAAAAAAAACAAACAAAAAACAAAAAAAAAAACCTGAGAGAGAGGAGAGTCAGAGGGGAAGATAAAGATGTTCATTGTGAGCCAGGCATGTGGATTATGCACGTAATCACAGCACAGAGGGAGCTAAGGAGGGGGATTGCTGAAAGTTTGAAACCAGCCTGAGCTACATGGTGAGTTCGAGGTCATCCTGGACTATATAACAAAACCTTGTTTCAGAAATAAGTAAATAGGCTAGAAATGCAACTCAGTAGGTTAGCTTTCATAGCATGGACAAAGTCTTGAATATGATCCTTAGTACCATGTAAATCAGGTGTGGAAAGACAAACCTGTAATCCCAGTCCTTGAGAGGAGGAGGCAGGAAGGCTCAGAATTCTGTTCAGACAGGTTAGGAAGATGGCTCAGACTTAAGTACCTGCTACACAAGCATGAGGACCTGGGTTTGGATCAAGAGCACACATATAAAAAGCCAGGCAGGATGACATGTGTTTGTTGTCTTTGTGCTGGGGAGGGGACAACTGACAAAGATACACAGATCCTAGGAGCTCCCTGGCTACCCGGTCTAGCCAGTTGATGAACTTCAGGGTCAATGAGACTCTGACAAGTAGATAGACATCCTATCTTGACTTTTGGCCTCTATATGCTCATGCATGCATATACACACACACACTTACTACATGATCATCTTAGGCTATACAGCAAGTTCAAGATAAGCCTGGAATACATGAGACTCTGTCTCAAAAAAATTTTGCTATTGTACACAGTAGAAAGAAGCAAGAAATACTGTCAGCAGTAAACAAAATAGATTATTCAAAAAAAAAAAGGCAATTGCCAGGCAGTGGTGGTGCACCACTTTAATCCCAGCACTCGGGAGGCAGAGGCAGGCAGATCTCTGTGAGTTTGAGGCCAACCTGGGCCAGCCTGGTTTACAGAGTGAGTTAAGGCTACAAAGAGAAACCCTGTCTTGAAAAACCAGAAAATAAAGAAAAAGAAAGAAAAGAAAAAAAGTGAAATTCCATCACTAAACATAGCAAAGAAGCATTTAAAAGAATCAAAGATAGTGAAAATTTGCCTGAAATAGATGTGCACAACTGCAATTTCAGCACTTGTTTTGTGTTTGTTTGTATAATTAGTATTAGTGTTGGGGTGTGTGTGTGTGTGTGTGTGTGTGTGTGTGTGTACTATGGTCTACAAGCAGAGGTCAGAGGACAATTTGATGGAGTCAGTTTTCTCTCTCTACTTTTGCATGGGTTCTGGAGCCCACCTCAGGTTGGCAAGCTTTTACCTGCTGAGCCATCTTGCTGCCCCTAGATTTTCTTTAAAATTAATTAAATTAATTAATTTTGAGGAAAGGCTTCACTGTGTATTCCAGGCTTGCATCAAACTTGGGGGTCATCAATTGCCTTTTGAGGGCTGGGATTCAGGTGTAATCCCACTTTAAAAGCTGAGACAGGAGGATCTCAAATTTGAAGTTAGCTGGGTTACAAAGTGAGATCCAGTTGAAAGAGGAGGAGGGAGGAAGGAAGGAGATAAACCTCATTCACTTCTATCATTCTTCCCATTTTTCCTTTTTTATCAACCTACAGTAGGAGATCTCTATCTATCTATCTATCTATCTATCTCTAATCTGAATTTAAACAATGACCTTGGCAATCAGCCTCAGGAAGGGGGATTAGCGAAATATTGGAATAGACCTTGGAGGCTAGCTTCAGGAAAGTAATCTGATGGTTTTTAGCAAGGCAGAAGGGATTGGGGAGAAGGGCAAGGCGTGCCAGAACCACGTGTTCGAGCTGCTAGTGTGCCTTCATCCTGCTTTTTTCCATTTTATTATTGGGTGGCTGGGTATTATCTCTGGCTGCTTCCTGCTGACATTGGGACTTTGTTGTTTGGGGACCAACGGGTCAAGGTTGGGAACTTCAGGCTGTGTCAGCCAATGTCCAGGTTCTGTGGGATCATCTGAGGCTAGAGAAGTGTAGTCTGTGAAGCTGGACCAAAATGTAGATTCTGAGGAGACAGCTAGGGCTGGCTGTGGAGTTGTTGGAACAGTCTGTAGTTAATTTGAAATCTGTTGGGACAGATAGACTAGGGACAGAGGTGAAGTTAAAGAGGTTTAGAAAACAATTATCTTGGATGTACATTTGAAATTG
This sequence comes from Alexandromys fortis, assembly GCF_014885135.2. NCBI lineage: Eukaryota > Metazoa > Chordata > Mammalia > Rodentia > Cricetidae > Alexandromys > Alexandromys fortis. Next base: position 8,691,302 of record NW_026067900.1, on the reverse strand, counting down.
TTAGGTTCATGGTCCTGGTGTTGGGAAGAGGAGTCCCAAGACTAGGGATGGGGGAGAGATCTCACCCTTATTTACCCAATCCCTCCTCTGTAGGTTGACTACCAAGGCCCCAGCTATCAAAGTACTGGAATCCAAGAATCAAAAGCCCCCTTTGCTTCACTAAATAACATGCCCAATTAAAATTAAACACGTAACCCAGGGTTTCCCTTTGGACCTTTATAAACGGCCATTTTCCTATGTGCTACATCTGTCTCCTCTCTGTCCAAAGGCAGTTCTTTGTTTTCTGGGGCGAATACTTCTGCCCTCTTTCCCTAGTTCCCTTCCCCTTCTCCCTCTATCTCGTATCTCTGTCCCTTATCCCTGCCATCTGTCCATCTGGAGCTAGTAACTCCTTTGGGCTGAGAACTTGGTCTTGGGGGGTTGAGTCGATACTTTGCCCTTCAAGCACATTTCTTGGGGATTATAGCATGCTGTCCCTTTCAGGATAGGACTGTCATTCAGAGGCACTCTCCAGTGTTCCCCTCTTCAGTCTCACCTCTAGTGACTCACCTCCTGACACTTTCAAAGACATGCCAAGACTCATCTCTGTCTCAATTCTTGTCCTCTTGCCTCGCTTCAATTTTTGCTTTCTTCGCGTTTTAAAAAAACAGGTTGGAGTGCAAATTCTACAGGGATTAACACACACACAATTCTAGACAGCCTTTGACCAGGGAAACTCCCCAATAGTTAGTCACTAGCCACTTCCCGACAGGTCAAGTCAGAGTATCTTTTTTTCACTCTGTTTGGCCCACGACTGGCATAGTTTGAATCTAGAGCTCATGAATTAAGAGGGCTGGCCCCCAGCTTGCGTGGCTATTGGAGATGGTGGGTCTTCATGGGAGATTTTATGTCATCAGAGACATGCCCACAAAGGAGACTGTGGAGCCCAGGATGCCTCCTCAGTCATGTCTCCTCGCTGTGAAGTTTTTGTTCTGCCACAAGGTCTCTGCCATGATGTCCTGCTCCCCTACAGACCCCAAAGCCATGGGGCAAATGATGATGGACTGAAACCTCAAAGCTTATGAGCCCAAAAAAAAAAACCTTTTATCTATCTAAACTACTTCACGAATTTGTTACAGCAACTAAATGATCTGTTGTGGAATATTATTGTAACTAGGCAAAGATGTGTTACGCTTGTTTACACTGAGGACTATTACGTTAACTATGTGAAGATATGCTACCTTGGTTTATTTATGAAAAGATGTCTTTGTTTCACCTTGCTTGCCTAAGACATCTGATTGGCCTAATAAAAAGCTGAATGGCCAATAGCTAGGCGAGAGGAAGGAAAGGCGGGACTGGCAGGCAGAAAGAATAGAGAAAAAAGAAGAGGAAGAATGAAAAGAGAGGGGAGAAGAGGGACGTGCCTGGGGCAAGAAGCCAGACAGAGAAGCAGTGAAAGTAAGATACACAAAGGCAAGCAAGGTAACAAGCCCTGAGGCAAACGGTAGATCAAGAGAAACAGGTTAATTTTAGTTAAAAGAACGAGCCAGAAATGTGCCTAGGCTAGGCCAGGCATTCAAAACTAATACGACTCTGTGTCATGATTTGGGATCTGGTTGGTGGCTCAAAAGAAAAAACCTGGGGCTGGAGAGATGGCTCAGAGGTTAAGAGCACTGGCTGCTCTTTCAGAGGTCCTGAGTTCAATTCCCAGCAACCACATGGGTGGCTCACAACCACTGAGATCTGGTGCCCTCTCCTGGTGGGCAGGCATAATACATACATACATACATACATACATACATACATACATACATACATACATACATACATACATAAATAGAAAAAACCTGGTACAGAGATCACTAACACAATGACTCTACTCAAAACTTTCCAAACATATAACAGCAAAAACAATTCCTCTAAACTGGAATCTTGTTCTATGTCAGAGTCTCTCAAAAGGACTAGGTCCCTCATTGCTAATTTATCTCAAATAATTTGTTACTCTTCTTACATTCCCCCGCCATAGGCAGGTATCTCCTCCTCGATGGGAATGATGCTCTCCAATGAAAACACAGACTCCCAAATCAACAGCCCCTTCCTCAGGTCCCTCTCTTTGCACTGTCCACTACACTGCACATAGTTGTTTTCACACTAAATCTTTCCCTCTTTTTGCTTCAGACACTTGCAGAACATCTCTCCATGGGAACGAAACATACTGTGGATCAACAACATCTTAAAAGAACAGATTTACATGTAACAATGTGTCGAACACATTGTAAAAGGTAGCTCTTCAGCCAGAAAGTAGTGGTGCACACCTTTAATGCCAGCACTCAGGAGGCAGAGGTAGGAGGACCTCAATGAGTTCAAGGCCAGCTAGCTGGTCTACATACTGAGTTCCAGGACAGCCACATCTTGGGAGAAAAAAAGTAGCTCTTCAAAGTTTACATTGATTTTTTTTCCTTTTCTTTTTAGAATTGTGGGACTTGAATCCAGGGCCTCAAAAAATGCTAGTCAAGTGCTTTACAACTAAGCCAAGTAACTTCACTCACTAGCTTTCATATAAAATACTAGACTACAAATGATGGAAGCACTATTACACACGATCCTCTTAAATGTGCATGGCTAGCAACTCAAGCAGTAGAGTACAGTACATTCAAGTCAGATGTCTCAATCAGTAGTAGTCTTATAATCCATAGCACTAATAGATTTTTTAAAAAATCATCTTTTAGCAAGAAGTCATAGTGCTTACTGTTTCCCATGTTAAGGTGGCTTAGAATTGAGGAAAATATGAACGGTGGACAACTAAACACGGAAGCTCTGTTGTGACTGTGCAGTAATTCGACAGCCAATACCTACACACAAAGTGGCTAGAAATGCTAGCACTTACAGATGCTAAAGGAAAACTCACCATGTTCTACACAGCCTGATTTAGTAACTAATGAGGTAATGGAGCAGTGGGCAGTTTCGATCAGAGAGAGAATGCTTGCAAAGTTTTAACCACAAGCTAGAAGCAATGAATACATGTCCCCGTCATGTGAGTGTAGACCAATTTCAGTGAAGCCTGGGCTTTATGAGAATGTAATCCCAACACTCAGAGGCTAAGCAGGAGGGTTGCCCTGAGTCAGAAAGAAGCCTAGTCTACATACAGGTCAAGTCTGAAGTCAGCCTACGCTAGAGACCCTGCCTTAAAAAAATATAATAAAAAGCATTAGTGGCTTTGAGAATGGTACAATAAATGTCTGGGAGTGTTGGTCACTACTTCCCCTAAGGAGGAAAAAAAAAAAAAAAAGATAACTTCGGAGCCTTTGAATGCCTGAGTGAAGTCATGGAGGTATTTAGAAAGTATGACTGTAGAGAGGACCAAATTTAAGGAGAAAGAAAAAGCTGTTGTTTTCAATCTTCCTTACAAAAGCTCACCTTTCTCCACTTCTCTTTGTAAGAATGAAGTTTCCTTCACCCAAAAAATGCATTTTTCTTCATTGCTCCCACCCATCCTCACAGCAACTGCTCCCTACAACCACCTGAACACTCGTCCCTGCTGTACCACTCTAACTCTACACTGAAGAACTCCTTGCACTAGACGTTTTAGAACTTTACTGAGATGGTCTTATGAAGCTGTGTTCAAGGATGATCTTGAACTCCTCATCCTCCTTTCTGCCTCCCTATGAGGTTACAGACATGTGCACCCAGACCCAGCCTATAGTGATAGGAACTGAACCCAAGATTCTGTGTATGGCCGGGCAGTGGTGGCGCACACCTTTAATCCCAGCACTCGGGAGGCAGAGGCAGGCGGATCTCTGTGAGTTCGAGACCAGCCTGGTCTACAAGAGCTAGTTCCAGGACAGGCTCCAAAACCACAGAGAAACTCTGTCTTAAAAAAAAAAAAAAAGATCCTGTGTATGTTAGACAAGCATCTACCAACTAAGCTATATCCTCAGCCCTGTAGACTTCCTGAAACTATTTCTACCTGTCTCTTCCATCTTTCTGTATCTAATATTCTATACACAAGATGAGAACAGCAGGGTTTCATTAACACATTTAAATTAAGATCTAAGATCACAATTTCTTCATAGTGGCTTAACTTCAGAAAACATTAACAAATAAGACAAAACTGCATATTAAAATCAATAAAAATTAGGTAGATCCATTTATTTTGGGTGTATTTTACAAGTATAAGTTTAAAAGGGCTATTTGACAAACCAGCATTAGCCACCAACTCTACAAACATCCTTAACAAGAAAAGGCAATTGTGTTGGCCCTTTGCATACAGGCAGTGTCCTATTGCATATCAAATGGCAGAGATGCAGTAACAGATTTGAGGGCATAAAGGAGTTAATTTCTACTGCTATTTAGTTGATAAATACCACAGAAACATACACGGATGGGTGTCACCACCACCAGTGATTTACAGAATTGAAACCTATGGGTCTACCTACTTAGAAAGTTGGAACTAGTAAGAGTATCCTGTTGTCATCTATTCATGAAATACTATAGGTTTCTTTGATCCTAATTTCTAAAAGTTGTATGAAAAGTTGGAGAAAGAGACCCGGGTAAGACTGGCAGTACATGCCACGGGGGATCAAGATAGCGCTTTAGAAGATGTTAAGTGTGCCGAGTGGTGGCGGCGGCGCACGCGCTCGGGAGGCAGAGGCAGGCGGATCTCTGGGAGTTCGAGGCCAGCCTGGTCTACAAGAGCTAGTTCCAGGACAGGCTCCAAAGCTACAGAGAAGCCCTGTCTTGAAAAACAAAACAAAACAACAACAAAAAACAAAAACAAAAAGAAAAAAAGAAAATGTTAAGTGCTTACAGTGGGCTTCAAGGATGAACATGGTGACAGAAATGGGTTACAATGTACGTAGTGAGTTTGACAAAGCCTTGGTCAGGACTGCTCTTCCCACAAGATACCTGTAAGATACCTGTGTTTGATCACCAAATACTAAGTTTAGAGCAGAGTTTGGGTTGATAGTTCAGCTTTGTTAAGACAGTGACATATTAAGAATACAAGTCTTACTGGGCGGTGGTGGCGCACGCCTTTAATCCCAGCACTTGGGAGATAGAGGCAGGTGGATCTCTGAGTTTGAGGCCAGCCTGGTCTACAAGAGCTAGTTCCAGGACAGGCTCTAAAGCTACAGAGAAACCATGTCTCAAAACCAAAAACAAAACAAGATTAAAAACCCAAAAAACAGGTCTTACTTACTAATGACTTCCAATAAATACTCAGAGGTATACTTTGGGCACATCAAGTAAAAAGAGCAACTAATTCTAACTGTGGAATAATAACAAGAGGAGGCCTTGCCATGACTGCTTTAAACAGTCTGGACATGTTTCCAGGTCAGCAGTACAAAATTATCTAACAACTTGTAGATTACAAAATGCCCCCTCAATATAACCCAATGCTATTCCAACTAGACACGCGCTGCAGCTGTTAGTCAGATGTAGCCTTCAAGGTATTTCTCATAGGAGTTACTGAACAAAATAGACTTTAGCCAGTTTGCCTTTAGTGTTTTTATCAACTTCAGTTTTACTCTAACATTAAAACTAGTCATTCCTTAGACACAACTTTGACATACAAATGGACAATTAAGCTCATTTAACCAAAGTCTTCACTAAATGATGACCCAAAATCCTGCAAACATGTCTACAATAAACTGAGTTTTGAAGCAGAACAAAAGACAGGAAAATGTAAAACTTCTCTCAAGCACCAATAATGGAAGCTATGCAGCTATACGTACACATCCTTAACAGGTCTTTCCTTCTGGAAAATCCTGAGATTTTACTTAAGCACTGCTACTTTATAGAAGGCAGGTTGGTTCAGTGAGGAAACTTACTTTTGATAGTGATATTTTATTTGGGGCACTTAGTATTTCACAGATCCTCAAGTCTTGAGGTAGGTTAAAGATCAGTGTCCTATTATACAAATCAAAACTCACGCAGGCGTTACTCACTTGTCATAAACTGAGTCTGGTAGTCAGGAAGAGTATGGCCACTCTGATTTCAGATCCATCTAATGAACTTAACGGTGTGGGCTTGCAAATATCAATGGGGGGAAACTAGATACCAATCCTATGGTGAATTACACATATTACAGAATAGTCCATTTGCTCATTACAAATGCATTTACATAAAACTGAGCTGTAAAATTACCAATGTGGAGTGTGTTGCTTTTTTGCCCTTCAGATTGAGTGGAGGACTAATCACTAGTGTGGAACCACAGGAAAGCAGGTACATAAATGTAGCCACAATACAAAATGATTCCCATAGTGGGGTAGGTCTCATCACAGCCCAATAGCTCAGGCTGCTGCGGCTCAATATGCCTCCCCAACACCCCGGGGGAAGAAGAGCTGTAAGAGAACAGTAAATGTGTCCCAAGAAAGTGTGCTAATGTTTTCACTAACACATAAACCACAAGTAAAAGTAAAGTGATATTTTATTAAAATGACATGTATAAGAGAAACCTAATTTTAATGTTTTACCTACTACATAAATCACTATAATTGTTATAAGCCCAAATTCTCCTAGTTCCTTCTAATTACTTAAAATTATTTACCAGAATTCAGCTAATCCTGACAGTTTCCTAGGCCAATCTTTTCAACTACTTGCTTCATTATAAAGTTCCCTTAGGGATAAGAGTGTAGTTCCATAGTACAGTGCTTGCTAAGCACATGTAAGACAGTGGTTTGATCCTCAGCATAACAAAAAAAACCCTCACAAAAGTCCTTTTATTTAAGCAAGTTTAAAAAGTAAAGACAAGATATAGATATGTATGTTCTCATATAAATGGAACGGCCCAACACAAGTCACAGACGCAAAAGAGAGAAGATGGGGTTTGAGAAGAACACGGAAGGCAGAGAATGCAAGCCTTTAACTTTAGTATCCCCCAAAGTTGAGTGTGGAAGTAAAAGTTTCTACATTAAGAAAGTTTATATAAATTATATGAATTGTAATTTTTTGTAAGAGTCAAAATGAAATGTTCTGCATAGAACAAAAGATATGCCTAAGCAACATATCATATTTGTACAAGGCCACTGAAAGTCATGAATATTAGTAACAAATAAAAATGCTTAATTCTGTATCAGGGTGAGTAGATTTTAGTTTGGTATTCTAATAAGCTCAAGATTGTAAACTATTCTTATACAAAAGCAGTAATGGTGGGCAGATTTGTGTAGGAAGTCTTGTGCTTCTGGTTGGCACATTATCTACTTTCTAATATGGTGAAATTAATACAGACATTTGTAAAAGGTTGTGCAAAACTATTGTATTTACAAAAATGGCACAAAAGTGAATGCAATAGTCAGTGCACATGCACACCCATTCACGTCTTCAACAAAGAAAGCTGTCTCAAGACTGCAGAACCGAGGAAGAGCACTAGCTTCAATGACAGCTGGTAAGCACTGGAGTCACACAAGTCTCACCACAACGGGCAAATATCGCCCAGGTAAGATGCTCTTGTTAAAGCTGAAACAGCAGGTTTAAGGCCGTCAAGTCCAAGCAGTTATTCAAATCTTTTGCAGCCCATTTACTTGTGTTTGAATTATGTGACTTGTCTTCCAACTTGTGGTCTTAAACTTCTGTCTTACAAAATTCAAAAGGAAAATACAGAAGAAATCAATACAACAGAGGTTCTATTAAATAAGAGTAACATACAAAGCTGTAATTACGAGGAAGTAAGGAAAGCTAGAACATTAAAGCTGTAAAACTTGCTTGCTACTTGTTGGAGCCAGCCCTACACCAGCTAGGTAATATGTACAATTATTATAACGTCAATTACTTAAGTTGCTGTTACATGTCCTTTGCATCAGTGCACTGTAAACTAACCAAAACCTCTACATATGTATGCTCCCTTACGACAGCAGCACACACTACCACTATCTGCAAAGCTGTCAGTCTCAATGACAGAGTGAGTGAAAGGAAACAGAAAGTGGGGAAGGAACATAGTAAGGAGAAATAAAGGACATTAGAAGACTCATGCAGTTCAGCTCTTTTAATCAGCCAGCCAGCTTGCTAGCAACCAGGGATGGTTTCCGCTGAGGAAGGTCCTGTGGAGTGGGAATGTGGTCACCAGTGACCTCTGTCTTATCCGGGGCTGCAGCAGGAAGCTGCTTGTTCTTCATCTTTGCTTTCGCCATGTTGTAATCCCCAGAATCAAAATACTTTTGCTGCAAACAAAAAACAAAAAATTAGATTAGAGTTTAAAAGTTCTTCATACCATTGGACTGATTTTGGATGGAAAAATGAAGAAACCATAGGCCTCTAACACCATGATAAAACTGTAACGATAGCTTAAGGACAACCAGGGGAATTTGCTTGAGGTCTGGCTTATATCCATTTCTACTGAATGTCTGCTATACATAAACTAATGTTCAAGAGCTAGTGAGAGATAAATGGTTAATTAAAATCAACCATCATAACAACTTTTACAATCAAAAATAAGGTTTGGTCATTAAAGTCTGGGTTTGGCAAAATGAAATAATAAAATGATGATATGATGGCCTGGATAAATAATGAGCAGAAAAAAATTTCTCAGACTTTAGAGTCCCTAAAATGAAGTAGCTGAGACTCACAGTTAGCATAAGGCTACTGAATGGCCTAGGAAGCAGGTCTTATTAGCTGGCTCCCCCTTTTTGGTAAGCCAGATCTGTGCTATGGCCAATGGATCTATGAATAGAAACTACTTTTTGGATAGCACTGTACAAGTTTTATATGGAGCAGTTATCAGTGAGATGCAGTCAAGGTATGTCTGAGGTTGCTGCAGTATCATTTTTGTATGATGCTTTAAAATGAGTGTAGAATTCTAATGCCCCTAAATCAAGAAGCTGCTTCTAGCTAAGAATGTGTGGCACACCTGGAATCTCTGCATTCGGGATGTGAAGGCAGGAAGACAGATGCTCAAAGCTTGCTTCAACTGTGCGAGACCCTGTCTTAAGGAAAATGGAGACTGCTGACATATGGACAACAAAGCAGTCTGGTAAATTTCTTATGTGTGTTACTTAATTACAAAGTAAGAAACTGAACACTACAAACTAAAATAAATAAATAACTATATTTACTTATTTACTGGGTATGTGTGTCAAGAGAGTCTGTGTGGAGGTCAGAGGGCAATTTTCACAGTTGGTTCTCTCATTCCACCTTGTGAGTCATGGGGACTGAACTAAGGTTGACAGGCTCGGCAGCAAGATTCTTTATCCTCTCTCATCTTGCATGCCTAAGCACCATAAAATTTCCTCCAATTTAATGAACTCAGTTTCTAACTAGAACTGTTTTATACTAAAAATATTAATCATTTATCCTTTTAAGGATCTCATTTAATTGCATATTGGGATGCTCTGCTGAAGAGAATACACAATTCTCAATTTGGAGTCTGTGTAGCAGGAATATGAGAGCAAGTCTGAAGTCAGCTTGAGCTACTTAGTAAGCTCCAGGTTAGTGTGAGCTATACTAAAACCCTATCTCAAGTAATACAAACTCCTTAAAACCAAATAAAATATACTTTAGATCATATGGAAGGCAATCTTACAAAAGCCTCTCTTCATATTCATTCATTCATTCATTCATTCATTCATTCATTCATTCATTCATTCATTCGAGAAAATGCCTCTTGTAGCTCAGGATGCCTGAACTCTCAAGTACTGACATCACATACATTCCACCATGCCTAATTTCCCACTAAAACTGAGCAGCACTGACACTATGTATGTGATTACCTAACATGACAAACTTTCAAGTCATGTTTATTAGAACTGGGTCCTCCTCAGTCTTGGTACTTTACAAACCTTACAAATACAGAAAATCATGCGCTAGACTGTTCAAATCCTTACCCACTCTGATGGGCTATAATTCATCAAAAAGTGCAATGGGAATATTATATAACACTAACTTCATAATACCACCAATAATACAGAAATAGATCTGTATAATAATACAGAAAAAAATCTGATATGGTAATTAAATGCAATTTAACCCTCTCAAATAATAAAGAAACAAAGTCTCTTAGCTTGTTACTTATCATGGCAGAAGAAAATTGAAATCTAGAACTCTGTGACTCAGACTTTAAAAAAAATTCTAAAACAACAGCAACAACAAAAAAGCTTACTTCATTGACAGTCTGAAAAAATACAGACTTAAACATTCACATTTCAAATTATATAGAATTATTTGATTCAAGTGGCATTTACTTCATTTCCAACTGGTTACATCTACAATACCAACTTTAAGATACATTAATTCATTAAGAGAGACATACATGAATCTAATCTACATGGGAAGTAGAAAAAGGCAAGATCTCCTGAGTAAATCTAGAGCGTGGGGATCATGGAACAGGGTAGAAGGGGAGGAGGGAGGAAGGGAGGGGAATCAGAGAAAAATATATAGCTCAATAAAAAAAGAAAAAAAAAGATATATTAATTCTGCTGTGGAGAAACCATCTCTTAACTAATACTAATAACCAGTCAAGTGCAAACATGAATTTGATGCCCAGGATTATACATGATTATGTCATAGCTGAAAATATACCTAATTGTGCAGTACTGAAAGCAGACAGTACATGAACATTTTCCACAGCTAGATTCCTAATGAATGCAGTTTTCACTGTGAGATTTCTATTTACCCAGTACAGATTTTTACAATCATGATTTTATATAACCACATATTCTATTTTGTTGACTGATTATAACTTAGTATTTCTCTGATGATGAACAATAAGACTGCTTCTAATTATAGTAAAAGCTTTAAGAGGGGAAAAAAGCTTCAAATTTGAAGGTATTTTTCTCATACTGAATTATACTCTAATGTTTATACAAAACAAGTTATCTATTAGTTACATTTAATTTCAAACTCAGCAGCAGGAATTATTCTAAGTATTTTCCCACTTTGGCTAAAGTTAGTACGATTTCTATCATGCATGTAAACAGTCATTATTTCCTCTGTTAAATTCCTTTACTTAGAGTCTGTTAATGTTTTTTAAGGTCCCGATATTTGGAATAATTTCCCTACTAGATTCTGTTTTATGGTACGGAAAATTTACATTTTTCTATATTTAACATAATTGTCTATATATTATTTGAAAGATGTGAATCCTTTCATTTCACAAGTTTAAAAACATGTTATTTGTTGGTATCTTTAAAAATCATTTGTTAAAAATCACTTTTGGAGTTCAGAGTTGAGAAAATAGTTCATATATAACTATGGTGCACACCCACAGACTTGTTTTTTATATATAAGCAGTGGATACCAATACACTTAAGGTATTTACTTAAAAAGAAATATAAAAATCTAGCATCTTCTACAATAAGTAATTGTCTTCCACATATACTTCCTCATTCATTGTCTGATCCTCATATAATAAAGAATTCAAATGTGCTTTAATCCTAATTTTCTAATTTTTTTCAAGCAGAAGGAAGGAGTTGAGGGGAATTAGAAACAAACGAGTAGCACTACGGTTTCAATGCTAAGAGATAAATGTTTTCATTAATTTGAACTACTAAGATTATAATGTGCAAATTGGATTAAAGAAACTATGAAGCAAATTAGATGATTTTATAAAGGATTGTAAGCCTCTGGATGTTATGTGGGGCTTGCTTTCTAATAGGTAAGCTTTAGTAAGGGTGTTAGGGTAAAAACGCCAGTTTCTAGACATCGGTTCTTTCTGAAGAGAAGAGGGAGAAGGGTCATAGAGAAAATACAGGGCAGTTTGAATTATGCCTACAATTAGTTCCTTACAAAGGTGACAATATATCAATAGTAAGTGAAGGTGGTGGTTACAGGACTTCTCTTACATTATCATCTGTACTATGCTACATACTCGAAATATTTGTAATTTAAAACATTATAATTGATTCTTTTCATACATATTCATGGTATGAGGTATGTAAAATATTGACAAAGACAGACACACACACCTGAAACACAGAGATAAAAATGCAGACATTCACCTCACAGCCTGTCAGCACATTGAGCTCATCTCCCCATGAGGGAAGACATTACTCAACAACTTACCCCTTTCTGCAATCGCTTCCTTAAGAAATCGGACCCGCCAGGCTTTTGTCCCAAGTGTGGGTACCTTGCTTTTAATTTTGCTTCTTCAGCTTTCTCTGGACTAGTTACTTTATCTTCCATTTCCTGAAATAATTTCAAGTAAATTATTTCTATTAAAACTCAGATTTGAAAATAATTCACCTTTTAATATCTGGATTCTGACTTTTGTTGTTGACTGCCAAGTAATCCAGCCTCTAAGACCAAGCAGAGGAACCTTCTAAGCGCCTCTGTCTTCCTTCTCGAATGTCCCATGTGACAGCTCTATTATAGCTGTGATGCATGTACAACACCCCACACACTGGATAAAAATACCGAGACAGCTCAGCTCTCAAGGCTTGCAGTGACTTTCAGTCATGTATAATACATTTCTAGTTAGTCTCCTTCTATGGACTCTTCAGCTCTCTGTCTATATTTACAGAATCTTCTTAATACCACCACAATCTAAGGCCTTTCTGATTTCCTATTTATTCAAAATCATGTAGAATTTTAAACTCCTAAGACTCTTTACTAGACATTAATAGCTGCCCAAACACCAGCATGTTTTTCCTAACTAAATGAATTCAGAAGACCTTGAATCAGTCTGTAAAGGAGAGAAATATGTTCACTAATCCTCACATCTGGCTGGATGTGAGAGATTATGCCTTTAATCACAGTACCCAAGAGTCTGAGGCAGGAAGACTGTATAAAGTTCAAGGCCAGCCTACAGTGAGTCCCTATTTCCTACCAACAAAAGGCAAATTCCATTCATGTCGAAGAGATCACATATTTTTAGGTATCAAAGTACTTTCTAAAAAGACTGTCATTAAATTTCCCCTCTTGGGCTAAGGATTAAATTTGGAGGCACTTGGTTATACCTCTGGTCCTGTCACTGAAGATCATTTTCTCAAAACCTATCTTGATTTAGCCCACATTCCTCAAAATGCTATCTTTACAGAAAAGAATTTATTCATCATATCATGTCAAAAACGATAAATCAAGGAAATCACAGGCTTCCTATTATGGGAGGTTGGGCAGCTGGCAAGGGCAATTTTAGCTATCAGACTTATTCTGAATGGCAAAACCTCACTTTGGCTCATTTTGAATCTCTATGGTTATTTGTGAAGTAAAAATAGCCGAAATGTTAAATCTATAAATGTCAAGCCAACTGTTCTTACATAGCAAGTAAATAACTTACTTAGGAACCTTTCAATCCCATGTATTTTTTATTTTTTAGATTTTCCTCAAAATCACATTTATACATATTCTATTCCCTTCTGTATTACCAACACTTGGCCCTCAACAACTCCTTTATGCACCTCGTTTATGTCTTAGATGATTTTGAGGGAAAAGGTGCTAATGGCAGATACCCTTTGTTTTCTAATCTCTTTACATAAACCTGCCTTTTCTGTTTCAGATGTCCTACTTCTATCTTCTAGGCTGCAGTTTCATATACCTATGTTGACTTCCAATCTCTTACTGTAGCCATTCACACATATGCTTCATACAAAATTTATCTGTGTATTCAGCACAGGTAAGAGTCTAAATAATGATTTTTCCAGTCCTTACATTTAAGAATGGTATGTTCAAAAGTTCAAATGTGAGGTATACAATACAAACCCCGGGTAACTCTCATGCGTAAGCATATCAACATGCTGTTTATTACTGTCACATTTAAAAGCTAAGCCTTCATAAGCCCACTACTTCAGCTCGTATTCAAGTCTAGTTGTATGCCCAAGTAAAAACAAAAATTAACTGCAATATCACCATTCGTTAAGGAGTTTTATGTCTGTCTTTGAGACAGGGTTTCATTCTGTAGCTCTGGCTGTCCTGGAACTATGCAGACCAAGCTGGCCTTGAACTCAAAGAAATCTACCAGCCTCTGCTTCCTGAGGGTTGGGGTAGTTCCTAATTTTATGCATTATTTCTGTCTCATAAAGTGTAGAACCTAACTAGGTAAAGATATGAAGATACTGCACTTATGTAAAGCTGGAGACGCTAAGACAAAAATAAGGTATGCAGTTTAATACAAGGCGTGCTAGAGCCTTAGCGACATCTAGTGGCTGGCTGCTCACCCTTCACTACACAAATCTACTGCTATCCACTGGCATTCTCTCAGAACTGCAATTTCAAAGCAAAACTGGATGCAAGAACCTATTACTCTTGGGCTTCCCTGTCCAGTTAGCCCATTTTAAATATTGCTACTGAAAAGGAGCCAAAGGCAACTGCTGCCCTTTAGTCCCAGAACTTTCAAACCTTCCTGTCACAGAATCAGATTTTCTTGGGCCAAAAAGATTACACAGCAGCTAAAGAAGCTTGCCACATAAACTTGGCAACCTGAGTTTAATCTGTCTCTGATGGTGGTTGGTGAGAACCAGGTCCTGAGAGTTGCCTTCTGACCTTCACGTGTATATTGTAGCACACATGCACCCACACTCAGGCTCACACAAGAAAAAAAAAATGAGGCTAGGCTGGTCGTCTACATATCCAGTTCCAGAGGCACGTCTACACAGATATTCTCATTCTCTCATATTCTCTCTCTCATATTTTCTCTCTCGTATTCTCTCTCTCTCTCTCTCTCTCTCTCTCTCTCTCTCTCTCTCTCTCTCTCTCTCACACACACACACACACACACACCCCAAACCCCCTTCTTTTGATAACTACTTGAACCTAGGACCTCAAAAGTTTGAGACCAATGAGACCTCATCTCAAAACAAGGAGAGGACGACAGGGAGAAGACAGAGGTGAGAGGAAGTGAAGGGTGGAGGAAGAGGGGAATCTAATTCTTGACTGTCCTTGCCAATACGTAACACATTATCAATAAGTGCTGCTAGTACAATTTCCTAGATGAAGTCAAACTTTCTGTATTCAATAAGAGAAGGAAAGATATGAAAAAACAGACCTAAACTACACTTTAAAACAAAGTGAAGCCCTATCAAGACTTCCACAATACTTTTCATGAACCATACAAAACCATTCTTAATTTACTGCAGAAGTTTTAGGACCTTACATTAAATAACTCCAAGTTGCTGGACTTTCACTAACATTCTAACACAGCTACAGCTACATATTTGCTTATATCGATATAAACGTGTGGGGGTGGGGTGCTGTGGCTGCTGGCATTCAGCCACTATTGCTCTGCTCTACATGCTTCCCCAAACAGTACAAATAGAAAGCTAAAACTACATTTTCCAAACTGTATTCTAATGAGGTAGCCAATGGCAGCCACAACAGATTTAAAAAAAAAGTGTGGGAGAAAAGAACCCATTCTTCTCTTGACCATGCTGCTACAGAGTTCCTCCAGTGGGGTATTCACAGATAATCAAGGGGTCTTGTAGCAGCTACATGGCAGTGGGGTAGAAGATGGCAGGCTCCAAACAGGACTTACTCCTACAGTCAGAGACATTCTTCAATCTCTGCCTCTGGAAACATCTTTTTATTTCTCCCTTTGTCCTTCCAACCCTTTCAAGAATTTGTAATCTAGCACCCCAAACCATTTCCTTTCTGTTTGAACTATGTCAAGTAGCTTTTGTTCTTGTCCTCTTCATACGATGCTTAATAAAAGTCAAGTGGAATAATTTATACCTGTAGTTATGCTAAAAATGGAAGCAGACTGAATTTGCTATGATTACAGGTTCTTGACCATCAAAGACATTCTCGAACATTTAATTGAGCTAAGAAAGAAAGCAAACTGAAGAAGGGAGAAAAAGATTTGAGAAAAAGAGAATGAAATATAAAACAAAAAAATAGGTTACATATGCATCAAATATTTATACCCTAGATGTCTTTTGCAGGAGGGGGTAAAGGGAGAGATTCAAGGTCAGGGATGTCGCCACGTCAGAGAGCACAGAGGCCCTAGACTCACAATTTCCTGCATCTGAGAGGGAAGGAGGTAGGCAACAAAGGGCTGGGGTGTGGCTCAGTACAGAGCACTTGCCAAAAATGGGCAGGGCCCCGGGTTCAATTGCAAGTGCCACAAAAAACAAAATGAGACAAAAAAGAAAAACATACATCAGGATAGTGTTTTTAATTTACATGTTGTAATGTGGAAATCGTGATGGGTTTATACTGACTGTCAAAACATGATAGGAACCATAATCTCTAGGTGTATCTGTAAGGGAGTTTATAGATGGTTAATTAGGTAGCAAGATCTACCCTAGATGTTGTCAATATCATTTTATAGGCTGGGGCACTAGACTGAATTTTAAAAAGGAAGTGAACTAAAGAGATGGCTCAATGGTTTAAGAGAAGTTATACAACCATAAGGACTGGAGTTTGGATCCTAACACCTATGTAATAAGGCACACATTGTACAAACACTTGCCACTCCAGCTCCAAAAAAATGTGATGTCCTCTTCTGGACTTCATTGTGCACTTACACACATGTTCACGCACGCGCGCACAGCGTGCACACACACAAAATATGAGAAGAGGATAAAGGGAGAAAAGAAAGATGAACACCAACATTCATCTCTGCTTCCTGGCTATAGCTGCATTGGCTCATGCTACCAGACATTCCTAGCCATCATGGAGTATATCCTCAACCTCTGAGCAAAAGTAAACCCTTCCTTTAATGGACTTTTTTATCAGATATTGAGTCAGAGCCACGAGAAAATAAATTAATACATAAGTGATCTTTTATTTTTTTCGGGACGGGTCTCTCTGTGTAGCCTTGGCTGTCCTGGCACTTGTGCTATAGATCAGGCTGCCCTTAAACTCAGAGAGATCTGCCTGCCTCTACATCCTGAGTGTTGGAATTAAAGGCATGTGCCATCACCACCTGGCTTGCATAATAAAGTTTTAAATGGGGCTAACTAAACAAAACTAAAGCATAACATTTCCAAATTGGTAGTTTAGTAGTGAAGAAAAGAAAATCAATAGGGAAAGTTAATAAAATAATAACGGGACTAGATACTACCACATAGCACCATAATAACAAAGTAAACATGATTTGCTCAAAATGAAAAAAAAGGTGAGATGAAAAATAAAAACAAACAAACAAACAAAAACACTGAAAATGTCAATGATCACAATAACCATAAAAGGACTGATGGACCTGTCCATTTAAATCTGTAGCTGGAAGCCAAGAGAGACACTCATGCCTGTAATCCTAGTATTCGAGAGACAGAACCAAAAGGATTGCCACCAAGTCCATAAGCATGGTCAACATAGCAAGTTTCAGGACCGCCTGTTCAAAATGCCAAAAATAAACAAATAAATGAACAGATAAAAATTCAGATATAGAATAAAAAACAACAACAAAAACTAGTCACTTACCAAGTAAAATTTAAAAATGACAAGTAGAAAATAAACAGGGGAAATAACATATTAAACAAGCCCTAATCGAATGCTAGTGCACCTATATTGAGTAACATAGATACTAAAAGTATTATTAGAAATATATAGGACAGCCAGGTGGTGAGTGGCACGCCTTTAATCTTAGGAGAAGGTGGATCTCGAGTTCGAGACTAGCCTGAACTATAGTTAGTTCCAGGATAGCCAGGGCTACACAAAGAAACTCTGCCTCAAAACAAACAAACAAACTAACAAACAAACAAAACAAGCTGGAGAGATGGCTCAGCACTGCCTGTTTTTCCAGAGGACGGAAACCACGCGGTGGCTCAAACCATCTGTAATGAGATCTGGTGCCCTCTTCTGGCCTGCAGGATTACATGCAGGCAGAACACTGTATACACAATCAATCAATCAATCAATCAATAAAGCGAGCTTAAAACAAACAAACAAAAAAAACCCACAGAAATACAGAGCCCCTGCTCTCTGTGCAGTTCCCATGGCGGGCATGGGATGGCAAGTGCTACTTACTGGTACCCTACGATGAGAAGGTACAAGCCTGTGTGTTGTATAAAATGAACACAGGTGCCTGATCGTGCAAGTAGGTCCCAGCACCACAACAGGGATCAAAGATAGTCAGTGTTGTTTTATCCTTTGAAGGAAGGAAACCTAACTGGCACTAGAGGCCCACCCAGGAACAGTTCTGGTTGTTCCGTTTTTTTCTCTTTTTCTTCTCTTTTCCTTCCCTCCCTCCCTCCCTCCCTCCCTCCCTCCCTCCCTCCCTCCTTTCTGAGACAGGGTTTCTCTGTTTAACAGTCCTAGCTGTCCTTGAACTAGCTCTGATAGACCAGGCTGGCCTCAAACTAACAGAGATTTGCCTGCGCCTGCCTCTGGGATTAAAGGTGCCACCACCACCCAGCAGCAACAGAGCTGTTTTACCCGAGGAATGAAAGTCTGGGGTCTGGAATTTCCCCCTTGGAGGAGACTGGCATGGCAGTAAGGCTTTGATGATTTCTGTGATGATTTCTGCTGTTTCAACTATGAGCAATGTCAGGAGCAGAGAAGTCATTCAGGTTACTGTGGACTTTGCTGCTACAAAGGATAATTTCTAAGCAGACCCTAGGAACTTTGGTCTTTCTTATGTTCATCAGTGAGCAGTTATCAACTTATTATGGAAAAAAAGGCTTGAAATCAGCACATTTATGAACGAGGCAGCTAGTTCACCATTAGCTGAGTGTGCTGGCAGAATCACTTGAGTATGAGTTCGTTCAATGTCAGCCTGGAAAAACTTACTGAGAGCTCATTGTGCCCCATCCTAAAGCTGACAGCACTTACTTACATTTATTTATCTTACAAGTACTTGGTATTACAAAAAAGATCCCAATAATTTCTTTTACATGTATGTATGTATTTATGTATGCATGTTGTGTGGGGGGCATCTGCATATCACAACAACTGAAGTGTGGAAGTCAAAGGATAACTTGCAGGAGTTGGTTCTCTTATTCCACCACACAAGATCTGGAGATCAAACTAAAGTTATCAGGCTTAAAGGCAAGAACCTTAACACTCTAAACCACCTCATGAAGCCCTGATAAGAGAGGGAGGGAGGGAGGGAGGGAGGGAGGGAGGGAGGAAGGAAGGAAGGAAGGAAGGACGGACGGACTGATTACGTATGCCAACATTCCTAGTATTCAAGGATTTGTGGAAATTTATGGCAAGTTCAGGGACTGCCTGGCTAGTGATACCTGCCTCAATAGAAAACAAAAGGAAGTCACACAAAGACTGTATACATTTGTACCCTTAATTCAACGGCAGAGCAGTTGCTTGGGTAGTATTAAGACCCGAGTTTGATCTGCAGCAGGGGTCAGGAAAAGGGCAATAAGCAAAGAAACTAGTAAGAGCCAAGCAGCCTCAAACTTCTAGGCAAGATTACAAGCTTGAGGACAGCTTGGACATTCTAGAGATTTCCAGGCCAGCTGGGGATACAAAATGAGACTGTTAAGCAAAAGCTTAAAAACTGGGCATATGTAACCCTAGCGTGTACAAAGTGGAGGCAAGAGAATCAGGAATTTCAAGCCAGGATGAAATATATAAAACCAAGTCTTAAAAAACAAACAAACAAAAACAATAGTAAAGGAAGCCTTTAATCATACCACTTAGGAGACAGAAGCAGAAGACTCTCTAAGAGTTCAAGATCAGCCTGGACAAAAGTGCCAGAATGGACAGGGATAAACAGAGACACTCTGTCTTTAAAAAACAAAAAAAAATTCAATCAAACAACAATAACAACAAACCCCAACCAACCAAAGAAACTCAAAAAGCCCCCACAAAAGTAAAAGACCACTTGTCACCAAGCTTACTGACCTCAGTTTGATCCCAGGGTCCCGGATGGTAGGAGAGAACACTCCCACAAGTTGTTCTCTAGTCTGCCCATATATACTGTGGTAGATGGGCACTTGCACACTCATACTCACTCACTAATAAAACATAAAAAACTTAAGAAATATCAAACTCAGGAAGAAAAATAGTTTTAAAAATTCAAAGCTGATTTTGAAATTCTATTCTTTAAAACCTCTTGTGTCACATGCTGTGGATTATGCTCATTAAGAAAATGCTGATTGGCTGAGAGTCAGGTAAAAAGTATAGGTGGGTGATCAGACTGAGGATGCTGGGAGAAGAACGGTGGAGTCAGAGCTGCTGAGCAAGCAGGACGTGTAGAAAATGAGGTAACATGACATGTGGCAAAGTCTAAACAGAAATATGGGTTAATTTAAGTGTAAGAACTAGTAACAAGCCTGAGCCATTAGCTGAACATTTACAATTAATATAAGTCTCTGTGTGGTAATTTGGAAGCGGCTCCTGGGACAGGAAACCTCTACAGTCACAGGTTCATATATTTTAATAATACACACACACACACACACACACACACACACACACATATACCTATATAACCTATATAACTAAGTGACTTAACAAATAACGGTGGGATGGTTATAACTGTCTTCGTATAGTCTACACTTAGAAGAGAACCTAATCCTTATCGAATGTAAACATGAACTAAGATTAACACATGTATTTCTGTGAGTTTTACTATTAGAATACAATAGAAACACTTTGTTACTAAGGCATAAGCTATGAATACATATCTGGAAACATTCAAGAGCTAGAGTTCAGTAGCAAAGCACAATCTAAAATCCCAGGTTCAATAGATCAGCACCAACAATAGCAAAAGGCCTTTGAAAAATTATTAGGCCTGGGGATGTAGCTCAGTGGTACAGTGCTTGCTTCACATATGCATGATATTTCCTAGGTTCAATCTTTAGTACTGAAAAAAAGTTAAATGATTATTTTATATTCTAATAAGCTGATAATAATTTTATTGAAACATTTTTCAGCCTGTGGCTAAGTTACATAGCTCAGCAGTAAAACCTGGGCACTTGAATCAGTTCTCTGTCTGCTGAGCAGACATGTTCACTAAGGCACTGATGAATTAACAAAGGCCAACAGATCTTTAAAGATATTGTTAGGAAGGGTCAACTATCCGGGCGGTGGTGGCGCACACCTTTAAGCCTTTAATACCACCAGGAAGAGGCAGTGGATCTCTGTGAGTTCGAGGCCAGACTGGTCTACAAGAGCTAGTTCCAGGCCAGGCTCTCGAAACCCTGTCTTGAAAAACAAACAAACAAAGGAAGGCTCAACAACTGTTACGAATTTATAGAGTCACTTTTGTCCTGTAAATCCTTAAGATTTGCCAGTGCTTGGCATTCAATGACAGTAAGTAAAAGTCTCCAGAAGGACAATGTCTTTCTACTGCGTCCATAAAATGAAGAAACTTTCAACATAGATTTACCATCAGCTTGAGAATATTTGATGCCACAGAATTAATAGGTTCAGGAATCTAAGTTACAAAGTACAAATCTTACACATACTACAGAAGCAAATCTAACAAGCTGGTAGAGCTGGAAATGTAATTAACAAGGTTCTGGGTTTCCTCCCAAGCACCACAAGATGGGACATGACTGAAACCCCAGTACTCAGGAGGTACAAGTAATGAGGCAAGGAGTTCAAACTCATCCTGATTACCCTTTTAGTTCAAGGCCAGTCTGAGATAGGAGACCCCACTGGACAAACAAGAGAGAAATCTGTCTGGATAGAAAAAAAGAACACTATTAAGCCTACCAAAAATATCAAGATTAACTAGAATTTTTTAAAAACAGGGGGTGGGGGTGGGGCCGCAAATTTACGTGTACTGCTAAACACTGATATAAGGAAACAGTCATGTTACACATATGATTAGGGATGTTCAGGAAAATGTATTATTAGAAGACATCAGAGATGGCTCTGTGGTTAAAAGCAATGGCTCTTCCAGAGAACCTGGATTCAACTCCCAGCACATACAAGGTGGCTCACAATGGTCTCTAACTCCAGTCCCAGGTAGGTGATCTGATGCACTCTCCTGACCTTCCAGGGCACCAAGCAGCACACAGATACACAGACATACATGCAGACAAAACACCCATACACATTAAAACAAACAGCCGATGAGAGATAAATGTCATGTGCAAGATTTAAGAAGCCTCCCATGAAGAAGAGAATACAGTTTTTGCCCTCTGTGTCCTTTCTCATGGTTTAATGAGCTTAAAATGTCTGAAACTGAAGCAGCCATACTGCAGTAAGAACTGAGGTGCTAAGAATGGTGGAGCAGCAACAAAGGACATAAGGATTTTGAAAACCTCAGAACCACTATCCCAGTCCTTGGGCTAGCCTTTTGGGCTTCTTTGTCAAGAGAGAAAAATAACTAACTTCTATCTTGTTTAAACTACTATTAGTTTCATCTTCCTGCCACATGTAATCAAGCATAACTCTGATTACAGAAAAGGCATGTAGGATTTAGACACACAAAGATGTAGGCAAGCAGGTTTTGTCTAAGGATGAAGGAAGCATCAGTAAGAGAATGGAACAGGTGGGCAAGAGAAGATGAAGCAAGAGAATGTGATGAAAGGAGCTGGTGAGCTTGGACTTCATCCTGTGGCAGACAGTCGGGAAGATAAACTTACCCCCAGCCTGGACTGTGCAAGGTCACCCCCCCCCCCAATCCACCAATAGGCAGCCCTTGAGAGAACAGGAGGTTTTTCACTGCAAATCTATGTAACAGTTCTCTTCTTTTTACACCATGAACAAAACCACCAGGCCTTGATATATATTTGTATGGGGGAGGGGGGTTGCTCGTTTATTTTTGAGATAAGGTCTCTCTACATAGCTCTGGCTGTTCTAGAATGCACTATGTGACCAGGCTAGCCTTAAACTCAGAGACCCGCCTGCCTCTGTCTCCAGTGTACTGGATTTAAAGTGTGTGCTACACACCTGGCCTGTATCTTTTTTAAAAATAATTATTTTTAAGTTTGTGTATTTTGTCTGCACGTATGTCTGTATACTACTCATGTACCCTGGTCAGAAGAAGACATTAGATCCTCTGAAACTGGAGTTACAGATGGTGGTGAGCCACCATGTGGGTGCTGAGAATAGAACCAGTTCCTCTGGAAGAGCAGCCAGTGTTCTTAACTACCTCTCCAGCCTGGCCAGGTGTTCTTTAATAGAGTATTTCAGTTGGGAGCTCTACTTCAGCTAATCAGTCTAAGCCACTTCACCTAGCCTGAGTAAAATAATCTCTAGAAACCTGCTACTGGCATCTTAAAGAAACAAAACAAAACAAAACAACAAAAACCCAACCTGAGCCCAAACGCACATAAGCATTATGTATTTAGTCTTGTTCATATTTCTAAAGTGGATCAAAGTTAAAGTTTCTATGCTTTATCACCATGGGCTCACTGTATTATACTCGACAGCTTCTGTTTCCTGACTGCTGGGATTATTAGGTGTGAAGCACTATGCCGAGCTAGAACTAATTTTAAAATTATCTTCAGTTCTAAATAGTTAAATGACCTCACAGCTTATGTTAAAAGGAGAACTTAGTCATCACATGGCCAATGGGGTAGTTAACTTTTAACAACTGCTACCATTTCTCAATATATTTAGTTTCAGCACAATACCAGATATAATGAATAGTTTATACATAGGCTGTGTTTCTGTTTAAGACTGATACAAAGAAACAGATACCTGTGTTTTTATGCTCATGCCTATCTGATTGCCTTCTCTTTAAAAAAAAATTTGCTTTCAATTTTATAACCATTGGTCTGTGTATTTCTTCTGTTAACATGAGTGTGTGCCATTTATCAGGGGTAGAAACAGTGACCTTGTCCTATTCCTTGCAGGGCCCCGCTATCTTAAACTTTTAAAGACAACAAGCTAACAAAAACCTTAAAAGTATTTTTAACTGAATACTTTGGCTATAATTGAAAGGTCAATGGGAACAGAGACAATAATCAACTTTTTAGGTCATGTAACTGTTCTTCCAAATAGAAGAAACAGGTGATTTGGCTCACTAGAACACAGAAGCGACTTTGCACATTTTCCTCTTGTTTAAGGATAGTGTTCATGCCTCAGGCACTTAAAATCTATAGCCACTCTTCAATTCAAAAAGGAACATCACATTCCCAACACCCTCTAATTTATATTAATGACATTAGCTAGAAACAAAGACCTTAAAAATGCTTAAAGAGAAAAAATCTTAAAGAGAAAACATTAAAATTATCCTTGATATTAGGTATTATATTAGGCTATTTTAATCAAAAGTATTTATACCCTAGAAAGCAATACTTAAAACTTTGGCAACATACTAACAAATCCTGTCACATAAAATTATTTTAGCTGGGTGTAGTGGCAGCTGGACTGTAATCCTTGAACTTGGGAGGTTTAAAGCCAGAGGAGCACTTCACATCAAAGGCAAGCAAGGGCTACAGAGTGAGCCCCTGCCTGAAAAATAATTAAATAAGGGCTAGCAGGACGGCTCAATGGGCGGGAGCGCTAGCCACCAATGCTGACAACCCAAATACTGGAGTTCTCATGGTAGAAGGAGAAAGCCAGCTCCTGCAGGTTATTCTCTGACCTCTACACAAACACCCCCAACATACAATAAATTAAAAAAAAAAAACACCTCCCACAGCATTATGTATCAAATTAAAACCAAGATTTATTTCAGTATATTTAAGACAAGATAGAGATGAGCTTTGAGTTCCTAAATCCTAAACAATTCTGAATACATTAAAGCTTACAATATGAACAGGTAATATTTAAGATTACTGTTCAGACTATAATCCTTAAACTGTATGCATTTTATTTAATTTTTTTGGCTTCCAAAATTCATTACTCAGCTGGCCCTCATGGCACAGGTTTACAATAACCTGAGTCACTTGGTGTCTGAGCCTAGAGGATCACCAAATTCAAGGCTTGTCTGGGCAACTTAGTGAGATCATTTAAAAACTAAAAACAAAAAGATTAGGGCCAGCATGGTAACCAACCAATAGTTTCAGGGCCACGCGCTCTAGCTAGCCTGAGCCACACCAGTTCTTGTCCCAAAAAGACAGCAGGGGCTGGGTCAGTAAAGCGCTTGCCCTGCACACGCATATTCTCTTTCTTCTCACTTGCTGTTCTCACAAAAGCAGAAGGGGACCCCAGGAATAGAGCTCAGAGGTAAAGCCCTTCCTTGCCTAGGCTGCCCCAGAGGCCCCTACTGCAGAAAGAAAAAGGGAAGGAGGAAGGAAGAAATCTTTCTTCTTGCAAAGGATACAACCAAATAACGTGTTCTTTATTATCTTTGTTTTCCTTTTCATCAGTTAATTTACAAGTATTGTCAGAACGGAACTATCACATGGAAGAAATTACACAGGAAAAGTTGACGTGCTTAAGAAGGTACGGGACGGGCACAGAGCACTAATCTACACGGCAACATTAAGTATAAGTCCTAAGAAAGTTTAGACAGTAGACCAAATCTCATTTACAGTAAAGCAGCTTGTTATTAATCATCCATTAATTAATTTGAGACAGGGTCTCATTATGGAGCTCCAGCTGGCCTGGAACTCACAGACATCTGCCTCCTTTTTTGCCTGAGTGCTGGGATGAAAGGCGCAGTTTGATTTTTTTTTTTTTTTTAAGAAAAAATGTTGGGAACTCACCCTAAAACAATGTAAGAACTGAGACCAAGGACTGTTCTCCTTTCTTAGCTAACTGATTCCAAGTACCCAGGAAGGCAAGGCCTCGGAACAATTAACAACTACGATGGAATGGGCAGGCAAGAGCCCAGAAAAACACACAGGCCTCGTATTCCTAGACGGAAGGCTAGCTCGTTTTTCTTCGTCAGAGAAAACAAATGAGCTGACAAAAGCATCCCCATGTTTCGAGAAATACCTGAGTAGTGAAAATTTGTAAAGCTCCATCCAATTCTCGAATTTTAGTCAGGTGCAAACCCCGGCAGCCAGCATTTGTGAGCCCGGGTTGTGCCAGGTTTCCATGATCTCGGCTGGGCCTCACAGCAGTCGTGGGAAGCGGACACTATCACCTGGACTTTACCGACACCGATCATGGGGGCGGCGCGGCTCACCATCCTGATCTAGATCTGCATCGCCCCCCTGAACGGAGACACCGCTTGGGGGGTTACCAGCAAGCTTACAAGTGGTCGGAGCGCTTCCGGGAGAAACCAACGTCCTAAGCAAATAAAAAGCTCACTATAAAACTTGGGTCCCTGGCATGGTCCCGAGGCCTGCCTCCCTCACATACTCAAGTGACACACCGAGGCACCGGGGAGAAGCGTTGGGTGTCCGAGCCTCCGGGGGGCCCCGGCTGCGGGGGGAACCGACCGCCTCGTGTGGTGTCGCCAGGCAGGTAGCCTCCAGCGGAAGGCTCCGTCGGGCCGCGCTCCCGCAGGCCCGCCGGCCAAGGACCCAGCCACACCGGCTTCCCTCAGCCCCGCCGAGCCACCGCCGCACGCTCACCTTCTGCTCCTCCGCCGACGCTGCCTCGGGGACTTCCGCGGACATGGTGCTCCTTCTGCAGAAGAGACGCCGGGAGGGGACTGATTACCGGGTGGCAAGGCCTCCCGCTGCCTTCTGCCTGCCCAGCTGCCCGCCGGGCTGGCGGCTGTCGCCTTGTGACGACGCGGCGGCCCTGCTCCCGCCCGCCGTGGCTCCCGCAGCCCAGGCCCGCCAGACTCCCGCGCCGCGCCCTTACCTACCTATCCCCGCGCCTCCGGCCCTGCGACGCCCAAGCACTTCCTCTTTCCCTCAAAGGTTGAGGCTCGCGCCTCACCTCACTTCCGTCCGTGAGCGTACAGTGCTTCCTGGGAATTGTAGTTTATCTGTAGCACCGTCTTTCCTCCCTTCTCTGGCCTTTCCAGACTTCTCTGACCTCCCATTTACCCATCTGCTTGCACTGTGATCTGCAGTAGCTCTGCTTCAGCTTAACCCCGTCCACCATTACTTCTTCAGTTCCCCCACCTTGTCTCAGCACAATCTTTTCTTCTTAGATCAACCTCTTTAAAGTTATCACAATAAATGCAGCATCATTAGACAGGAACTATGATCTCTTTGGTAATGTCGCCTTTCCTCTCTCATTAGCCACACTAAGGAGAGAGCCAATATTTCACTCTGAGATCGTCCCCAGATCTTGGTATTTCCTTCGTAATAAATAAGTAATGAATGAATTCAGCTTCCATTCCTTGTTCTTTCACGGCAGTTAGCTCAAAACACTGAGCTCCAGAAAGACTTTCTTAATTGCCAAGTCCTGTGGCTCCGTATCTACTGGTGATTCTACAAAGCATCATATACCTGCTGGCGCATCTGGTTCCAAAGAAATGTGCCTCAGAATTCTTGGAATAAAGTGGCCCTGTATGTTCAGCTCGTAGGAATTGGAAGGTAATGAATGGGGAGCAATCGAAAGGTCCTAATAATTGGATGTGGAATTCGGAAGCCATGAAAACTGAAGGTAGGCCCTGTGGCATAGGAATGTAATCCCAGCTGTCTGGGAGGTTGAAGCAGAAGGATGTCAAATTTATGCCTGCCTAGGCTATAGAGTAAATAAAAGACCAACCTGGGCAATTTAATGAGGCCCTATATCAAAAGGCAGGTATGGAGCTCCTCAGTGGTAGAGGGTTTTGCTGTGGGATAATGCTTTTGTACACTGTAAAGATTTGTCACTCATATTGGTTTAATAAACACTGATTGGCCAGTAGCCAGGCGGGAAGTATAGGTAGGGCCACCATGCTAGGAGAATTCTGGGAAGAGGAAAGGCAGAGAGGCAGTCATAAGCCAGATGCAGAGGAAGCAAGATGAGAATGCCAGACTGAGAAAAGGTACCAAGCCACATGGCTAAACATAGATAAGAAAGAATTATGGGTTAATTTAAGTTGTAAGAGCTAGTTGATAAGAGACCTGAGCTAATAGGCCAAGCAGTTTATAATTAATATAAGCCTCTGTGTGTTTATTTGTGACTGAATGACTGCAGAACTGGATGGGACAGAAACTTCCATCTACAGGGTTTGCTTAGTATGTACAAATTCCTATATTCAATCTCTCTCTATCTAGCACCAAAACAACATACAGAGAGGAGAGAGAGAGAGAGAGAGAGAGAGAGAGAGAGAGAGAGAGAGAGAGAGTGTGTGCTAGGAACTTAACTCAGTAGTTGATGGATCATTTGCCTGGAACAGGTTTGACTCCCAGCACCACATAAAACCAACATGGTGGGGGTTGGAGAGATGGCTCAATGGTTAAGAGCACTGCCTGCTCACCTAAAGGTCCTGAGTTCAATTCCCAGCAACCACATGATAGCTTACAACCATCTGTAATGAGATCTGGTGCCCTCTTCTGGCCTGCAAGCATGAATGTAGGCAGAATACTGTATACACAATAAATAAATAAATAAATAAATAAATAAATAAATAAATAAATAAATAAATCTTTAAAAAAAAAAAACCAACACGGTGATGCACGCCTGCATACCTATAGTCCTAGCATGGGGGGGGGGTAGAGGAAGAAGGGTCAAGAAGTTCAAGGTCATCCTCAGCTTGACCTTGAGGCTAGTCTGGGCTGTGTGAGGCTCTGTCTCAAAAATAAAACAAGACAACAACAAAAGTCAAGGAAAAACAAAGCCTCAACAAGCGCAGGATCTAACACAGGAAGACTTGCCTGGGACTTAAGTTTGAAAAACAAAGTGAGTCATAATACTGAATTCCTGTTGAAAAAGGAAGGGAAGGTTAGTCAGCCTTAAATAGGCACTCAACCAAGTGCCTGTTTATGGTAAAAGGGCTTCAGGGACTAACTCTTGGACAAAGATTTCCCTTGAGAATGGCTTGATTGCTTCACAAATCAAATGTAGTGCACACTTAGAATCCCAGAACTTTGTAAGCAGAGAGAGGAAGAATGTCAGTCCAAGGCCAGCCTTAGTTGTGCGTGAGTTCAAGTCCAGCCCACGTGGCATGAAGGTGTCTCCAAAACCAGAACTGCACAAAAAGAACAAAAACAACTGTGTGTTTGTCATTCTATACTGACAAAGTAACGGTCTAATATTTGCTCCCCAACCCATGTATTTGACCCCCATGTGTTTGTTATCCTTCTTTACTGACAAAGTAACCGTCTGATATTTGCTCCCCACCCCGATTTCTTTTTTTTTTTTTTTTTGAGACAGAACCTCTCATGTATTCCTAGCTATCCCAGAACTCACAGAAATCTGCCTGCCTACATGTGCCACATCTGACATTGTTTGTTTGAGACAGGGTCTCACTCTAGCCCAAGCAGGCTTGGAGCTCACAGCAAACCTTTTACTTTAGCCTCTCAGTGCTTTTCATTTGAGTAGAGCTATAGATGGAAGAAAAATTGTACTAGTTAGGCTAATGGACACATCTAACTAGCACTTTTAATTAATCAAATACAATTCACACAAAGACATATGAATAAACTTGAGTAAATTTTGGGTTAAGATGTGACAAGAAAAACAGGGGGAAAAAAGGTATTTGTGACCTTACAAAGAATCTGTTCAATCGGGTGGAGGTGTGGCGCACCTTTAATTTCAACACTCAGGAGCAGAGGCAGGTCAGTCTCTGAATTCAAAATCAGCCTAGCCTACAGAGTAAATTCCAGGACAGCCAGGGTTACATGGAGAAACCCATTCTCAAAAAAAAAAAAAAAAATCCCTACAATGAAAAAAAGCTTCTATGTAAAAATGACAAATTGATAATCCATTGTACCAAAAGTTTGCTTCTAAGCATTGAATCCTAATGATACTAAGCCTATCTACAATTCTTTCTGTAACTGTTACACAAATAATGTGTTGATAATAAAAACTCTGCAGGTTTCAGTGCACACATGCATGCATATACACGGAAAGAGAGGGGGGAGAGAGAGAGTAGGAGGAGACAGAGACTCTAAATATATATCTGTTCCTAAAAGATAGATAGTAACATTCATGTCAGAACAAATCTAATTTCTGGGAGGCAGGGTGATCAAATAAAAAATTCCTCAAAGGCAATGTCATGTCCTAGAACTGTCTGAGAAGCCATCCTTCCCCCAAGTAACACTGTCAACAGGATAAAGCCTGGCTCTGGTCCCAGTGTAGCACTCACCCGCATTAGGAGAAAAGAAGATGTTAGATGGGGTGGTACATGCCTGCAATCTCAACACTTGGGAAGCAGGGGCAGGTCAAGCAGGAATTCAAGGCCATCCTGCCTGAGCTACCCAGTAAGTTAGACCAGCTTGGGTTACATGAGTTCCATTTCTTTGCCTTACTCATATCAGTGTTCCCACACAGAAATGATGAAATAGAAACCAGGACACATGCACATACATGTAGTAGGAGGTCACTTGCTTGTTTCCTGGCCGCTCAGACACCGCTCAGACAAGAAATAACCACACAGAAACTGTATTAGCTTTTTTTTTTTTTTTTTTTTTTTTTTTTTTTT
>NW_026067900.1:8603391-8661126 GCF_014885135.2 Alexandromys fortis | reverse complement strand
TCCGCCTGCCTCTGCTGCCCGAGTGCTGGGATCAAAGGCGTGCGCCACCATCACCAGGCTTAGCTCTAGCTTCTTTTTTTTTTTTAATAAACACATTGTTTCTTTTTTTATAATTATTTATTTATTATGTATACAATATTCTGTCTGTGTGTATTCCTGCAGGCCAGAAGAGGGCACCAGACCCCTCTACAGATGGTCGTGAGCCACCATGTGGTTGCTGGGAATTGAACTCAGGATCTTTGGAAGAGCAGGCAATGCTCTTAACCTCTGAGCCATCTCTCCAGCCCTAGCTCTAGCTTCTTATTGGCTAATTCTTACATCTTAATTTAACCCATTTCTAGTAATCCTTGTATTGCCACATGGCTGTGGCTTACCAATAAAGTCCTAGTGTCTGTCTCCGGCAGGACTACTGGCTTCTCTCTGACTCTGCCTCCTTTCTCCCAGCATTCAGCTTAGTTTTCACCACCTACCTCTTTTCTGCTCTGTGCAGACCCAAGACAGTTTCTTTATTAACCAATGGTATTCACAGCATACAGAGAGGAATCCCACATCACATACAGATTTAGTTCTGTGCCCAAGATACCAGAACTGGGAGCTAGAAGGGCCAGGGTTTGGGGGCAGGCCATTTTCATTCCCAGTGTGTTATATTCTTTAGGAAGCAACTTTTGACAAATCTTAATTCCCAGGGCCTGTTAGAACACGATTCTGCACCATCATTACTCATGTACTTTAATCTTTAAAACTGCACATTGATTCCCAATACCCCATTCCTCAAAACGCTCTTTTTGACCTCTAGATATTGGCCACACATCCTCCACTTTTTGTTGCTAAGACAGGGGCTTACTAAGAAGCTAAATAGGTTGGCCTCAAATTTGCTGCAAAGCTCAGTTTGGCTCAAACTAAATGATTCTCCCTCCTTTGGCTGATTCCTGCTGTAACCAGAATCTCAAGTCAGCTATTTGCCTCTTTTTACCAAGAAACAAAGAAAACCAAGAAATGGCAACGGTTTAAAGGAAATATGGTTTTGTTTCTGTTGTTGGTGCTTTTCTCTTTTTAGTTTGGAACAAAAGTGATAGAGAAAAGTCCTCAGTGTCTCCCCACCTGGGAGGCAGCTACATATAAGTTATGGAAACCATGAAACACAACTCAAGGAATTCGTATGTGTAGCTGTAGCTATACATTGTTGAAATCTTTGCTTGGGGAATCTCAGTGTTTAGGAATTTGGGCTACTCTAGCTCCCAGCATTGGATCTCCTGAAACATTTTTATTCTCTTTGGTCCCTGTACCTGAAACATTTATTCCCTATGGTCCTTGTACATGCCCTATCAGAAGGTACGAGCCACCATTCCTGCCCCTGCCCTGTCCTTCATAGAGATGAGCGGTTTCACACTGTGCTTTAGGTTGGTCTTGAAATCATGAATTCCTGGGTTCAACCTTCAGAATTCATTTACTTCTTGATTTTTCACAAATGGTCTATATTGTGTAATCACACTGAGGTAAATGAAGCTGATTTATTAAGGACTTGCAATGGTAGCTCAGTCGGTACAGCATGGGACTCTTAATCCCAGGGTCATAGGTTTAATCACACTGGGGGAAATAAAACCCATTTATAAAGAGTTTGCAATGGAAAGGCACAAACTCACAATTGCAGAGACAGGACAGAAGCCATTGCTGATCCTGCGCTGTCTCTCGGCTGTCCAGTCTCCCCTCACACTAAACGAGAGCCAGAGCAAGATAGCTTTCTCTTGCAGCTATCACCTTGGACCACATCCAAAGGGCTGGTCCTCCAAAGGTATTTTGTAGGGGAAGCCCAGGCAATCACCTTGCTTGAAGGGTGGGATCCCCTTAGGCTAATATTTACTTATAAATCTTGCAGGTATGCTCCCCGCCTTCCCTTCTGTTTCCTGCTCTTCGTTGGAACCTTGGTTTTGTAAGTTATCCCTTTCTTCCCCTTAATAAAGCTGATATTAAAGCTAGCCTGATTATTCCTATTTGCCGGTCATTTACGCCTCTTCAGTATTTGGCTAAATGGACTCCCACAGCAAGTCTAACTCAGGCTAACCTTCAACTTGCTATGGATTTACAGCTAGACTTGAACTCATGGTCCTCCTGCTTCAGGCTTTGGAATGCTGGATTATATGAGCCACTATGCCTTTTCACCTGACCTTTGACCGAGTTCATTTTTTTTTTGTTTTGAGACAGACTAATTGTGCAGTCTATATGCTGGGTTCTAATAACAGTTTCCCAAATGTTGGAATTACAGGCCTGTACCACTATACCTGGCTTTACTTACCTAACAAGATTTTGGGGCTAGTGGGATGGCCTTAGTAGGAAAGGCACTTGACCCCAAACCTGACAAATGATTTTAATGTTTTCTCTTGAATCCCATTCTCTTACTTCCAGTTTTACCCTCTTCCAGAGATCACATCTACCCTTGTAGACTGACCAGCCATCAATCCAGAATAGGGCTATTCCATAGTATTTTCTGTGATGTGAGTAGTCTACATTTGTGCTATTGGACACACTAGCTACTAATCATATATTGGCATTTAGATGCCACTGAGCATTTAATGTGGCTAGTACAGGAACGGAATGCTTAAAGAAGTAGCCATCGAGATTAGAAACACCCAAACACTCTTGACAGAGATTCTTACAATTAAGGCCAGTCCAAGAACAGATGCCAACCAAAATTCCCTCTGGTGGTTCTGATGTGAATGTGCACACAATATTTGGAATCTGGTAAACACATAAAGCTTTTAAAAGATCAGATTTTTTTCTTCCTTCCCACCCTCCCTCCCTTTGTTTTTGAGACAGATTTTTAGCTCAGGTTGGCCTCAAACTCACTATGAATCAGGAATAACCTTGAACTCCTGATCCTCCTGCTTCAGTCTCCCTTGTGCTGGGATTACAATATGTACCACCATGCCTGGTTCAGTCTGTGCTGTGGGGTTAACTCTGGGCTTTGTGCATGTCAGACAAGCACTCCATGACTGATCTACAGTTCATCAAAGGAGAGCATGGATTTTCAACTTAGAAGATAGGAGACTTGAAAATTATCTGAAACCAAGTGAGATGCTTGGTAGTTCAAATAGGCTCTCTCTCTCTCCTCCCCCCATCTTTCCCTCCCCCCCACCACAGGGTCTAGTCCTGGAGCTCACTATGTAGACCAAGCTGGCTTCAAACTTGAAGCAATCCTCTAACCTCTGCCCCCTCAGTGTTGGGATTACAGGAGTGTGACCCAATCCTGATCTGCACTCCAAATATTCCTGCCGTGTTGTCTAGTGTGCTGCCCATCACCCCAATGTGAATATCAAGACTACTGTGTTCTATCCAAGCATGACAGGAGGAGGCTTCTGCTACGTCCAGTCAAGCTCCCTTGCTTGGTAGCCTTTGCAGTTTCCAAATGCTTCTCTCCTTGGCAGCTGCAGAGGTAGAATGGAAACTGTCTGATGGCTAATGCAACAGTCATATAAATGTCTCATCTAAAAAGAAAAGCCAAATACACATTTTAGTTTTCTGCATATATTTACAATATAAATATTAATTTGTTTTGAAAAGTACATATTCTTTTTAAAAGTGTGAGAAAATTATCTAGCATGGGACAACAATTTAAGTAAAACCTCTACAGTAGTGATTCAGGAAAAATAGAACATTTTGGGGTGAGGACCTTAGAAGGAATGAGAATGGGCATGAGGCTGAGAGCTTGCCAGGGGAATAGAGCAGCTTTCTCCGACTGCACCGAGAACAGTATGTTACTCCAGAGACAGCCCCTGGATGAGTGTTATAAAAACTAACCCAGAGAGATATAAAAAGCATACATGCTTGCATAGTGCATTAATCTTAAAGAAGCCCAACATTTCATTCTCAGTAGCTTAAATGAACAGCACTTAAAACACACCACACAAAAATTAAAGACTTGTGCATATATTTCAGATTTCAACATTAACGTCAAAAATACATGGGATGATTTTACATAGGATTGTGCTACATTAGAACACTAGAGACAAACATCACTTGAGTATGAAGGAAAACATTAAATATTAAATAACAGAAATAAAATGTGCAAACACTAATCTAACTGGGGATTTTGCTATTGCAGCTGTCCAATGAAGTGGTTTCGACAGTATGAAAAGGATGAAGACACGAATGCTTCCAGTCCACTTGAAGTCATGGATCTCACTTCAGGGGTCCTTTAATAAACCTGGTTAAGGACAATGGAGGAGGGCCACTCTCCTGGCTCTGATTTGATGTACTCCATTCTGTGAATGCTCACGTTCAGGCTTGGGTACTGAGCGAATACTTTTAGTTGCCCCTCCACCCCATCAACATCTTGGTGAAAACTGAGGGTTTGTTGGCGATTCGGTGTACGATTTGAGTTCATACGCAGCGCCACTATCAACCTCCATGGACTTTCTAGAGAACAGGAGCCGTACATCTCTATGGAGGTAGATTTTTCCAGATTTAGAACTCTGGAACCTAAGTACAGAGAAAGAAAGAATAATAATGTTAGAGAATGAGTCTTTAAACGTAATCCTGATTCATCGCTCCCTAAACTGCATTCCTGTTCTGTAGTGGGGTCAGGGCTTCTTTCTCCTGTGAGCCTGTGTTTCAGCTCTGCTGTTCCTCTGCTGGATCTGCACTTTCCTCATCCACGGTCTCCAATTTCCACTGACACCAGCCAATTACATGATTATGCCTTGGGCTTTGTGGTCAGGCATATTCTAGACACACAGACAAATGTGTGTCTGCCCATGATTTAGGATAGATTAAAATGGACTCCATACCTGAAGAATACTAAAAGCTTTCTGTATATTACTGCGAATGTCTGCAATCACACCATTCGTAGACTGAGGCAAGAGAACTGTCATGCTTGAGGCCACTACGAATTATATATTGAGTAACAAACCAGTCTGGAGTCCAATATAAAACTCTATCTCAAAGCAAAACAAAACCCAGACATGATTCAAGTTTTTCTTAAATGTGTGCTTGTGCATGTGAGCATCCCTGTGTGTATCTTCCTCAGTTGCTCTCCACTTCACTTATGAGGGGAGGACTCTTGCTGAACCCAGAACTCACTGTGTAGCTAGTCTGGTAGCTTAACTAGGGTTTCTAAAGCTGTGATAAAACTCAATTACACAAACATGGGGAGGAAAAGGGTTCATTTACTGCATCTTACAACTTGTAGTCCATCAATCTGGGAAGTCAGGGTAGGGACTCAAGGCAGGAACCTAGAGGCAGAAACTGAAGTAGAGGCCATAGAGGGGCACTGCTTACTGGCTGGCTTCCTCTTCCTGCTTTCTTGTAGCACCCAGGACTGCCAACCCAGAGGTGGCACTTCCCACAGTGATCTGGGTCTATCAGGAAATGCATCACACGTTTGCCCACAGGCCAAGCTGGTGGAGGCATCTTCTCAGTTGAGGCTCCCACTTCCCAAATGATAAACATATGTCAAGTTGACATAAACACTAGCCAGCACCTCTAGCCAGCCAGTTCACTCCAGGAATTTCATCTCCGCCTCCCAAGAGCAAGTATTCTAGATGGCTGCCAGTCTTCCCAGCCTGTATGTCTGTTCTGGATCTCAGGTCTGTGCAGCAGGAGCTTTACCTACTGAGTCATCCCCTAGCCCATAGTTTTTGTTTTGATGCTGGGTCTCAACAGTACTCAAGCTTGCCCTGGAACTCACTATATACTGACAGCTGGCCTTGATCTTTTAGCAGTCTTCCTGCCTTAGCGTCCTTAGTGCTGTTAGTATTACAGATGTATGCATCATGCCAGGTAAGCTTCAAGTTCTGGGATAATCACTGCTATTCTTAGCAGTTAGTTAAACAAAATCATCAAACCTAACACCACTAGCAGTAATGATAAAAGTTAGTGGTGAAATGAAATCAAAAGCTGGCTCGGAGCTGTTTCTATCTTCCACTAACCTTCCCCAGCAGACTCCACACAGTGCTAATTTCTCCTAGTTTCTTTGCCATAGCAGAAATAGTCTGTGTTTGTGGATTTTACTCTAAAACTAATGGAAAGGCCTGGTGTGACAACATGTGCCAGGGTGGACTTCACTGGCCGGCTCACACTCCTCCCCTAAGTTTTCACCTTGGAAAGCCTTAGGGAAGACACCATTTCTTCAATTAGGCTCTGTACATTTGTATATAAATACTTCTGAGTATTTAGGCATTGGGTGAAGACTAAAAGGAGAGGTCTCTGATTTGGGGTAAATGTTGACTATACATGCAAAGGCTGTAAGCTGTGTCTTCAGCCCTCCTTTTTCTTTTAATTCTGACAAGGTCTCACTATGCTGCCAAGGCTGGTCTTGATCATGCACTGTAGCCCAGGTAGAGCTGAACTTGGGATCCTCCTTCCTCAGCCCCTCAACCTGCTAAAATAAATGCCTACATCACCAGTGTTGGCTTGTTACTATTTCTACTATTATTATTCATTTTTGTAGCACTGAAAATTGAATCCAGGGCCTTCCTCAAACTAGGGAGACACTCTCTCAGTAAGCAGCACTGCCAACCATTGGAAGTATTGCTATAGCATGCTATCTCATTACACATCTCCTTGTATTTATCTGCTGCTATTTCATTAAACATCTCATTTTATCTATTTGCTTTTTAAATTTCTTGCACCAGGATATCACTCAATTATCCAGGTTTACATGAAATTCACTATATAGTCTGGGATGACCTTGGACTCATGGCAGTCAGTCCTCCTGCCCCTGCTTCCCCAAGTGCTTGGTTTAACTATCTGGAGACATTTACATATATTTAAATTTCTTTACATTAAAAAAACTTGTGTGTATGTGTGTGTGAGGGGGTACTTGAACCATGAAAGTAAAGTTCAAAGAACACCTTGTGGGAGTTGGTTTACCATGTAGGTCATATCTCACTGGCCCATGTGTCTTCTTTAGAAATTTTTTTTTCAAGTTTGTGTTTTATAGACAGCTTTTCATACTTATAGCTTGAACAGTCAGTCACTTCTACGGGTGTGGAATTTGCATGTCTAACTAACTCCCTACCCCCCTAATTGCAGCATTGGTGGTTATACTCTGGATACCTGGGACCCACAGGGTTCCTGACATTAGAGAGTCAATCACTGATATGGCTGAAAATGTTCTATAGTTACAGGAACAAGCTGCTGACTTCTGATTTGCTTTGCTCAATGTTCCTGAGGGCTACACGGGGCTTGTGAGGCTTAAAATTCCCCTTAGAGATATTGGCAAGATGGGCCAGAAAGACAACAGACAACAAAGCCATTATACAACCTAGAGTTCAGTAACTTGCAGGATAAGGCATCTCTAAAATGTGTTCTCCATGTCAGCACTGTTACCTCCCAGATTTCTAGAAGCAAGCCCTACAGGAAATGGTCAAGGAGAGACTGAGTCAATTTCAGAACCCCTCTGTGCAATATGGTCACTATCTACACGTTGCTAACAGCCACCTGAAACAGAACCACTTCAAACCGACTGTGCTGCTATAAAATACATTGCTGATTTTGGAGATGGAAAAGCACCCGGATGCCTCTACCACCCAGCTGCTGTGAGGCTCCATAGCCAACTCTGTCACTTTGCTATATGCCTGCTGCTAGCTGCAAACCAGGCTGATGGCTCAGAGTGAGTTTCTATCAACATCACTCATTTAAAAACTTATTGCTTGAATTACCAGGCTTCATTCTGACTTTTAGTGTTTCCCATTTAACAGTTACAAGTGTGAGCCCTGATTTCAATAAGTAGCAAGGGTGGTAAGAATGAATGCCACATGTTCTCCACATCAGCATGCTGTCAAAAGACCCCATGAGCAGATTACACGGTACTGGTCCACTCAGTCAAATCGTTTCCTTAAAAACCAAGTGTAATGTTGTTACATTGTCCTATTAATTTGAAACATTACCTCAGATGTATGAGGTAGCGTAATAACTGTGCTGTGTGCTGGACGTTGTCCTTATTAATACTTCTCTTCATTTCTTGTTTAACAGGAACAGAAAACGTCCTCTGTCGCAGGAATGTCTGGTGATTGGCTGGCATACCTCGTAGGTCATACATCACAACAAACATCTTCACCACAGTCTTATTAGGATTGAATAAGGTCTGAAGAAACAACAGAGAGGTTATTCTTCACAATGATGATACATTTACATGACTCAGAACACCATGCCAGTAACTAAACAGGTGGTTTAGTAATCTAATTCCACTGGATAAGTTTCATTTCAGAGGCTAACATTAACGTTTCAAAAGTTCACAAAATAATCAAAGATTCAACTTCATTTCTTATGTCACAATAAGAGAACCTTGTAATAAGTCAAAATCTTTTGTCACAAATTTCATATTAATAGCAAACCAGACACATTTTTGTTATTGTTCAGATTTTCAGAAATTGTTCTAATTTAAGCATAACACACTTTTCATGGTGTATTCTGCATTAGAATATTTTGGGTTTCATCATTTCAAATATTAGCTTCACTGGATATTAAGCGCAAATCCTCAAGGTGGATTCAATTTTTCTCATATTTTAATGGACTGCAAATTTTAAAATAAAAATACAAGCTCAGCAAACAAGGATTTTAAAAAAGCGGGTGTTTTAACTACTTACTATAAAATCGCTATAAACGCTCAAGGGGAGACTTTCTATTGAAAACATTTCAAGGCCAGGAAATAAAGCTCATTCTCATTAGATCCAAAGTCTACAGCAACACTGTTTTCACTCTTGAAATCGTTCACAAACAGTCAGGCTTTACAAACCATCAGTATCATTACAGACCAAAATACGTATTCTCAGAGAAGAATGAAGTACTTCAATTGTTCTTGGCTATGAATCATTTTTTATAAATATACATTTGTAAATAAAAACCCAAGCTGCTGAACTGACTTTAACCAAATTACCAACACATCAATCGGTAACTTGGTGCCATGCTTTCAGAAGCTCATCCCAGGGACTGGACATCACTCACTGAATCAAAATGAGAAATACATCAACATTATGATCCAAGTTTACAACCTAGCACGTGCTAAGATCAAGGCTGACACATTCAACAAGCACAAGCAGACCCAGGATTTCAAACCATGTAAGAAATAGAATCATGCTTAAGATGGACCACTGAGAGGTGGACTTCTCTTTCTGAGTTAATGTCTTATTCCTAGGGCAGCTCACAGTTAGCTCTCCAATGATCCACATGCCCTCACGGGTTTCACAGTCAGGAGCTAGGGAACGGGTACCTGTCACTTTAACTTTAGAAAATGTCTGGGATAGAGAAACTCATTTTAATATGCAGCCATTCTTCTATGGTACACACGCATTTGCTCACTACTGTCTCACCCTGTGAGATGCCAGACAAATGCACAGGCTTGGCCTAGCACTGGTACGGATATGGTACGGTGTGACCAGACTCCCTGAGGTCCCAGCACTCAGAGAACTTGTAGGCTAGAACAGGGACTAAGTGTGAGCAGCCAGCCTCAGCCAGATTCTTCCAGTCTGCAAAATCTGAAGCAGACTGAGGACTTGTGGTGCTATCCTTGCGGGTAACAGTAAGATAACGTACATCAGGCCTGCCCTGGTTATAAGGGGTATCCTGAGTCTAAATTAGATGAATCTATAGATGAAGGAATGCCACCTTCTCTGCCCTGGAATCATCAGATTGCATTGGTTCAGTTTTAGAAATCATTACCCTAGGAATAACACCTCGTTTCCCAAATTTTCCTACCAGAGTGACACTACTATTCTGGGGGTCTCCTTTTATATAGGTCAATCTCAATATGGCTTATATTTAATAGAAGGCACTGGAAACAGGTCAGTTGGCGTCATGTAAATCATCCGTATTACTTGTCTAAAGCATTCACCTCTATTAGTTCACTAATCTTTTTCTTTAATGGAGGTCCCCCAAATGCTCATTCCTGGGGCAGAGCATGGCAACTGCAAACAGAGCTGCAGCCCCACTGTTACTTACCGAGGTTGTTGCAGCAGCAGTAGCAGGAGAAAGGGCTAAGCTCTATATGTGTGTGAGAGAATGATTATTGCAATTGTAGGCTATAAAACACATACCACTTGTATCGTTCCTGAAGGAGGTACTCGATAACCCCTTTTACCAAGGGACTCTAAAGTAATCACACCCTTGAAACAAAAGAAGACAAATTGAGTGCATAGGTATATAAAAGACAAAAGCAAGAACATAACAGGTTAATTCAAGTTCAGTAACATATTTCTATGGAAACTGCATTGAGATACAGTCTGTGGATAAAACAGCGAGGCTCCCCCTTCTAAAGAAACCATTCAGTGCTGCTCTTCCTGGACATGCTGCAACAAGCAGCATACAGCATTACATAAGGCCGCACTGCTGAGAATTGCCACTGAGACAGTCTAAGGGGTCAGGTTTCCTAGCCATAAGGAAGCAAAGCGAGGCCATAGGATTAGTCTAAGAGGAGGGGAATGGAGAAGCAAAGAAATGATTTGATTAGTCTTGGAGTATGGAAAAGTAGTGAGCACACAAAGTATAATTTTGGGCCCCAGCTGGAAGGAATTCTTCAATCAGGGAGTCAACTTACACATTTGAATTCCTAATGACAGAAAGAAGAAAAGAATGCAGTCATCAGGTAAGTGGGGTTGAGGGCTGGGTTTCAGTCTGATAAATTTCCAGAGGAAGAGATGTTCAAAGCAAACGTGAAACACGAAGGTTTCACAGCAACACAAGTCTGCCTGTTTTGTGAAAAAGCCACACAACTCCCTTTTCCGAGAGGAAATACTACTTTAGAAGTACCTGAGTCACGTTGTCTTAATCTTACATTTTTATATCACGGGGTCTCATGTAGTCCAGGCTGGTCTCAAACATACTGTTTGCTGAGGCTGGCCTTGAACTCCAGAGTCTCCTGCTTCTGCTTTCCATGTGCTGGAATTACACTGTGTGTGTCACCATGGCCAGCTTATTTCTATTTCTTTTGGCCGGCTTTTTTGTTTACACAAAGCCTTCTCTGTAGCCACGACTGGGCTAGAACTGATGAAACTCCTCCAACCTTAGCCTCTCGAGTGCTGGAACACCCAGGCATTGCCTTTTAGCTGTTTATTTGTTAAGGATATAAGACTTTGAACTGGCTCTAAAACTCAAGCACAGTAGCTTGACTATCTGGGGTGAGACTCGAGGAGAGGTGAAAGGGAAAGTGCAGTCATTTCCCTAGAGGAATCTAAGAGGAGACAACGAGGTCCTCAACATAGTCTGGTGCTCAGAGCGGCAGGAGCAGCAGCAGCACACACGGCCTTGCTGGAAAAGCAGTCTGCCTGGCCACTCTCCAGATCTACCAAACCAAATCTTCCTTTCAACAGGACTTTCCTGATGATAAGCCAAGTTTAAGGAAACCTTAACCTTAAGCATAGGTACTTTTTCCTGCTAAGTCCAAACAATGTATAAAGTAAGTTCAAAGCTCAGACTGAATGTGCAAAAGCTTCTCAACAAACCAGGGTGACCACAGGTGGCAACAGTGAATCTGACCCTTGTCCACTTTCTGGGTGATTCTTTTCCTTCCAGTAGTTAAGGCAGGCAAGCAGAGTAAGTGTGTGCTGTACAAAGTTCATGATTCCATCATTACGTATTGTAAATAGAAATCATAAGGTACATATAACACAGGCCTGCTGCACTAGGTGGTATCTTTGTTGGGCTTTGAAACTAGACCTAGGTTGGGAGTACGAGGGAGTGGACCAAGGTGAAGAGAGAGCCATACTCTGACATATGATCCTAACTTCCCACAGACAGCAGCGATGTTAGACAGTATTTCCCCACAGTGTGCTCAGCATATTCACTGAGACATTCAAGAACAAGCATTGTGGATAGTTACATGAAAAACACGCTCTTCATTCTAGCTCCAGAAAGAAAAGGTAAAGCTTATTAAAATGATAGCTAATTTATAATCACACTGGTAGAGTCAGGAGTTACTATCCTACCTCACAACTTCCTTCTCATACAAGGAGAAATATACAACTCTGATAGTTTTAAGAACATAATAATAATGTGATTAAGCAGATATGACTGAAGATCTTTAAAAGGTCTTTTACGTTTAGGACAGCACTCAATACAACCATTTCTTTTTCTTCTTTTTAATTGTGTGTACTTGTGCATATGACTACAGTACACTTGGAAGTCAAAAGAGGGCACTGGATTTCCTGAAACTATCATCAGAGATAGTTGTGAGTTGCCCGAGGTGGGTACTGGGAACCAAACTTGGGTCCTCTGGAGGAGTAGCCAGCGTTCTTAACTGCTAAGCCATCACCCTAGCTGCCAAACAACAATCTCTAAAGGACATAAAACCAGTAGAAGCACTGGACAGTTAGGAAATACAAATATCAGGATTTGATTACTATTACCTGATTTGTTTCATAGGCCAGGCTATTAATATTTATTAATATAAAATTAGGAACATAAAGAAATATCTCCTCTGGCATTTTTGTAATAGTAAGGTTAAAATAAACAAAACTTGACAGACTCCTAGCACACACAAAAGTAACCTTTAAGTTATTATGTAATAAAGAATATGAATTGCTGGGTGTGATGATACACCAGTAACCCAGCACTTGGGATGTGGAGGCAAGAAGACCAGGAGTTAAAAGCCAGCCTCAGCTACATAGACTTTGACGTCAGACCAGCCTACATGGATTGCATGTCAAAAACCAAAAGAAACAGCAATAAAAACTGATCTGGAACAGTAGATGAAAAACTGAGAGCTGCAAGCCTTAGCCTGACCAATTACAAACAGGCGGAAGCTGCACCTGGCCAGTCATGAGTCCATAGCGCAAGGCCTGGCCTGAATTCACCACCGTGATGGCTGGCTTCTCTGGCAGCTTCTAAGCAGCTGAGTGGCACGGTGGAGTTCCTGGAGAACACTCTTATCGTTGATGCCAACATGAAGAATTAATTTTTAAAGAATTGTTTGATACAAAATCTCACAAGACTGTTTTGTCCTAACATTTTACCTCTGGGGACCATTCAATCTGTGAGGAAAGGTCATAGAATTATTAGAGTAACATAACAAAGGTGCATTACTCCTGATGGTTTGTGGTATGTATCATCTAACAAAACAGTCCTATCTTACAAAACATGATCAGTCCTTTTAAAGAGGATTAAGCTATCAAAATAGAAGGAACAACATTTAAGATAATCTGTGACGGACTGTTTGAAGTGAGCCACTATGAAAGGGAAATATGGCAGGCAGCTGAGTGAAGACTACCACAGGAAAGTCAGGCAGGCATTGCTTTTTAGTTGCTTTAGGCTTTTGAGATAGGATTCTCCTCTGTAGCCAAGGCTCTTCTAGAACTTACTATATAGCCCATGCTGGTCTTAAACCTACTGAGATATGGCAGGCATCCTTAAAAGGATAGATTAACTTAATTCAGTAGGCTGACTTAGCCCCTTTCCAAGAACTACTCAAGTCCTCTGTTTGACTGTATTTTGGAATTCTGTTTCCTTTCCCACCCAGACCATTATCTTCTATCAAAGTAATATACTAGGAAGGACCCTGACAAAAATTTCACCCTAAAAATGGAGTAAACCTAAACTAACCTCCTTGACAAACTAGGTCAGCAATGAGATGACCATATTTAGGTCCCTAAAGCATAGCGTCTCCTCCCCTCAGGTATACATAACGCTTTTCATAGCTTTTATTTTTAACAAAAGACATTTTCACTAATGTTCTTCAAAGCACTGAAGGCAGGAGAGAGGAAGCCACCGGCAGGTGCTAAGCCAGGGCTAGGGCTGCACAGTTCTAGGCCTGTGAGAATTTCTGCTTCTCACAGAGACAATGTGACTCTGCGCTTTACGATCACTACAAACCGCTCCTCTGTATTTGAAGAAGTGTTTATATACACTCCAGAAGCTTCTGCAGGGTAATGCTGGTTTTACCCAGAATCCACTGCAGTAGGAAATGGGAAAGGTAAATTTATAGGACCTCAGGCTCAGGACTGTGCTCTAATTCCCAGGAGCTCTCTTACTCCCCACTGAGACACTGGTGTGATCAGAAATAGCTCACACTCACACTCTCTAGCACCCCGGGATCAAAAAAGGATGGGCCAGAGACAAACTAAACAGGAGAAGGGGAGAAGGGTAAGGGGACCTCAGGTAGCCACAAGTCTGAGATAGGAACCATGTGAGAAGGCAGCCGTCTGGAATTAGAGTGTACAGTAAGATTGGGGATTTGTGTGAACTTAGCAAGCTGGACTGACTGTGTCAGTCGTCAGTAAGTCATGCAGAAGAAATGAGTAAAATTTCAGCACCTCTTTCAAATGCAAAACAGGCCACCTGTTATTTAAGCCAGCTGAGAAAAAGGTCATGGACAGTATTTTGGCTTATTGATCTGTATTCACTTTCTAACTTTCTCTTAGGAATTGCTTCACGCTTTCAAGGACAGGACTGAAGCAAAGGTGTGAATTATTCTTAGGTTCCCTGATTCTTGCAGAAAAAGACAA
The DNA here is from genome assembly GCF_014885135.2 of Alexandromys fortis. Lineage (NCBI taxonomy): Eukaryota > Metazoa > Chordata > Mammalia > Rodentia > Cricetidae > Alexandromys > Alexandromys fortis. Next base: position 8,646,694 of record NW_026067900.1, on the reverse strand, counting down.
TTAAAAGTACTTGCCATATAAGGCGAGGGAGCATTATCATCCGAAACACTGTAGAATGACACTTCCACCGGCAGAGTTAAGTGTGTGGGGCAGAAAGTACCACTGGCTCCGACCTCGGCAGTAAAGCCATCAACTATGCCGAGGGGGTCTAAACGGTAATTCAGAACAGATTCCTGGAAGACAAAGTAACAAGCTGTGTTTTAAAAAGATAGAAAAGTTAGTAATTAATTTCATTTTCTTTCTTTCTTTTCCAACATAGGGTTTCTCTGTGTAGCCCTGGCTGTCCTGAAACTTGTTCTGTAGACCAGGCTTTCCTGAAGTCAGAGGTCCACTTGCCTCTGTCTCCTGAGTGCTGGATTGAAGGCATGCACCACTACTGGCAAGCCTTAACTTTATTTTCTATTTAAGAAAATACTTGACTGTATTTTCTAGTTTCCATGATAGCATGCATTTGCTACATTTGGGAGGCTAAAGCAAGAGTATTGTGAGTAGCCACTTGGGAGCCAGACTGCGCTAGAGAGTAAGTTCAAGGCTAGGCTGGGTGACGTAGAGAGACCGGGTCTCAAGAAGAAAAATGATGGCTGTTATAATAAGTCACACTTGTAATCTCAGCACTTGGGTATCTGAGGCAACAGGATTTCTGAGTTCAAGGCTAGCCTAGGCTATGTTCAAAATAGGCCAGATTTTGAAACAAAACAAAACACTCTACCATAGAAGGTATTTGCCCCTGAGAGAGCCCCCTAGAAGGTGCTAGAAGGACTTAAACAGGCCACATATAGAAGTTGCATTAGAAAGCTAAGCCAAACGCTTGTCATATTGAAAAATTATTGCTTCTTTAAAAAATGCTGCTGTAGAATATATGGGGCTTTGTGAGAAAATATGCACTTGAGACACAACAGTACAGAAACCAGAGTGGAAGAGCTCTGCCTACTCATTTGGTGCTCACGCCCAGGGACCACCTCTGAGGGAGTCAGCGTTCTAGGCGCTCTCAAGCCCCTCACAAGCTTATGAGAACTGACCAATGAGCACATTATGGTGTGTGCAGAGCATCCCTTCAATTGGGTGATCACTTGAGAAGGGCAAGATAAGTAATTTCAAGGCTTTGGAGAAAGAGTCTAACATTTATTCCCTTTTCAGAAAGGGTGAAGACATAATAGTCCTAGTTTGGGGAACTTCAACCCCTAAAACAGTTTCAAAACAGCATTACCTCAAAACTTCCTAGGAGACTAAGACTTGTGATTGCTGGAGCACTCGAACTCAGAAAAGGTTTTCCATGAGCATCTGGGTCCTCTTCAATATTCAGATATGGTCGAGAGCTGTTTAAAAAAAAAAAAACAAGGAAAAAAGAACACATTAACTGCAATATTTTCTTATTTACATCTGTAAAAAGGAGTAAAAGCTGATTAGAATTAGAAATTCATTCAAACTACCATAATAAAATTAATGTTATCAAATTTTAAGACACAATTTGTAGTGAAATTTCATATTAAATATTCTGTTGCTAATATTTGGTAAAGAATACATACATACAAACATCATTCATGAAGAGTTTCAGGGTATAATTTATAATATATCGCAGAGCGGAAGCTACTGGAAATGTATGATATTCAGAATTTTACATCCATCTCACTTTCAGCTGAAAACAAGAATTCAAAGGCAAAATTATGTGACTGTAATTACAGGGCTGGAGATAGAGCCCAGAGAGTGGTAGAATGCTTAACTACTATATATGAGGTCCTCGGCTGGATCCCAGTGCTGACAAGGAAGGAAGAAGGGAGGGAGGCAATGTGGCTAGAAGACAGAGGTTAAGGAACAGAAATGAATGAATTGACTTCAGACCTTAAGCTGGTGTGTTTCTGGTTACAGTGACAATGAATGACTACGTCAAACCGTAAGCTGGTGTGTTTCTGGTTACGGCGACAATGAATGACTATGTCAAACCGTAAGCTGGTGTGTTTCTGGTTACGGTGACAAGAGCTCAGTGAGGCTCGCTGCGTGTGCAACATCATGATGAAAACAAGACTTCCTTTTTCTTTAATTAAAAAAATTTTTATTTTTATAAAGTTTATGTACAGAGGATGTTTTGTCTGTATGTACATCTGTGCACTACGTATGCCTCGTGTCTGTGGAGGCCATAAGAAGGTCAGATTACATCTGCAACTAGAGTTACATGTGGTTGCAAGCCACCATATGAGTGCTGGGAATTGAATCAGGGTCTTTACAAGAGCGGCCAGCGCTCTTAACCACTGAGCTGTCTCTCTAGTCGCCCCCCCCAAATATATATATATTTACTACACTTTGACTGAGAGTCAGCAGGTCTGCTGTGCCATTGTTTTACACACACACACACACACACACACTCTCTGAGTCGTTACCTTCTGGAGGACAAACTTCTCAGATGCAGCAGCGACGTGTCCAGATCAAAGCAACCCGACTGTGTTTTTCTTTGAGGAACCTAAAGGCAAAATAATTAGTTGTAATATTTAATGGACTACCTTTTAAATTAATAAAACACTCAGAAAATCCAAGTTAAGCATATTGTTGTTTTTTTAAGATTTCATTTATTATGTATATAGTGTTCTGCCTGCATGTATGCCTGCAGGCCAGAAGAGGACACCAGAACTCATTACAGATGGTTGTGAGCCACCATGTGGTTGCTGGGAATTGAACTCAGGACCTCTGGAAGAGCAGCCAGTGCTATTAACCACTGAGCCATCTCTCCAGCCAAAGCATATTGTTTAAATGACATTTATCTCCTGTTTTGTACATGTGTGGGTACATGCGTGCTAGGGCACACACGTAGAGGTCAGAGGACACACACAGAGTCAGTTCTCTCCTTCCATCATGTGGGCCCAAGAGATTGAATTTAGGTCATCTGACTTGGCAGCAAGCACCTTTATCTGCTGAGCCATCTCGCTGGCCCAAAGCATATCCTTAAAGTAATAAAAATTCACTAATTAACAGTTTACTTCAAATAATGAGGCTTACCACATATTTTTCTCTCATTCTCATTCTATTAACTAATATGGGAAAACCCCAGATACTCATAAAAGCACTTTGACTATGTTTTAAATGGAACTAGGATTTTCCCAAAACTAAAGCTTATGTGGTGTCTCTGTACAAGGACTCTTACTCGTGTGTGTGTGTGTGTGTGTGTGTTGTATGAATTTGTGTTCAAGTGCAAGCATGTGTTTACAGATATGCACGCGTGTGGAGGTCAGAAGTCAATGTCAGGCATCTTCTTCAGTCATTCTTTACCTCCCTTTATGAGTCAAGGTCTTTCACTGAACGTGGGGCTCACTGATGCTACTAGATTGGTGGTTAAACAAATGCCAGAGCTCCCCTCTCCCCTCGTCTCTGCCTCCCATCCCCAGGACTACAGACACATGCTATAGTGGGTGCTCTTGATGGGCACTGAGGATCAGAACTCAGCTCCTTAGGCTTGTGAGCTGAGCACTACCTACTGAACTATCTTTCCATCCCAGGACTTTTACTTGTATACCTTATATATCTGTGTACTTGGGGTATGTGCGCGTGTGTGTGTGCGTGTGTGCGCGTGTGTGTGTGTGTTTGTGTGTGTGTGTGTGTGTGGAGCCTGTACCACTTAAGAGCTTAAATTAAAAGGGGAAAAATGAGAGTGCTGGCATCCTATCCACTATAACAGTCCCAAGAAATGTAATACTTTTCAGAAAATGGCTTTAAAAAATAGTGCTCTGGATTTTCAATCACCAGCATACACTAAATTATATTTCTCGTAAACCACTTATCAAAGCACACTAAAAATGGAAGCTCTACTTAAGGGCAGATACAACATGAGAATTTTATCTGTTTTTGGAATTAATATAAGATATACATAAAAAAAATCTGATGTGCTGGTCTGAGAAGAAACAGATGAAATTATGGCTAGGAGAGATGGTAACCCAATAAACCGCATAGGTTGCTGAGGCAAGAGGACAGGAAGCTCAGGGCCAGAATGGAAAACTCTGGGAGACTCTGCCTCAAAGCCAACCATCCCAGACCACAAAAAACCATGGAAAAAGATTGGTAGGGCACTTTCCTAGCATTTGCTTATTCAAATGGGTTCAACCTTTTAATACCACTGAAAACATCTCTGAATCAAATGTGTCCCAGAGCCAGACCATATAAAACAAACCAACAAAAACAAATAAATAAGAACGAATCTGTACAATTCTCAGCCTGACTCATGCTTCAGAAAAGCTCTGGCTTCCTTTTCCTCTTCATTCTCCATGCTCTGCTGGACGCCATGAGAAGGTCACTTTGTTGTCTATGGCCCTTTCAAGGTTACCATTCCCTCCCCTTTCTGTCTGTCATGCTAGGTTCTTGCTAAATATCTGTCTTGCACCTACTAAACTTCCACTCAGCTCATTCCATTCTACTAGTTTATCCACACGAGTGCATGTGTGTATATGTGTGGGTGTACATGCATAGGTGTGTATATGCATGGTTGTGTGTGGAACACTTCAAGGAGAATAATTTCATATCCAGATGTCTTCTTTCAAACATAACCCCACCTTTTGGAGACAGGGCCTTACTTTCTAGCCCAGGATAGCCCTGACTTGCAGTCATCCAACCTCACCCTCCCAACTGGTGCTGGGATGGAACCCAGGGCCTCCTGCATCAGTTTGCTGTCTCTGAACAACAGCCCATGCCCTCCAAAGCAAGACTTTAACCTCTGCACTTGAAACTATGAAACTATTTGTACCAGTTTCTAGATAATATTGCTGCTGGTGCCAATATTTGCTGATACTAAAAAAAAATTTTTTTTGAGGAATTTCCATCAAGAAAAATGTATCTTTTAAAATTTTTTTCTTTTACACGTAATAACAATTAAAACGTTCAGCAAAAGAACTGGGAAAATTACAATACCAATGAAATACATTTTATTTTTGTTTCATTTATAGTCCTTCCCAATATAGCTATTAAATATAGTTTCAAAACCCACAAGGTTTTCTAACTGAAAATTTATTTCACAGGCTTTGAAACATTTCAATTAACGTTAGCTGAGGTGCTTGCGAGCATGCCAGCTGCCTGCAGGTGCTGGGCACGAGGGAACGTGGGGCACTTACGGGACTTGAGAGGAGAGGCAACCCTGTCTGAGGGTGAAAGGCTCTGGTTGATGTCCCATCCAAGGAATGAAAATTATGTTTTCTCCAGACGCTTGAATGTTTAAGTGTATCCCTCTGTTGGGAAAAGTACTAGATTTTAGTGGGAATATCCAAATAATGGCAAATTTGTAGATTCATTCCTAATGTAGTCTGAGGTACATACCCTTGGTGGGAAAACTGAAGATCCCTTTCCATTTTGTATGTATGAACATACAGCACAGAAAACAGTGTGTGGGCCTTTAATCCCAGCATTTGGGAGGCAGAGGCAGGCGGATCTCTGTGAGTTCGAGACCAGCCTGGTCTACAAGAGCTAGTTCCAGGACAGGCTCCAAAACCACAGAGAAACCCTGTCTCGAAAAACCAAAAAAAAAAAAAAAAGAAAACAGCGTGTGTTTTTATATGTATGAACATATACACATACACATCAGCACAGAAAACAGTGTGTTTTTATATGTATGAACATATACACATACACATCAGCACAGAAAACAGTGTTTGTTTTTGATATCATGCTTCAAAAGTTCTGAAGTGTGCCCAATGCAACTGTTTTACCAGCATGTTCACTCACAATCTAGCATCAACTGTTTTAACTTATGAAAAACAAAGCTGGAAAACAAAGTTAAGACTGTAAAGTATAAAACCATATCAGTAACAAGAGCCATTTTTAGGGGATTTAATTTGGTTTGACAAGTACAGAAATATAAAACAGGCTGGAGTGATGACTCAGCAATTAAGAGCATTTACTGCTCTTCCAGAGGACTCAAGTGTGGTCCCCAGCACCCACATGGTGGCTCACTATCATCTGTACCTTTAGTTACAGAGATCCAGTGCCTTCTTCCGGTCTCTGTCGACACCAGACACACATGTGGGCAAAATGCCTACAGACATAAAATAAAAGTAAAAAAAATCTTTCCTAAAAACTAGTCAGAGCACTACGTTTTTACTGAGTCAGGAAACAGGCAAAGTGGGAACAATGACATATGCTTGCCATCCAGTGGCTTACAAGGCTAAGGCAAGAGGACTGCTGAGCCCAGGGCATTCGAGCCCAGCCTGGGCAACCGCGTGAGAGTCTCACAAAGCAGGGGGACTTCTTACAAACTGGACAAATTTATATCCAAAGATCAGAAATTCACAAAAAATATATCAATGAAAACTAAAAAAAGACTGAGTTGGACCCAATTCTAACATTTCCCAGCTTAGTGACCAGGACATTATTTAGCCCTTCCGGCTTGTGGGAAAAGAAGAACGCCTGACCCAAGGAGAGGGAGGGTTTGGGTAGACAAACACACAGTGTGCTAGAGGCCCTGGAGCACATGGCAAGTGGGGCACAATTTTATGAAAAATAAACCCAGGAACAAACATGTCAGTGCTAGAGACAAAACAAAAAACATATCCAAATTACTCCTGAAGGGCCTGCTCACCTGACAGACCGGCCTTGAGCCCACATCTCTCTTCCCTGAGCTCTAAAGTCCTGGAACTGCAGGCATGCTCCCCTGTGCCTCTCCAGAAACATCTAGTGTTGTTAAGGCCACAGTAAGTCTTCGTGACCAATGCATTTAGGGTGTACTTTCCTACTTAAGCAGTATGTTAAAGGTTCATGCACTATAAAGAATGATTATCATTTTCAGAATTATATGGTTGATTTGGTGTGACTCAAGGACTAAGCTGTGAGGGGGGAAAACCAGGTACTAAGTCCTCTGATTAATCACTTAGTGGAACTCCTGCAGACAGCCTAACTCATTGCTGTGCAACATCTGTGCCAGGCCAGAGTGGCTTGAAAACATACCAAGCTGACAGGGGTATCTGATTCCTGGTTATTTTCTACCGATTGTTTACAATACTCAAATAAAAAGCCAAGAGGAAAATCCAAGTGAACTGAGGACTTGCACAACCCACAGATTTGTCCCTGACTCATATGAGGGAGCAGTAGAACCCTGGTTACAAGAAACCTGAAAAGGGGGTAAGGAGTGCACCAGGCACATCCAACACTTGGAACCTCAGTTTCCCCCACTGTTGTACCTGACCCTTGGCAAAGCGTCAAAAGGAACTGAGTGCTCTATAATCATGTGACATCACCAAGAGGAGGCTGTAAAGAATGTAGAAATCAACTGGGTTTTTTGTTTGTTTTTATAGACAGCACTCATTCCTGCATCCACAGGCCAAACATAAAGGCCAGGTTACATGGCCTTTAGACGGTGCTGAGGGTGGAAACGACAGACCTCACAGACCTGGGAAAACTGACTCTGGTAATTGCAGTTTTTAAAAAAGGGACCAAACACTGCATTTTAAACCATGAGATCCGTGATCTACTTCTGTTACCTAGACTGGGCTACTGGTGAGGATATTAATAGTTTTTTTGTAGAAGGCTTGCCATACCAGACTAGGTGTTCTACAGATAGCAAGCACCTTGGGGCCTTTGTAACCAGATCTCCTGTGACTAACAGTTAACAGCTAGTAGTTGAAAATTATGTTCGAAATATTACATGTTACCTACCAACATGTCTGCATTTTTCAGTCTTTCACCTGTAGACAAACAGTGCTTCACACTTTTCCTTTGAGGTTTTCCATCGACAGAATCTTCTTTTTCCTCCTGCTCAGTTTCCAGCTGGGCTGAGGCTGTACACCTGGAGCCTTCAGTACCATCACTGAGGTCATGTTCTGTGCTAAGCTGACTGCTCTGCTCACATGTCTTTGATCTTTGTGAGTCTTTATTTGAACAATTAGTTTTGTACTTACTGAAACAGTCAGACATTTCCAACACAGTAACTTTTATTTGTGAGTCAATACCATTTGAATCATCACATTGGAGTTGACTGAGAGATCCTGGGTTATAATTCTCGTTATTTATTTTCTCTGTACATTTATTTGTGCAAATCTGTTTGTCAATACTGTTGCAATGTGAACACTGTTTCTCAGTTTCATGGCTCATTTCATGTTCCTTAAATTGTGATTTACAAGGTGTACTTTCCAATCTACTAATCAAACCCATGTTACTTTCATTGCAGAGAGCCATATTAGAGGAAGTCAGTAAGCCAACAGCCTTGTTCTGTGCCACCTGCCCGTCGCTGTGGATGATGTCATCAGGATGCATCTGATGCTGAGTTCTTACTTCATGTGTCAGAGGCTTTTCTTGGGGACCATATGTGAAAGATCGGAAGCATTTACTAGGTTTTGGGCTTTTCCCATCCCCTCTGTCTCCCAGTAAGGATGCTTCTGCATGTGAAGCAGAAATAGAGGCATTCTCTCTGTTCTTCTTCAACAAGGTTTTGCCATCATATGAACTCCTGAACACTTTAGAAGGAATGGAATTGGAGTCATGCTTGCTGAATGCAGGCCGGGGAATGTGAGCTGTGGGGTCGATGTGTTCCAAGTGCTGTGCGATCCTGGCTATGACGTCCTGTCGCTCCTGGAGCAAAGAGCCAATTAGTGGGTTTGCCTCCCCAGCAGGCTGGCGAAGGTAAGGGCTGTGAGAGGTGCAGCTTTCTCCTTGCGTAGTTTCCGACTTCCCTCTCCCTTTCCCCTCACTGGTGTCTTCTGTGGTACTAATCTCTGGGCTCCCAAAAGATCCTTCTCTGCATCTCCTCACACTCTCACTGTCCTGGGAAATGCGGTGAAGCTTGGAGCTAAGTGAGGTGGACTCCTGGGTATTGAAGGGGTGTTCAGACATGCGAGAGGAGCTGGGGTCACAGTGAATCAGGTGCTGAGCAATCCTGGCAATGACTTTTTGTCGATCCTGAATCAAGGAGTCAATTAAAGGGTTAGGCTCCCCCACTGCCTGCCGGGAGCTCTGACAGCTGGAGACACTGGAATCAATCAAAGAGAGTGATTTCAAAGTTCTCACTGACGCCTCCTGTGACGACCTTACTTCTCCCGTGGTGCCACTGAAGCCCAGGACACTGTCTTGAGATGCCCCATGGTCAGACTTGCTGCCCGTGACTGGGCAGAGCCTGACATTTCTAATGGCTGCAGTGTACTCAGGAGTCACACCACTTCTTATATGCAGGGCACTCACGGGTGCTGCGGTCCATGTGTGTTTGCTGCACAGACTTTGGGAGCTGCTGGGACAACGGTGTTCTACTTCACCAGGGCCGCGGTGTTGATAGGCTTTTAGCTCCTGCTCTTGAATTCTCTTCTCATAAAGAATGTTAGTATGAATACTACAGGTCAAAACCGGATAATGAGCTTGTCTGGGCAGGGACTGAACGCTGACTTTCAAGGCCACGTTGTGAGAGACGTTGGGAACAGGAAACACGTGCTCAGTTGGAGTCTGTGAAAAACTCCACTGTAAGTCGACATCAGCAGCACTGATTCTAGGGCCAAACAACACAGGTCAGTCATAAGCAGCCCTCTGCCTCTGCACAACACTTTCAGGGGAAAAGGCAGCCAAGTGCTATTCACTAATTCCCACCAAGGTCCACATTCAGCACTTTACCATGCATGTCACTGCCAAAACCAACACACATGGCACAACAGAGTACTTGGTAAAGACAGTTCTTATTATTTTGTTCTTTAAGACAGTTTCATAGCTGGGCCGTGGTGGTGCACGCCTTTAATCCCAGCACTTGGGAGGCAGAGGCAGGTGAATCTCTGAATTTGAGGACAGCCTGGTCTACATAATGAGTTCCAGGACAGCTAGGGCTACACAGAGAAACTCTGTCCCCCAAAACAAAAATAAAAATAAAACAAACAAGACAGAGTTTCACTCTGTAGCCCAGGATGTCCCAGAATTTACTACACGGCACAGGTTGGTTTCAAACTTGCAATGATCCTACTTTAGCTGTCTGTGGGATTATGGGCATGAGGTACCATACCCAGCTGAGATATCTTTTTAAGAACTTAAACACTAAGAGCTCAGGAATATTATAATTTAATCATATTTACCAAAATAGAAAGGAAAAAGGACTTTGCATTTATTATTAAGTGGGTTCTGCTCATTTTAATTGAGCAAGATAATTTAGAAACTATTTAACCTGCATAAAAATATTAGTTGCTTTGCAGTCTGCATGTTTATGTACACATACAAATACACAATCACACACACATGCATACAGGAACCCACACACACATACACATGTACTTTTTTTTAAAAAGACAAGTTCTCACCATTTTGCTCAGGTTCAGACTCACTGCTCAACAATTCTCCTACCCCAGCATCCTCAGTAACTTGGTGATGTGGACACACAGTACTATGTCCAACAATGTTTATGTTTTAGATAGAAAATTCCCGTTCATCAAAAGAAGTAACAAACCCATGTGGCTTCTGTTTCTACTTTATCATGACATTAAGGCTGGACAGGCTTCCTAAAGTAAGCTTGAATGCTTTCAAAACATTTATTCTACACAAATTTAACCAAGCCATCTTAACGAGACTTAACAAGATTACCCATAATAATTCTCTTAACTTGTTTTGATAAAAACTTTTACTGATTTTCATTTAAAAATGAAGGAAATTCGCGTTTGACAGGTAAGACACCATTCAGTAAACTGGCCGTGAGTATGCACTGTCCCTCTTCTCCTAGACTTACCTGTAAAGGATATTTCGTGGAATAGCACCATGAGAAACACTCAGCCAAGCACTTAACTGAGAAAAAAATACAAACGACCGGACAGCCAGCAGAAGCGTCTTCTCTTCAACGAAGCAATCGCCACTCCTAAGGGGAAGAAGAAGGTACAGTCACAGGCCAGCAAATACAGAGTGACTGCTTTTGCCAGAGAAAAGTGGGGACAAGCGCCTCCTGGGATGTGTGCTCTGGGAGCACACACATGCACTTCCTAATGTCACTTGGTGTCAGAATGACTTAGTGAACACAATAAGTATCTCATCTTTACCACATGAAAAGAGGGAGTCAGAGACATGATGCGATATCACAGTAAGGTGCAAGAGGTCTTGGAAAACTTGAGACCAAGTTTAACAACTCACTGTCGGGGAACCGGCTCCAAGATCCACCTCTCCAGTAACAGTGCATCTTGCTTAATGGCGGGGTCATTCAGATCCGTCCCCTCTGCGCTAGGCCCCTCGTCGCTGTAGCAGCAGTCTGGCAGGAGCATTACTTCCACCATGATTGGAAGATTATTTTTCCACAACAGTGCGACCTCAGATCTGGTTCGTCTGGCTTGGCGACACTTAAGAGAAAATGAAAATAAACAAATGTCTCAACAACTGTCCTAATTTTGTATTTAAATTTCAAAACTCTAATTGTAGACATCTGCATAAGAAGCGTGACATGTGGTAGTGCTTGCTCAGGTTTGGCCGTCTCGTGTTCTTGTTAAATGCTGATCTGTGCAATGGGCTCACTGTAGAACATTTATGCTGTACATTTTCTTGGGAAGAGTAATTTTGCTCTATTTTATGGGAAAGAATAGCTACATACAAAGTCTGACAGGTCACTGAGTGTTCCCAGTGTGCCTAGTCAATTTTACCAGTTCACAGAAAAGATTCTGAAACCTAAAGACTAAAACATAAAAATTTATTTTCATTAAATAATCAAAAGAAACATTTTTTTTAAAGTTTGTATTTTTAAGTTTAAAAATTAGAATGCTGGAGAGACGGCTCAGCATTTGAGAGCACTGGCTGTTCTTCAGTGGACCCACGTTCAATTCCCAGCACCCACATGATGACTCACAACTATCTGTAATTCCAGTTCCAGGGATCTGATGCTCTCTTCTGGCTTCCATGGGCATCTGGCATTCAAGTGGTATAGAATACATGCAGTCAAAACACTCATATTTACTAAACAAAATTAAAAAAAAAAAAGTAAGCCAGGAAGTGGTGGTGCATGCCTTTAATTCCAGCACTGGGAAGGCAGAGGCAAGTGGACCTCTGAGTTTGAGGCCAGCCTGCTGTACAGAGTGAGTTCCAGAACATCCAGGACTACCCAGAGAAACCCTGTCTCAAAATAACAATAACAACAACAACAACAACAAGAAATTTAAAGTTCAAGAATATATTTAAGAAATAATTGAGAAAAATTAAAAAAATATGTACTACTTATGGAAATGTTTTAACATTTTAAAAAAATATTGATAACAAAAATTATTACTATTGAAAATACACAGGGGAGGAGCAGGAGAGATGGCTCAATGGTTAAGAGCACTGACTGCCCTTCCAGAGGAATCAGGTCCAATTCCCAGCACCCACATGACAGACAGCTCACAGCTGTCTGTAACTCCAGTTCTAGGGGACCCCAAACCCTCACCCTGACATACATGCAAAGCACTACTGCACTTAAAATAAAAATAAATAAATAAATTTTTAAAAGAAAAACATACAGAGGAAATAGGTAATGTAGGAAAACCATCCTAACATTAGGAACATTAGGTCAGGGTAAGACTCTCCAAGAGGAGAGAAGGGAATCCTGCAATGCAATGAAGATTGGCCAGTCTCCCTTTCCCTCAGTGAGGTCACCTACAGCACTTTCAACGACCACCTGAATACAAACACCACTGTGACAGAATGGTAGGGCTGAAAAAATTGGAAGAGGTTTACACAAAGGACACACCCCAACAGCAACGGAGCCCGGTCCTCACCTGGGCCAGCTTATCGCTGCACTCATGCCTGGCTGTTCCTGGAAAGCGAGACTGCGCTGGAGGGCAGTGGAAACTCTCTGCACGGCCCTTCACAGAGCACTCAGGTGTCCGTCCTTCTGTTATCAGCAAGGCCAGAGAGACCAAGAACTCCTCTGCGTCATATTCAAAATACTCATCCAGGGCATCTGGCATTTTAAAAAAGGAAAGTTTTTTTAAAATTAAAAATTGCATTAAAAATTCCATCACTTGAATTAATCACATTTTTGTACAGTATTACTGTTTATGTATCTATCCTTGTGGGGCTGAACCCAGGAACATACACAGACTAGACTAGGGCTTTGCCATGCTTACAAGTACTCTACAACTGAGCTATAATCCTCCTTCATTAATTTTTAATTAATTGATTGTAGATAGGGTCTCATGCAGCCCAGGCTGGCCTTGAATTCACAAGTGGTAGAGGTTGGTCTTAAACTCCTAACCTCTGCCTCTTTTTGTTTGTTTATTTTGAGACAGGATTTCTCTGGGTATCCTTGGCTGTCCTGAAACTCACTCTAGACCAGGTTGACCCCGAACTCACAGAGACCTGTCTGCCTCTGACTCCTAAGTGCTGGGATTAAAAGGTGTGCATCACCACTTTCTGGCCTGGCTCTGGCTCTTATGAGCTGAGATTACAGGTGTGCAGCTCCAGTCTTGGCTACTCTAATTTACTCTGTCCCTGTTTTACTTTTTTTTTTTTTTTTTTTTTTTTTGGTTTTTCGAGACAGGGTTTCTCTGTGGTTTTGGAGCCTGTCCTGGAACTAGCTCTTGTAGACCAGGCTGGTCTCGAACTCACAGAGATCCGCCTGCCTCTGCCCCCTGAGTGCTGGGATTAAAGGCATGCGCCACCACCGCCCGGCCCCTGAGATACACTTCTAACCCTAAAGTAGTACTCAATGGGAACTCATGTGAGCTGGGTGCAATGGTACATGTCAGCATGCACTCAGAAGTCTAAGATGGAGGACTTCTGTATGTTGTGGCCAGCCTAGACTACCCAATAAGTTATAGGCTACTAATGGTTATAGCAAGACCTCTGTCCCAAAAAACCAAAAACTAACCCCTCCAAATGCAAAACCCAAACTACTGCCTCCAACAACAAATACCGTCTCTAATTAAGGGTAGTAGCCTAGGTCTAAATTCCCCGCTCTGGGATTTTACTCTGCGCTATGAGTGGCAAGAAATCTTTCTATTACCTTGGCAGGCTGTAGAAATAAGTCAAACAGCATGTGCAACAACAGCCTAGCAGCCCTGGGAAGGACACTCCTCCTCCATCGCCCTGCAAAACTAGGTGGGGTTTTCAAGGATGTGCATTGCAGGTATTGGTGTAGTCAGAGGCTCTGCTCACCCTGCGTCTCTCAAGAAGCATGGCTGCGATCTCTCCAAGTTTTTTTCCAAGCTATTTCTGCCTCCCCTTTATTTTCTTGTTGGTTCATTAAGTTAAGTTTCTGGTTGTTTTTTTTTTTTTTTTTTAAGATAAATTCTAATTTACCACAGGCAGGCCCCAGATTCACTACATAGTCAAAGCTATCCTTAACCTTCTGATCTTCCTGCCTTTACTTCTCAAATGCTGAAGCACACCCAGCTCCACTGCTTCTGAAGAGCAGAGATTCACAAACTCTCAGGGTTGAAAGAATCTTGAGGAAGTCTAATTCGACCACTCCCAACAGCCTTCAAATACTGGGCTGGCAACTGTCACACCTAGTGGTGAGGGAGCCTATTTCATCTCTGGATCTTCCCAAGCAGCTAGAGCTTTCACTATGCCTAAGTTGCTTACTTTCCTAGTTGAAGTGGACTGAAGTCCAGAGCTTCAAGAACATGCCTCTCCCAAGTCCCAGCCTAGCCCCAGATCCCAGACAGACTGCAAGCACAGGTCACAGAAACAAGGAACCTGTGCCCTGTTCCATCTCCTACCCCAGTACAGATCTATCCTACTGCAAACCTCCTCCATGATAATCCTTAGGGTACGAAGGTTCTGTTATTCCTCTTCTTCACTGATTGGCTTCCTAATTAATCCACTTATAACCCTTCAAGCTTAATACTATGGTCAAAGCTGTCACACAGAGCCAGCTGTTCTAACTGGACAATGTGACAGGTACTCTGCTGTGGATGCTGCCCGAGTCCTAGGTCAACTCAGCTTTTACAGCTTCCTGCATGGCCTCTCCACCCCAGACAAATTCCTGTCTACAGAGTTTTTGTCCTTTCCATTCTCCTTCCAACCCACCAGGCATGCCTTTGCCCTCTCCTTTTCACCTGCCACAGCTTCTGAGACCTCCTCATCTTGCCTCGAAAGGCCTCTATTCCACATGCTCTCTACACTGACCTCCTATTGAATTCCTTCCCTGTCCACAGCTGCACAAGCCTAGAGCCATGAGCACATGGGTACATCCACATGGGTTCACGTCATCCATTTTCCATGGATGGACAGATTATTTCAGACAATCTTCTCCAAAACTTGGGGCACTAACCACTAATGTGACCAGGAGAAAAGGAAGGCTGAAGAAGCCAAGCGTCACTACAGCTGAACTCAGATAACTGTCCTGATAGCTCTGTAACACCAGGAATCTTCCACTTCTTCACACTGAGAGTCTCAACACTTCATCCCTGAAACCTGCGGAAATGTGAAACAAAGAACCAACCACCCACAGTTGTGCTCTACCCTCCCCATGCACATCATATATATGCACACACACACATGTCCATACACACTCCATGTATACACACAAAACTAGTGTTTTCTTTAAAAACGTAAAAAATTTAAATCTTCAATAAATTGATTATAAGAAACGCCAGTAACAAACCTATCATGGATTAACTTGGTTTTTGTTTCAGACTTTTTCTTTAAAGATTTGATTTGTAAATTAAGTACATATGTGTGTATCTGCATGTGGAAATGTGCAGGTGAGTGCTGGTACCTTCAGAACCCAGAAGAGGAAGTTGGCTCCACTGGAGTTGGGTGAGTGGCCCAACATGGGTGCTAGGAACTGAACTCTGGTCCTCTGAACTGCAGAGCCACCTTCCTAGCCCCATATCCAACTTCTTTAATTCACTTTCCCCTTATTTAATTTAAGTAAATAGTGGCCACCATTGTGGAAATTTGATCCAACATAATCATTTATCCTGTACAGAGATGTCTGTTGAGGAAGTTAGGAATGGATGGAATGGAAGGAGGAGTAGATGTAGAGATCCCATCCAGGGAAGTTGTTACTTCATCAAATCTGTAATGTCATTAATTTTATTGTATTATTTTTTATTGTTGTGAAGAGACACCTTGACCACAGCTACTCTTATAAAGAAAATATTTAATTGGGGTAGCTCGCTTACAGTTTCAGAGGCATGGTCCATTATCATCATGGTGGGAAGCATGGCAGCATGTAGGGAGATGTAGCTGAGAGTCCTACATCTTGGAGGCAACAGGAAGTCAACTGAGACACTGGGTGGTATCCTGAGCACCTCATAACCTGTCCCTACTGACACACTTTCTGCAACAAGGTCATATCCAATCCAATGAAGCCACACTTCCTAATAGTGCCACTCCCTATGAGATTATGGGTGCCAAATACATTCAAACTACCACACAACTATTTATTATTTTCCATTTAAGAAAAAAAAAGGCCTGCCAATTAAACTATTATGTTCCATCAAGTATTCATTTAGCAAGCGGAAGATGTACGCCTGTTAAAAACCAACCAAGTGTAGAAACATAAAGTGATGGTATTTATCCGATTCTTGTTTACATGCCATAGAACATGTCTGGCCAAAACAAAAGTAAGCAAATTCTACTGGTTAATATTGGTTGTCACCAAGAATGATGACAAATTATGATGTCATGGTTATGATCATATTAACAAACAGCCTGAGTCTTGACTGTACTTTGAGCTATGTAAGCTAAGAAAATAGATTTTATCTATTTAAAGCTTATTTTCCTGAGAAAGATGGAGACAATATATAGCTTATAGCATCGTTCACTTCAAAGGTAAAGCGCATTGTCTGAACATGCTTATGGTATAAATGCTATTACGTAAGATGATTCTTATCTTAATGAGATTTAAGAGGTAACTTCAAAAGTTTGAAATTTTGTGTTTTGAGTTTTAACTACACATGGAACAAACTGGAAATCTTTGAAAAACAAAAATAGTGGATGGGAATGGAGCTCAGTGGCATAGTTTATGATTCATATGCAAGGCCCCGCATCTAATTCTGAGAGCCCAAACAAAAACACAATTACAAAATAATACTAGGACTCCACTTAAGACCAAGCATTATATCTGTTTTTCAAGCACTGTATCTTTAAGAAAGGATTCCTAGGAAATTTCAAAGTGCAGCCACTGCGGATAATGTTTAGCGATTCAGAACTCCTGTTCTTATTTTTTTTAACTTGTGTGTGTGTGTGTGTGTGTGTGCGTGTGTGTGCGTGTGGTGTGTGAGTGTGGTGTTCACAAAGGCAAGAAGAGGGCATCATATCTCCTGGAATGTAAGATATAGGTCATTATGAACTTCCCCACATGGGTGCTAGGAACCAAACGTCTGACCTCTGAAAGAGAATCAAGTACTCGACTACTGGGCTATCTCTTCAACCCCAGGGACTCCCTGCTCTTTTTGTTTGTTTGTTTGTTTTTGAGACAGAGTTTCTGTGCAGCCTTGGCTATCCTGGAACTCAATCTGTATATCAGGCTGCATTTGAATTCATATTTGCCGGCCTCTGCCAGCCTCCCTGCTCTTAACAGAACCTTGAAACCAGGTAATAAGAAGAGAGTGAGCACTAAGCAAGGAAGACTCAGAGGGGCCAGAAGGAGTTATGTCATAATGGGAGCACCATCTGTATGCAAGAGTCTTGTGTCAGCTGTAGTCACAAACTGCATAGATCAACCAATAACACATAAGTGAGGAATGGGTTTGGTTGTGGGATATTTGTACACTGTGAAGATGTACTGCTGTGATTGGTGTAATAAAAAGATGAACAATCAGTAGTTATGTAGGAGATATAGGCAAGACTTGAAGGCAGAGAGAAATTGCAAGAAGGAATCTAGATATATAATTTCACCAGCAGACTTAGAGCAAGTTGGATATGCTGTACTAAGAAGACATATCTGAGCCACATGGCAGAATGTAGATTAAAAGAATATGGGTTAATTATTAATTGGGAAAAGTTTAAGCTAAAGTAAAACTTTTAAAAATTAATAATAAGTTTCTGGGTCATTATTTTGGGTTAGTCCAACAAAGATAGTCCAACAATAAAGATGGATTCCTTCGAAAGTAATATAGGTCAGATCTTATTGGGGGAGACCTCCTAAAAATCTTGGCTACAAACATGAAGAAAAACAAACAAGAAACCAACAAAAATACAATACAGGTGATATATATGCTAATTCCTCGACATAGGAACAGAACACATAGGGTGTCTGGATCCTGTATGATGCTTTATTGACTTTAAATTTTTTAAATACTAATGAGCAAAAAACAACAGCTTCTGAGAGACTCTGGATTATGGAAACTGCTAAATTAAACCAACCTATAGATTTTAATAATGTCTTAACTTCTGAATGCAAGTCAGAAAATATGCTGCATTGGGGAAGAGGTTTTACTTTTGTTTCTATAGGAAACAAACTATTAATTTCTTCAAAATTAATAAAGATCAGATTGATGGGGGAGACCTGAAAATCTTGGCTACAAACATGAAGAAAAAGCAAGAAAGACTACAAGACAACTGATTCCTCAGCATAGAAACAGCTCTGAGACATGATAAACCTTGTTGGCTATTCAAAAATTAGAATTACAAGCCGGGCGGTGGTGGTGCACGCCTTTAATCCCAGCACTCGGGAGGCACAGGCAGACGGATCTCTGTGAGTTCGAGACCAGCCTGGTCTACAGAGCTAGTTCCAGGACAGGCTCCAAAGCCACAGAGAAACCCTGTCTCGAAAAAAGAAAATTAGAATTACATGCTATACTTTCATAGGGCATGGATAGAGATCTGGTTATACAGTCCAAATGAACATATAAAGTTGACAGGTGCCTTTTACCTGCCCAAACATAAAACAAGAAAATCATCTTTAGCTGGCTTGTATACTATACACTGCACATTCCATACTTGTGTTAATACAGATATGTATTTTACCACTAAAAGTCTGTGGGTTTTAAAAGAAAATGACCAAACGCCAATGAAATCAAGTAGCCTTGGTGATCCAGCCTCTCAAAATGCCTCTGTTGTGGTTCCCTCACAGCTGAGATGGTCCATCCTCACAGACTACTCCAGTTACAACTTCAGATGAGCTCTACACTTTCTCATCACAGAGACTAAACAAAAAATAATAGAGCCAACTTTCCAAGGATTTGACCATTATCCCAATTATCTCAGGTCCCTAAAGATGCCTTCACCCACAGACAACAGAAAGCAGTCTAGAGAACATGATACCCACATTCCCAAAGGTGGAGTGGGTGGCTTTTGGTTATTCAATGGATTATGTATGTTTATAATCATTTAAGGGGGTTGGTTACAAGTTGTTGTTGGTCACAGTCAGATAGAAAGCTGAGCAAAGGAGATTAGATTCAGGGACTTCATTCTGGGAAAAAAAAAAAGGAGGATATAGAAATGATAGGCTAGAAGGGTAGATTACTGAATCTATGTTAAACTAAAAAGCAACTATAAATCTCAAATATTTAACACTGGTATGGTTTTTTACATTGATACAAATTTAAGGTTATTTTGTTATAATTATATATAATATAATATTTTGTTATAATATNAATATAAAGCAAATGTATATATGCTTCTACTCTTGTTTAGGTATTTTACCTATGCAGTTAAAAATATAATATATATACTTAAGAAATACAGGTTAGTTGTTAGTCACATTTTCATGGTTAAACTGGTATACTTTAGATAGCTAAGTGATCTTCAAACACTTCAGAGACCTACAGAATATAGAATTTGAGATGCTTTAATAACATAAGGCTTACTATGAAAGTGAGACATGTCTGCTCCTGGCAACATAAATTTACTTCAAAAAAGGGCGATTGGCATTGAAGAACACCCAGATGGAGATGGCCTTCATTGTGGCAAAGTTAGCCATTGTGCAAGAAACTGCACTTGCCTTGATTATTGACAATGTTGTTCAAATTAGACAAGCAGGATACCAGCTCCATGGACAGAGGTAATTAAAATATAGGTTGTGACATGTGCAAGGTGTCATGGTGACTTGGAAGACTAAGAGTTGACATTGCTCTAAGCAAATATCAAGATACACAGCATCACAAATACTACCAACTCTGAAAGACCTGGCCCCTAACACTGAACCAACCACTGAGCTCATATATCAGTAACTTTATAACTGTAACACGTCACAATGACATAGTGTATTGGTTCTGTAATTTGATTGGCTTTAAAATTGTTAAAGGGTCACCTCTTCTGGCCCTTCAGCATCTGCAAACCTAAAAGCCTAGTTCCAGACCCATGACCCACAAGAACTCTCTTTGTGTGAGAGCCATTGTTCCTTATTAAGTTTAGTTACCAAAGAAGCCTCTCTTTCTACCAAGCTGAAACCATTAGAGAAAACCAAGACTGTACACAATGCAGAAAACAACAGTTCATAGTGAGCCCAGCCCTGGTGGGTATACCTCCATCCTGGCTTCTGCATCTATGGCTCAAGGAACATTAAAGAAGAGGGAACAGAAAATTTGTAAGAGCCAGGATACCAAGAAGTCTGTTGTGAAACAGCCTCTCCTACAAACGACTGCATAAAGAGGACCAGGACAACGGCAGTTATCAGTAAACATGTTACTGCAGAAGGGGGGAAATCCCATAGGATCCACCATTAGACATTTTAAAAGCTACAGGCAACTAACAACTGCTGGAAGAGGGAGAATGAGCCCCTTGATGGGTTGTCCACTGCAAAGTGATCAGCCTTGAAACCACACACACACACACACACACACACACACACACACACACACACACACAAATGGACTCAGCAGGTTGAATTTCTATATATTTGTGCACACGCACACATATGTAACAAAATCAAGTTGAGAAGGGGATGTGAGAGAGATTCCAGAGCGGTGGCGGGGAAGGGTTAGTGGGAGAGCGGGGCAATATAATTCTATTTCAATTCAAGCATATTAAAATGCTGAAATCTTTGGCTTTATATTTTATGAGGACTATGTATGAGAATATAATTTTTTTACTGAGTTATTTTTCTACATTGTAATTAAAAATAACTTATGCAAGCCATTTCAATTTAATGGTTTTATCCTTAGGCAGTTTTGAGAGGCCTGAAAGATACTGAGTAGGTTCTAATCTCATTTTTTAAGTTATGAGAATGTCTTCAATGTTTTATAAAACATTGAAGACATTCTCTCCTTTTTACCTTGAAGTCAATAAAAGTTGTACTTTGCCTTCCTAAACACATGACAGATTTCTTAAAATACTCTGAATGCTTGTGTCCTCTGAAAGTCTTCACTGAAACTAGCACCCAAAATGATGGTAGCCAGAGTTGGGACTCTGGGAGCACCCAAAGGAGCCTGTTTGTCCCTTTACTTGAGGATATAACAGGAAGGCTTGTCTCTGAAGCAGAGGTGAGCCTTTTACAGACCTAAATCTGCTGGTGCCTAGATCTTTGGACTTCCCAGCATCCAGAACCGTAAGCAACACATCTCTCTTTGTCATATATTACTTAGTTTAGTGCATTTTGTTATAGCTGCCGAGATGAAATGAGACAGTTCCTAAAAGCAAGCCAACTTCCTTTTATTTATTAATTCTCCCTGATAAAACATTAAAGAAGTTCAAAAAAAATTCACGATGGTGGCGCAAACCTTTAATCCCAGCACTTGGGAGGCAGAGGCAGGCAGATCTCTGTCCTGGTTTACAAGAGCAAGTTCTAGGACGGGCTCCAAAACTACAGAGAAACCCTGTCTCGAAAAACCAAAATAAATAAATTAAATTAAATAAAGAAGTTCCAGAGGAAGTCTAGACAGGTTATGTAAGCTCCTTCAAAATACACAGGAAATGCCTCCAACAGCACATCTCAGTCCCATTTCAGTACTCGGGTCTCCAGTCAACAAAGCCCCACAGAAGTGAATGCAGACCACACTACTTACTAATTTTCTGTCTTTAACAACCCTATCAGAGCTGGTTCGGCTGCAGTCTCCAAGGCTCAAGGACTTTGTACTGCGTTGATTCTAAATGTATTTTTTTTTTTTAGAAAGGAATCAACTTTATACCACTGAAAGTATTTCACTAGCAGTAAAGAAAAGGAAACAAGATTTTCCTGTCCCATCTACACTAAATGTGATTCTGACATGAACATGACATGCTGCTGAGACAGATCCAGGGGAGGAAATGGAAAAGCAAAGTACAAACCATGATCCTTCATTTTGAAAATGCATGCAACATGTGTGCATTTGCTCTACTCCATTATTTATAAGAACAAAATAACATCCTAAACTCAGGAGCAATGGAGAGGCCATTTACTTTATATAATATTCTAATTATGGTTGCTCAATTTGACAAAAATAAAACTTGCCCAACTACATTTGAACTTCAGTACAGGATATACTTGTACTACAAAATTACTCATTCATCTGAAACTTTGATTTAAATGAGGCACCATATTTAAAAAACAACACTGCTGATCAAGTCTACATTACTATTTCTAATGTTTGAGCATCTAGGATTGTTGAGCCTTATTTATCTACACAGTGCCCCAACACTAACGGAAGTACCTAGAATATACATTTACTTCCTACAATGTGCAGCTGAATAAGCAAGGCTGGAAGTGTGGCTCAGAAACACAGCATGTGCTCAGCATGCACAAGGCCCTGGGTCCTTTCTCTAGCACCCAAATGATAAAACTGCTTCAAAAGCATGTCAACACAAGTACATTCCTACACAGCGAACTATGCTACCGCTAGCATCATTATCTCTACAGATGCACAGCCACTGCTCTGTAGGGACAGAGGAAGCTGATGACATAAATACAGGACGGTCCTCTTTCTGGTTTTAGGAGTTATAAGGCATACAAAATCATTTGCGTTTATGTGGCTAAAAAGTGGCTAGAAATATTGGAGGTACATAAATCACACCGCTGTCACCATTTAGTGGTGTGGGAGGTCCTTCGATCTCTGTGTTGCTTTTATTGGTTAATGAATAAAGAACTGCTTTGAGCCTGTGGCAGGGAAGAACAGAACTAGGCAGGGAAAGCTAGGCTGTATGCTGGGAGAAAGAAGGGTGGAATCAGAGAGAGGCCATGGAGCTGCTGGAAATAGACAGATAGACGCTGTGAACTTTACCCGGTAAGCCATAGCCATGTGGTGATATACAGATAAACAGAAATGGGTTAAATTAATATAAGAGTTAGCCAATAAGAAGCTCGAGCTAATGGGCCAAGCTTGCAAATTTTCAGGATTAAGAGTCTATATACTAAAGATGTTACTATTTTGCTTCCTAAGCAAAAGTACAGGACTACAAAAAGAAGTATTAGGCTGGACAGAGGAACCCAAATATTAATTAATACAGTTTCTGTGTGATTATTTTGGGTCGAAGTTAGTCGGGCAGCCAGAAACCAACAAGTGGCTTCTTCCAACAATTTAGCCCCAAGAAACAGAAAAAAGTAAAAAGGAGTCAGCTCTATTTGATGAGATGCTGTCTTGTTTTAGTTTTGTTTCAAACATTATGTAGCATTTTTGTAATGTCTTAAAACAAATCTTAACAAGCTGGGGCATGGTAAAAATCAAACAAACACATGTGCAGACCTATCTGATTCTACGTCTTTCAAAGACACAGACAAGATTTACGAAAACAACAACAGAAATCTAAAACAATACAGATTTTTACATTTTGCTAAAGGTATTTTAAAAAAGAATCTTATTTAGCAAAATGCATGATGAAGTTCACTCAGTTAAAAAGAAATACAATTTCATATTTCTTATTTTTTGAATAATGCCTAAAGATATGTTAAGCATGGTAGATCATATCTGTAATCCCAGCACTTGGGAAAGACCAGGAATTCAAGGCCAGCCTAGATGCATAGTGAGTTTTGGGTTAGCCTAGGCTATATGAGATTGTCATAAAAATAAAAGAGTAGTATTAAGGATAATATAAAAAAATGAAAATAACATAAGCTTGCAAATTTTCAGGATTAAGAGTCTATATACTAAAGATGTTACTATTTTGCTTCCTAAGCAAAAGTACAGGACTACAAAAATAAGTATTAGGCTGGACAGTGGCAAACGCCTTTAATCCCAGCACTTGGGAGGCAGAAGTAAGTGGATCTCTGTGAGTTCAAGGCCAGCTTGGTCTATAGAGCTAGTTCCTGGACAGGCTCCAAAGCTACAGAGAAACCCTGTCTCAAAAAACAAACAAAAACAAACAAACAGAAAAAAGACAGAAAGAAAAAAGTGAGGTGTTTTAAATTTCACTTTCATCATAATTTCATAAATAAAAAGATACTTTAGAATAGATGCTAGGAGGCAGAATCATGATGGGCTGGCCTGTCTCTGCTCTGGATATCTGCCATCCCTCAGTAAAAGCACAGACAGGCTTGAGGTTGGCAGTAACCAGGAGCTTCAGCACAGCATTACTGCGGGGTCCTTCTGCTTCCCCACATCCCTCCCCCCAAAGTCACGAGACCTGTGCTCCACAAGATGGAAAACAATGGAGACACGGGTCAGAAGTGTGGAAGAAAGTTTTCTGGGACTGGGAGATGGTTCTGTGGTTAAAAGCACTGACTGTTCTTTCAGATGACCCAGGTTCAATCCACGGCACCCACATGGCGCCTCACAACTGTTGGAAGTTCCAGGGATACAAGGCCCTCTTCTGGCTTAATCAGCACCAGGCATGCATGTGGTGCACGCATGCAGGCAAACTACCCCTACACATAAAATAAAAATTTAAAAACAACAGGTTTTCTAAAAGAAGATGAGACATTACAGCAGCATTTGGAAGGAGGAACCACAGCTTCCTCCAGTGAGACTACCTGAGTCAGAATGTGCCATCTACTGGCCATTCCCTTCCTCGAGGGATTCACTCATCCCTCTTTATACACCGCTACAGAGATCAATCATTTAGGATGCAACATTTTAGCTTAACTATCAGCTTCTTTTTAAAAAGTGTCACCTTATTATCAGGTTGGTAAGAACAGAAGCCATACTTTCTTCAGCTCTCATCTTCAAATGCCATGCCAAGCACCCCAGCTTCCCTTTAGAGTGGCAAAGGCCAGAGATGGGATCCTTTGCTAAATACAATAATCAAGCTGTGGGGTTTACTGCCACAGCAACACTTTTAATTAATGTTTTATTGGATCGCAGTGGTCATTATCATCAGCTTCAGGCAGTCAAGCACAGACTGTTTCTTAGGGCCAGATTAAACTGGTTTGAGGCCAGCCAATCAAATGTGCACAGTTTTTATAATTAAGCAGTTATTTGCTGCTCATTAGCCCCAAATTTATCTTGAAGATAGTGTGCCAATATGCTTAAAGTCCACATTCCACTTCCATACTTGGCTCTTCCTCCCTAAATTAAAGAAAATATTTTTTGATAGAGTCTCATATCACTAAAGCTGGTCTTAAATTGGCTGTGTGGCTGATAATGACCTTGGAACTCCCCCCATCCTTCTGCCACCATCTTCAAAGTGCTGGGATTACAGGTGTGTGACACCTTACCTGGCTTCTTCCTAAATTCTGACAGCCAAGAAACACATCTTTAGGTCAGTATTTGTAGTTGTACCATATCTTGAAATTCATAGATCTCTTAAAAAAAAAAAAAAAACCCACAAGACAACCAAGCAACAAAAGCTAAACAAACAACCAAAAACAGAAGCCGAATAAAAGCAGCATTTCCCGTCCTGTTTTCAGGTCACGGAACAGCTCAGGAAATGCTGCTCCAGAGCCACTTGTCAGACCCTGCAGTCCCGGAGTCTCCAGGCCCTAGCGAAGGTCAAACCCTCTGCCCCTTAGCCCAGGCTGACAATAAAGGTGTGTGAAACTGGACGGGCCTTCCAGTTTCAGTCCTTGCAGTCAGCAGCACCATTCCATCTGTTGTTTGTAATACCACTTTGGTCACAGGCACAGGTTGACCCTAAGTCTATCCTACCACAACAAACTAAAAATAATCACAGGGGTGCTAGCTGGATGGAAGCCTTGTCCCAACCACAGCTGCATTTTGAGACTTGAAACCTAAGAATGATACACACTTCATTTCCATCTTTGTCCCCAGTTTGCCATGTGTTTTACAGTCTGATTGTTCTATTTCCAGCAATTCCTTATCTCTGACCCATGGACATTTCCAGGACAGCTGGATGCTGGAAGCCCAGTAACAGGGCATGGGGTGAAAAATCCAAACCCCAACCTATTCTTTTATTTACTTAGTGTTTTGTTTTGAGACAGGATCTGTGTATCCCTGGCTGGCCTGGAATTCTTCGTGTAGATCAGGTTGGCTTCAGACTGGGATCTATCTGCCTGCCTCTGCCTCTGGAGTGCTGGGATCAAATGTGTGCACCACCAAGCCCAGGACATGCACCTCATTCTCCTTCGCTCAGTCAGTCACCTCAGTCACTGAACTGCTCATTCCTAGTACCACCTCCTGAAGGTCTCAGGAGCTACACCATGGAGACCTGGGTATTCCAGACGGTAATTCATCTTCTTGCGCACCTGAAGAGCACACCCATTCTTCAGCACCCTCGTCCTGCTTTCCTTGAGATACCACTTGAACTTATTACTGGGTCCCTATAACTATAGCTAGAGATCAAAACAACAATCACCTTCTAGAAGCCATGGGGGCTTAGATCTCACCATTTGTGAGAGCCTCTTAAGACACCCACTGGGAACTCTACAGTCAAGCTCTCACAGCAGGTAGAGGGGATCAAGCTGGGTTTAACTTATTTACTTTATGTGTATTGGTGTGGAAGTGTCAGATCTCCTGGAACTGGGGTTATAGATAGTTGAGAGCTGCCATGTGGGTGCTGGGAATTGAACTCAGGACCTTTGGAAGAGCAGCCAGTGCTCTTAACCACTGAGCCATCTCTCCAGCCTCCATCAAGCTGGGTTTAAAAGGTGCAAGCAGATGTTCCCTTTATATTTCCTAACATAATTTTTTGAAGGGAAAATGCACCATATTCTACACGTCAAAAAATATGCTATGGACTGGGTGTGGTAGCTCTCACCTATAATCCTAGTACTTTGGAAGGTGAGACAGGAGGATGACTTGCTTAAGGGTAGTTTGGACTATATAGTGAGATCTGCCTGAAAAGAGGAAGGGTGGGTATAAAACAATTAGAAGATCTCCATTTCAGCTCATGAACACTACTAACCTTCTTTGGGTCTCCCCATCATCTGAAGCCTATATCCTCTTCTGCAGCTCCGTCTTTGGAAGACCCCACTGCAATGTGCTTTTCCTTCCTAAACTCAGCATGAATAAAACACATCTTTAGTTGAAACTCCATGGAAAAAAAAAACAATAAGCTGTGTATGTGTGTGTGCGTGTACATGATGTATGTATGTATGTATGTATGTATGTGTGTGTGTGTGTACATGTGTGTGTATAAATGTGCCTGAGTGCATGCGCATGTGAATCGTACAGAGGATGACCTTATGGAGTTAAGTTGTTTTACTTGGGTTCTGGATATTAAACTTGGGTTTTTAGGGTTGTACCACAAGCCCTTTACCTGCTGATCCCACTTGCTGGCTGAGATGTGTTCAGCAGAAACAGGTTCTTGAATGAATACTCAGTGTCGGTTCTAGGTTTGTTTTCTTATTTTCAGCTTCTTTCTGATTTAAGTGATAAAAAGTTTCTCATTTGCCTTCCCATATAATGATTTTCATTATCCTTACAACCTTCGTAGTTTAATAGCCAACTACTTTCTAATCTATCAATATAGATGCCCTTAAATGGGGAAAAGGAGCATTTATTTTTAAAATAAGCAAACTGCCTTGGGCAATTGTTGCGGGAGGTCCTTCCGCCCCTCAAACCAATAGCTGCTGTGATACCAGCCCATTGGGGCGTGGTCTCTCTCCCTTTAAAAAAAGTGGCTATTTCCTCTGCTCGCTCTCTTCACGTCCTGCTCCGCCGGAGACTAGACTCCTTTCCTGGTTGTGCAGATGGCTGTTGTCTGGGACGGTGATCTGTAAGTTTTCCCCTTTAAATAAATAAGACCCTATTAATCATAACTCCAAACTGGTGTGGCCTTGTTCGTGACTTACGCCTTCAGGCAATCACTCATGAAGTCTCTAACACAAGAGTCAAAGGTATCCAAATCCATAAAAAAAAAACAAGAGATGAGAGAGAGATTCCTAGGCCTGGGCAATCTTTTACAGGACTGCAAATAAACATTATATAATCTACTGAATGCTCACATAAGGAATTGGGGGTAACCAAGTCTCTAGAAAAGCCTTCTGAACTCAATCTGAAGAATTAGCTCAAAGATTGGAGTGGAAACAAGGAACTTAATGTTTAGGTGTGAAAAACTATCAGCAAAACTCAGCTCTTCAGAAAGCAGAAACAATGCCAAGCAGTGGTGGCACACTCCTTTATCCCAGCATTGCAGAGGCAAAGGCAGGCGGATCTCTGTGAGTTTGAGGCCAGCCTCGTCTACAGAGCCAGTTCCAGGAGGGTTGAACAAGACACCATCACAACCTCCAAGGGAGGGGTGGAGCAGGACTCCTTTACACCTTCAAGGAGAGTGCCATCTGCAAGGATGGAAAGGGGGTCTCATTTGTGATATGGTGAGAGTTAATAGTGAAACAGAGGGACCTGGATTCATCAGAGGAAGCTGTCACTCTCAGGGAATCCACTGGTATCCTAGAGGATACAGTTTTGCCTCCTTATAATTTGGGCTGCAGAACTATGCTTTCATCTATGTCCGAGATGTCTGCACTGGGGGCCATGCAGCTTTGGTTCACTGCCGTCTTCCTTGCCTAAGCCCACTTCACATCACTTCTCTGTGTTCCTTGAAAAGCATCAGCCTTAAGACATCGCTCTTTCAGACTGAAATGCCTCAAGGAGAAGGTATCCTTTCCACTGTCCTTTGTGGAAAGGCCCGCACTGTCTGGTATTATCATTCCACAGCCCACGCAGAAAGCACTTGGAGGCAGTTGCTGAGAGAACACTGTCACAGTAGAAAGCCAGTGCCCCTCGTTCAGAACCACATGCTCTAGATTTAGCTGAGTGCTCAGAGAAGAGTCTGTGCTAAAAAGGTAACCATCTACTATTCTTGTGCTGTTTTGTTTTGTTCCAGCCTTACTAATCCCTGATAACTGGCACATAACTTTCCAAAATTATCCTTAAGCCTAACCTAATTTAGTCTTGCATTTTACCTCATGGGAATATGATTACAGGCTGGTCCCCAAAACACACTCAGTCCTTTCAACATTCATCCCTCTGCCACATGTGTGACCCTTCACTCCTTAGCGCTCTCAGCATTCACATTTTCCACTGAGTGTGTGTTTATATGTGTGAAACCTAAAACTCCTAGGGAAATAAAAAAAGATAATGGGATACAGACATGCTTCTAATTGCCAGACAAAGCAGTGGCAGCTCAGCTGGACTGTCTTAAAGATGGAGGAAGCTGACAGTCAGTGGACCTCCATTTCTAGAACAGGACCATGTCTGCAGAGTCCAGGTAGCTTCGGGTGTCCAGAAATTCCAGCCTGTGCCTCAGAGTGAGTTCCAGACTGGTCTTTCTGTGCCTGGCTCTTTGCCACAGCCCATTCAGAATGCAGAAGTCAATGCAGACACTGGGCTTCATCAGGACAACCTTCAAAAGCAGTCGTGTAAAGGATACACTCTGGTACACGTCACCATCTCCTTTGAGGATCCAAAATCCACGCAGGTGTTCAAAACCTAATGTTTTTCTCACATGCATGTCCTGAAATCTTTACTCTGTCTGTCTTAAGCCTGAATTTTGTGTCTGTGTGCATGTGTGTATATGATGTACATGTATGTATGTATATGTGCACGTGTGTGTACCTTTTGTAAGTGTAGGAGTACCACACCATAGCATGCACGTGGAGGTCAGAGGTCAACTTCAGGTGTCAGTCTCAGCTCCCAAGTTTCCCTTTTGTTGTCTGTTACTGCTGCATAGGCCTTGCTAGCTGGTTCAAGAATCTACCTCTTATCACAAGGGTTGTATACATGCATTACCATGCCCAGCTTTTCACAGGTTCTGAGAACTAAGACTCAGGTGTCAATATTTGAGTGGCAATAGCTTTACTACTCTTTGAAACATCTTCCTCAGCTTTGTTTCAGTTTTTGAAGACAGAGTCTCATGTCATTCAGGCTGATCATGAATTCAATATGTGGACAAAGATGACTTTCGGGCTGGAGAGATGGCTCAGTGGTTAAGAGCATTGCCTGCTCTTCCAAAGGTCATGAGTTCAATTCCCAGCAACCACATGGTGGCTCACAACCATCTGTAATGAGATCTGGTGCCCTCTTCTGGTCTGCAGACATACACACAGACAGAATATTGTATACATAATAAATAAAATTAAAAAAAAAGAACTTTCAACTCCTGTCTCTACGTCCAGGTGCTAAGATTATAACTGTATATCGCTCATGCCTCACTTCTATTGTTTTGTTTTGTTCTTTAAGATGGGGTCTTGTTAAGAAGCCCTAGAAGGCCTGGTACTAACAATATAGCTTAGGCTAGCTTTGAACTTGTGGTAATTCTACTGCCTCAAACTCTTAAAGGCTGTGTTATTTTTTTATTAAATGCAAAATAATCCCTGGGCCTGACCCAGACAGCATACTAGCAGAACCACCGTACCGGCTGACAGCAAGAAGATCGGGTCTGATAGGAGGTCATCAGCTGCCTTTTTTAATTTGCTTGCTTTTTAGCCCTCAACTAACTGCGTGGTCTTCAACAGGTGTAAAGACTAACTGATGTTTATGTGGGGACCAAATCATCTCAGAACTAGGGCTGGGTGCAGCTCAGTGGGGGAGTGTTTGCCTTGCAAATATGAGGCCCTGGTTATGACCCTCACACACACACAAACCTTAGTATTAAAAGAAAGCATAAAAGTCAGGATGGGATCCAGACTAAATCTTGCTCATAACACAATAAAATTATCATAACTCAAAACAGCGAAAATACTGCGATCATTAGAAACTTTGTGAATGAATTAAAGTGACCTTTTAAAAGAGTGTTTTCTGAAAATTTTCACTTTGAAGTTTGAGTTTTCAAAGTGTAGCTTCATAATAGCTGAAATTCTATTCTGGAAATTTTTGCACTCTGGGACAATTCGTATTCATCTCATTTGTGAGCTCCACTTCCCGGCTCCTAGACAGCTGGCAAGGGTGGCAATGATAAGGTTGTCCTGCTAGGTTCCTGCTGGCAAGCCCCAGGGAGAAACTAGTTACTACCCAGAGACTTGACTCCGAGGTCATTCGCAGGGTGGGGCGTGCCCAGCCCAGCCCACAGAAGACTGTTTTGAACACAGTCTTTCTTTTCCTTCCCTGGCTTCCCTCACTCTCTAGGCCCACTGTCTGCAGTTAGCTGCTGTCTGACAGCCATCCTCTCTGACTCCCTTTTCTGAGTCAATCCTCGTGTCTCTTTACATAGCTTGACACAGCTCACAAAATTGAGAAATGTATATCTATAAATGTGAATCTTGGGACAAAGTCTTAAAAACTTCAACTTAAAATCTACATAATACCGAGAAAATTTAACACATTCACATTTGGGGATTTGCGTTGGCCTTCACTGAGTGTTTAACTGGGTCATTAACCTGGGTACTTCTGTACATTTTTTCATTGAGACCTCAACACACCCTGAAATCACTACACTGAAGAAGAGCCAGGGTCCGTGGTCCTCCGAGGCACAACTCAGATCCCAAGTCTCCACAGGAAAACAGGCCAAATCATTAGTATTATTGTTATCACTATTTGAGACACTGTCTCACTGTGTGTCCCAGGCTGGGGTTGAATTCACAATCCTCCTGCTTCGGCCAACAGAGGTTCCAGGCTTGGCCCACAATGCCCAGTTTCCAACCTCAATCTTAATGCCAAGTATACTTAACAATACAAGTTGGGGATGGGGCATGTATAACCAGCTGCCTCAGTTCCCTCTTGTACCACACAGGAAACTCTAGCAAATCTGAGGTCTGACTGGTTATTTTTTACATGCTATCTTGACTAGTTCCTGTACTTTGTAATTTTATTGTCCCAATGTGCACCATTATTTCCTCTGATGGCTCAGAATCTCTGAATAAGAACAAGAAGGTAATAATTCCAGCTTCCCTGCCAACAGTCCTCTGCTGCCAGTTTCGTAACAGTCTTGGCACAAAGGATTATATAACCAGACCCAATTAATATCACTAACAGGTAGATTTTCCCATCACCAGTCTTTGACTTTCCACAGTGACATCTGAAGGCTAAAATAAGACACACTCTGTTCTTACAAAAGCATCAAGTCTATATACCAGCACAATGATGTGTGAAATTGCCCAGCAACAGCCTGGGAGCTGCCATGCTGGAGGCTAGCCCTTGTTAGGGGAGGCTGAGGCAGGATGGTCACCTGAGCTCAAGAGTTCATCCAACTGGATATGAGACACTGTCTCAAAGAAAACAAATGGAAAAAGCAGAGAGAGGGGGGGGAAGAAGAGGGAATAAAATAGCTGACCAAAAGAAAGAAAAGTTATGATCCATCTGCCCCACCTAGCTGACTATGTAAACTAATCTTTCCTATACTCAGGCTACAGACAAGCAGGGAGTTTCTGCAGGGGAAAGCTCAAGGTTCTTTCATGCAGCATTTAGGGGGACACTTACAGGACAAGGAAGCAAACATCTATGGTGACACCTACAGTAGCAATGATTCCACAGGCCTAGACTGAAAAGCCACTGCTGCCAGACTGGTACTCATTCTGGTCCCAAAAGTTTAAACAACAGACCTTAGTTAGGAACCTCGCTGGAGAAGAGGCTCAGTGGCAGCACACTTACCTAGTTTGTCCACTTGGCCTAAGCCCCAGCACCACCTACAACATTCCTCCTTCCAATACAGGGCAGAATTTAGGACTAGGAAATGAGATGTATTTACAGAACACAGCTTACGGATTTCAAAACATACAGGCAAATTCTACATCACTGTACCTGATAAATAGAACTGCATTTGCTTCAATAAAGCAAAGTGCAAAGGCATATAGTCAATTTATAGATCTGATGCAGAAGGCAGGGGAATTTCTACCATCAATAAACCAGGAGTTAAACTAGATAGCACCGCTACTCTAACCACTGGTTTACAGCTGTCCGTCATCCCAAGATTCTGACAGCCAACAGGATTCCCAGTGCTCTTATACAGAAAACATCTTCAGATGCTCAGCAAGGACACAGAGGAAGGCTCTGCCAAGAATATCCCTGCTGGATACAGCAAAGCCTGTGTGACCAGTGAGTGTGCTCAGCTCTATCTGCAGCTCTGTGTTCTCCCATCCTTCACAGCATATGAAAACAGCCTGCACCTAGATTCAATTAGTTCTTCTGAAGTAAACCAAAGGGAACTGGAGAGCAAAACATTTTAAGTAAAGCTCTGGGTTGTGATTATGTAACTTAGACAATAAAATTAGCAGTTGATGAGAATGAGTTCAAAAAGAGAAGACAGCAGATTGACTCCACGTGGTCATTTTCTTCTTTTTTAAACACAGGGTCTGGCTCTGTAGCCCAGGCTGGCCTCTAATTTGTGATCCTCTTGCCTCAGCTTTTCAAGGGCTGGGATTACTGGAGTGTGCCACCAGACCCAGCAAGATTTAACCCTGACACAAATAAATGGACTGTTAAAAATAAATAACAAAGGACACAAAAGCACGAGCATATTTTAAGTTGTTTACAAAGGAAAGAAACATCTTTTCCTCACTTATCAAAAATGCTGACATTGGTTGCTATGACTTTCTAATTACAAGGACTTTTTGAAAAGAACAAAAAACAATCCTATTCCAAAGAATGTTTATAAAGATTAAAAAGTTCAGACACAAGTCTCAAAGTGAATTGAAAAGGAATGACTTACACAACCACATAAAAGAAAATGTGATGGTTGACAAGGTAGCTCAGAGACACAGTGCTTGCTTAGTATGGACAAGGCCTGAATCTGATCCCTGGTACCACAAAATAAGAGCAAAACCACAACCAAAGCCTGTACTAGTTATGGGTCAACAATGTTCATAAATAGGAAACAAGCTAATTGTTCTGTTTTACTTTAATTAGCTAAAGAATCATCAACTGTATCAATTATATAAATTCTGATTTATAGTATTTAATTAAAAAACTGAAGCCAGGGAGTGGTGGCACAGGCCTTTAATCTCAGCTCAGCTCTCAGGAGGCAGAGGCATAAGGATCTCTAAGTTCGAGGCCATTTTGGTCTACAGAGTGAGTTCCAAGGACAGCCAGGGCTACAGAGAAACCCTGTGTCACATGCACAAAAAAAAAAAGGGGAGGGGGGAGAAAAAGAAAATAAAGGACGGAAACAACCAAAACCCCTCATTATATAGGCCAGCATTTTCAGACCTCAAACAAACTGTACCTTATAACCTATTCAATTACTAAAT
Source organism: Alexandromys fortis (assembly GCF_014885135.2). Taxonomy (NCBI): domain Eukaryota; kingdom Metazoa; phylum Chordata; class Mammalia; order Rodentia; family Cricetidae; genus Alexandromys; species Alexandromys fortis. Next base: position 8,612,490 of record NW_026067900.1, on the reverse strand, counting down.
CAGTGTTGTTTAATTAATAATTTTTTAATACTTGCAATTAGCTCACCAGGTGTAGAATTAAGTATTTAATTAAAGTTAGGAGACTAACTTTAGTCTTAAAATACTATTGTAAATAAACATTTGTAGGTTGGCTTCAAAATCTCTTGCTCTATTTTCTAGATAGACATTTAACTGATTTTGTGGTGAATCACATCATCGTATCCTATCTGAACTGCACAAAACTGGTCAAGAGCCCTAGAAATTAAAAGCCTGCTTAATTCTGGAGAGCATTTTTCATAAGTGCATATGGGCAGTATGGATCCCTTCCTGTCAAAAACCACTAAGCTAATCCCTGACAGTTTTGATCTCACTCAGAAATAATTAATTCAACTAAACCTACATAACAGATTTTCCAAACATTCCTTGGCAGCTTTTGTTTTAAAATGCATTCTGTGCGCGCAGCCAGGACTCTGGCTAACTGCGCTCCCTCTTCCATGTTCTCATTTCCATCATGTTTCCCCATTAAAGTGAGCACACTGTATGGATCTGGTTTCTTTTCTTCCCACTCATTGTTCAGATTAGCATTTTAATAATCATTCAGGCAATGCAGTTCAAAGAAAACAGGCTATCCGCAGCAAAGAACAATTCCCTATGTCCCATGACTCTCAAAGTCCAATCATATCCCTGGACCTGTTTATTAAAAATCCACATAAAGCATTCGTACAATCAACAACCACCCCAAACTGGACGCTTGACAACACAGCCACTGAAAACACCTCATTACACACCTTGTCTTCGGAGCCCTTTGTTCCCACTGAAAACCATCCTGGAAGCCTCCAGCTGTCAGTTGCTACACTGTCAGCCACGGAGGGATCCAGCTGTCAGCAGTGGTGGAAAGCACGGGAGCGGAGCGGAGCGCAGCACTTCCCGGTGCAGGCTCCTCACAAAGGCAGAGTAGGGCGCACATAGCAACAGTGCACTCAGCTGATTGGATGCAGGCTGTGCTCAACCTCACTCCTGGGTCGGCTTGCTCGCTCACAGGGCTTCCTGTCTACTTGGCAGCACTGTCATGTTTTCTTTGCTCCTCTTAAGAACTCAGCTGTGTTTAGGCAACTTGAAAGGGAGGAACAGTGAACTGACAATGACCAGCACAGGGCCCTAACACGTGTACTTCTAATTGCTCTTAAAAGACCAGAAGTGTGTAAGATAAAATTGATCGTTACTGTTGTACATGAAACCAAGAACAAAGCAGGGAAGGGAGGGGAAACATTTATTACCTCCCACTTCAAGTAAATCGTGTTCTCACTCAAGTGAAACCCACAAACAACATGTAAAGACAGAAATAGTAACCACGTGAAGGCAGCATTGACCTTCAGTATCTGCCTACTACTATCAGCAAACTCCTAGAAAGACACCACCAGAGAGGCACTCAACTGGCAGGCAGGGTCTGTCTGTCTGACCTCACAAATCCCAGTGCCTTACGAGGTTAGCAGGTCGCAGAGTAAGAGTCAAAAGGGAAAAGTCACAGATGCTTACTGAGATCTTACAATGTAGGAATTCCAGCATAAGGTCTCGTTACATGAAGCAAGGCACATAATCTAAATTCATTTACCTTTATCTCAGAATTACCTGGACATGGGAAGGTATTGATATTTTTCAAATTTCATGTATACTAGCCCATATTGTCTCCATGAACATCAACAGCAAAAAAACACCTCCCCAGCTTGGATTTTAATTTTTTTTTAGTGGCATTGGTTATTGAACCTAGGGCCTTGTGCTCTCCAGGTCGCTAAGTCACACCCCAAGCCCCTGTAAGAACCTGGGAGACTCAACTCTAGTATTAAGGACAAATAGGAAGAATCACAAATGTTTCTATTTCAGAAATGCTTTTCTGAACATCTGTCTCATCAAGCAGGGCATAGAGCTCTGAATGCTAAAGCAGTGGAACCTTTATGAGTTCTTGGTGGCAGCTCTGAGAGATCTGTAGAGCAGCCACAGCAATCTGCTTGTTACTGGGAGCTTTGTTTACCTCAAGTGTCCTAGGTGGAGGGAGTACAGGACGATGGAAATACTGGCCACTAAGCACCGGGTGAGCACCACAGGGCTATTTTTACACGAGAGGCCACAAACAGCACGAGAGTTTCATAACAGCCCCAGAATCCACAGGATTACCACCCCAAGGAAGCGTCTAGATCCGGGGGGTTTGTAACACACAAGTAAACACACCCAGAGTTAACTCTAACCCTACTGCTGGCTGCTCCACCAGGCAGCAGGAGGCTCCCAACTGCCAGGAGGGACTGGGTAGGGGTATGCTGAGAACACAGAATGAGCCTGTGACTTGATGCAGGTAACTCAAGGAATGCTACCATAGAGAAGGCAGAGTTTTAAAGTCAGACCAAATGGTTCAAAACATGAATCTTCTATTGACTCACAGTAAGAGTGAGAAGTACTAAGTAAGTCATTAAAAACTTCCCTGGTTCAAGACTAGCCTCAGGACCCCTAAGTACTGGACCTAGTATACTGCTGCTGACGGGGTTTCCTCCGCCACACTGCATGCTCTTCAGATGGCAGTACCACATTGCATGTCACGACTGCTAACCCAGCACCATGCCAACTTAATCCCACATAATTTAATTTTATTCCCAAACTACTGAAGATGAATAGAACACAAATGAATAGAGGGTATTATTTCCACTGCTCAAATAAGAAAACTGGTTCGTGGAAGGGAATCACATTAAAAATCTGGTTTAATAAATTTGTATTCCAACTCAACTTTTTCCTATCTTTCAAAAAAGAGAAGACGACATAAAACACAGCTGAGCATGGTGGAACACAATTGCAACATTTGCATTCTAGAGGCTGAGGCAGGAGGATTACAATATCCAGGTCATCTCGGGTTATGTAGTGTAGACTCTGTCTTGGAAATAAACACAATACTAATAGTTCCTAGATAGAATGGGAACACTTCCTTTCATTTATGCTGTTGAGCTCTGCGGTTAACAGCTTATGCTGAGTGCTTACTGATACTAGAGTATGGCTCAACAGCATAAAGAAAGAATTTCCAGGCCAGGTGTAGTGCACACCTATAATCCCAGCACTTAGGTAGCAGAGGCAAGAAGAATCAGATTTTGAGACCAGTCTGGGCTACATAATGATACTCTGTTTCAAATACAAAAATACATATATACTAAGCAAGAAAAAAAGAACTCAGAAAATACATTAAAATTATTTAGTCACTCCGGGCGGTGGTGGTGGCGCACGCCTTTAATCTCAGCACTCGGGAGGCAGAGGCAGGTGGATCTCTGTTTTGAAGCCAGTCTGGTCTACAAGAGCTAGTTGCAGGACAGGCACCAAAGCTACAGAGAAACCTTGTCTCAAAAAACCAAATAAAAAATTATTTAGTCAGGATGTAATTATAAATTAATAACCTAAAGCATACCACATTGAAAAATAAAAACCAATCAGGAAAAGTTTGTTTAGTAGAATGCTCCCCCGTGCTGCTGGTTTCCAGTATTTTGAAAAGCACCCTCCATCTTTCTGAAAAAGTCTTGCTTTTCCCTGGGTTGCTGACCTTAGTAAACAAAGCGATGACAGATATGCTTGGCAGCACAGCCTCAGCTCTGCAGATCTCCATCTGTAGGCCAAAAGTCTAGACACAGATGCTACACAAGGGCTGGCTGCTGTCCTTAGTCTCTGCCCCACCACACACACACTTAGTACGCACTCTACATGGCCCAGTTCAGGAAGTTACTTCTGTTATCCTGATGCAAGGAAACTGGCAGGAAAGCTCATCTTTTATAATGGTTTTTTTTTTTTCATTTTTTGAACATGAGAATTTATTTACAATGAGAAATGACAACAGAATGTGACAAAGTCAAAAGCTGAGAAATATTACATGTATCACTATAATGGGTTTTAAAACAATATATTTATTCCAAATAGAAAATGGAAGAACTTCAAAAGTCAACTTTTTAGATTGTTTTAGATTATCTATGTTTCCTTGTAGCAGAAATAACTGCTAAGATACTTAAGGTACAAGCTTTGACACTTCCTGAACAAAAAGGGCCTTTCAAAAGTACCTGTCAAGCAATGTGGGTATGTTCAGTAACTACCATGGATACATACACACTGGGGAGCCACTACATAGGAGCCGCCACCCAACTTGCTACATATCCACCTCCTCTCACTCTCAGGCAGTTGTTAGTGAACACCTGAGAAAACTGACTTGCTACTGCCCAAGTAACAAGAACCAAGTGGACAAAACTAAGGTTCAAATGTAGTTCTTCCTGTAAGAGCTCAGACACAGCTGTCCTTCTCAGAAGCTATGTGTGAGGGGAAACAGACAGACACTGGGGACTGAACTGAGGGCCTTGAACATGCTGGACAAGTGCATTATCACAGAAATACATCTACAGCGTTTTTCCCTCTTTCTTTCTTTCTTCCTTTCTTTCTTTCTTTCTTTCTTTCTTTCTTTCTTTCTTTCTTTCTTTCTTTCTTTCTTTCTGTCCTTTTTTTTTCCCCTTCACTGAGTCTTGCTATGTAACCCTGGCTGACCTCAAACGCACTGTGTAGCCAAGGTGGCCTTGAGTTTATAGTGACCCTTTGGCCTCAGTCCTGCAAGTGCTGGGATAGCAGCTGCTCGCCACCATACCTACACTTTGCCAATTTTTTACTTATTTAAATTGAGACAGGGTCTCAAAACCTTGCTTGCCTTCCCTGACCCAGAATTCACTGTAGTGCACAGGCAGACCTTGAACTTGGGCTTCCCTGCATGATGAGCAGCTATGATTACAGGCCTGTGCCACCACACTGGACCAATGCTTCTTATATACATCCATCCATCTCCATCCATAAGGCAAATACAGACTCACACAAGAATAAGATTTAAACACGGAAAGTGTCTAAATTGAGAGAAAACATTAATGTTTTCTATCTTCTAGCTAGTATCTGCCACTACAGCCCACAACATGCGAAAGCTGCAATCAGGCTGGGACACACCTCAGTAGCAGAGTGCTCCTAGGAGGATAAATGCAAAACCAAAACAAACCATCTATCTGTAAAGCAACATTCGTTATGCAGGAAGCCTGGAAGCAGCAAGGCCATGAGGTGGACAACAAAAGGATCAAGCTGGAAAGCTTGTCAATTCATGACAGAGGTCACTCGCTCAGTCCAAGGGAAGTGAAGCAAGTGAAAATGGACAGTGACCTGGGAGCCACAGACCGAAGACTTAAACTTGGCTTCCAACCAGTTCTGTGAATGAAGTGCAGCTTTGAAATGCTCCAAGAGTACACGGGGAAGGCCAAATGAGACAAAGCTGTGAAGGCTGCCAGGTGCGCCAAGCAAGACTAGGCTCTAACTTCCCAGGGTGGACTTCCAAGACAAAAGCCCAGGTGGGAAGTGCAGGCACCTTCACATGAACTCTAACCTCACTGCAAAGATCACTCAGGGTGGAGGCTCTCTGTCCTAGCAAAAGCTCCCTGAGCTTATTTATTCATGAAGTGAGAATAAAGATTTCTCCAGTGCCACAAACCATCTAGCCCAGCACTTGGCCTTCAAGCAATTCAAAAATATAAGACTCTTCTTGGACAGGGAGACACAGCTCAGTAGCAGTCAGTGCTTGTACAATGCCCTCAGCTGGATTCCCAGAACCAGCTAAATATTTTAAGTTTCTTTACTTTTGGATACATGAGGTCCAGGCTATAACAAAGAAATTCAGAGCACTCCCAACATCTCCTCACATGTATACACAGAGAGAGATACAGAGATAGACAGACACACACACACACAGAGCAATACAGATAAATAATAAAGAGATGAAACTGATCTTCACTGCCAAAGGTCTCTATTCTTAATTTTGACATTTCTTGCCATTTAACACGATAATTAAGTTGCAAGAAAGATAACAAAATAGTTAAAATTTAACATGGTTAACGGTTATAGACACAGCTATGCCCTTTTGAAAATTAAAAACAGAGTATTATGCTGGTGGGATGGCCTAGGGATAAATGAAGATGTTAGCCACATTCATTTCCTCTCCCATGAATGCCAAACAAGAAGTCTGTATTTGCTGAGATGGTTTGGGTGGCAAAAGAGCACCCAGAATGCTTTGTTATTAACAGTCAAAAGCGTTTTTGATATAAATTATAAGACTCAAAGGAGCCTAATTGGATCCTCATCTGTGCAGAGGTCTGGGTTACGGTGACCTAGATGGGGGGCAGAAGCAGAGCCTTGTTTACAAGACCTACGATCCTGGAGGGAAGAAAATGTTCTAGCTGTCCTTTTGGCACCACTCATACTACATTGTTTAAAATGAGCTAGAACAGGGGTTATTTTAATCTAAGCTACTGGGCAAACACTTTGTCTAATAATATCTGCACACATTAGTCACATATAATAAGCATCAGAATCAGGTGTAAAAATTCATTTTAATACCCTATAGCACATGGCTAATTTCAGCATTATTACATAAAGTGTGTGTCGAGGTGCACATGGATCTCCCCTTATTTCCTCACAGATGCACTCTGGGTTTGCTAACACCCTGTTCTTGCAAAGCATGCTACTTTCAAGTCAGCTAGAACCAATACTTTTTATTCTTATAACTCGATGTTTTCCTGAAAGCTTTTCCCATGGTGCTAAAAGCCCATAATTACCTATTCTTCTGTTCCTGAAATAGTATTTTGAAGATTAAGAGGCTGACTAAAGAAACTAAAGCAGTTGGTGAGTGACAACTCCAACTTCTATGCCTGTCATTGATATATTTACTGTCACCTCTATTAACAGGGGCTGTTGTCAGTGACAGATTCTGTGTTATATTCTGGAGAAGTTTAGCAAAAAACAAGTAAGGTGAACAGTTACACAGACCTAGTCAACCTAGTGTGGTGACACACACTTGTAATCCCAGCACTAGAACACCCTGAGACAGGAAGATAGGGCAGGCAGTCTGAGGTCAGCCTGGGTTACACAAAAAGATTCTCTCAAAAAACAGGGATGGGAGCCGGGCGATGGTGGCACACGCCTTTAATCCCAGCACTAGGGAGGCAGAGGCAGGCGGATCTCTGTGAGTTCGGACTAGCCTGGTCTACAGAGCTACTTCCAGCTTCCAGGACAGGCTCCAAAGCCACAGAGAAACCTGTCTTGAAAAACCAAAAAACAGGGATGGGGACATCACTGAATAGTAAAGGACTTTCCTAACATGCACAAGGCTCTGGGTTCCACCCACAGCACAGCGCTGCACTAAATTTTAGTTAACTAATTAAACACAGAGAGGGAGAGAGAGAGAGAGAAAGAGAGAGCGAGCAGGTAGTAAAATTAAAGTGTTGAAAAACAACAAAGAAACCAAAATTGTCATTTAAAAAAGAAAAAAAAATATCTATTTTTCTTTTATTTATGTGTGTAGTGTTGATGCCCTCAGAGGCCCAATGAGGTGGCCAGATCCCCAGGAGCTGGAAATACAGGCGGCTATGAGGCTGGCATAGGAGCTGGGAATAAGAAACAGGTACTCTGCTATTAAGTCACTGAGACATCTCTCTAGCTCCATTTCTTTTTAATAAATAAGGAAAAGGAGAACATTAGCCACCGATGCATGCAGGAAAACTGACACATGACGTTGGCAGAAGGGAGAAGGTTATCTCAGGGCCGCAATGTCAACTACCACTGAAATTATTTCAATATACTCTATGAAGGTATGCTAATCTTTTCATTTTATTTTTTAAGGTACCATATGAAACCCAAGCACAACAACACATATCTGTAATCCTAGGACTTAGGAGGTAGAGCTAGAACTATCAGCAGTTTAAGGCCTGTGAGGGCCCACAGATCTAAGTCATGTGGCTTATGACAAAGGCCATCCTCAGCTCTGTAGGGAGTTCAAGGCCAACGTAGGCGATGTGAGATCCTTCCAAAACACACCAAGGCAAACCAAACTCTTTACGGCATCCTGCTTATTCTTGTCTACTCATCTCCAAGGTGCCGTTGTTGACTAAGCAAGAGATGGGCAAGAGACTGGTTTATAAACACTCTCTAAAGCCTATTCTGAGGCAGGAAGAAGAGACACAGTCAAGGGCTTGGATGCACCCTCTTCCCTTGGAGAATAAAAACTCAAGTGAGCAGTCAGGTTAAGGCACAAAAAAGTGTAGTCAGTACCTGGTCTTCCTTCAGTTCCAAGAGGAGGCCAGGCTCTTCCTAAATTTAGTGTCTTTGTATAAGACACCTTGCCCTGGAACATTCTGCCCCGACTCCCTGCACAGCTGACTCCCTCTTGTCCTCTGTTCTCTTTCTCGGAGGTCTTAATCACTTTCTCTCTGATCTCAGCCTCTCTTTTGACCTTTGTAGGTTTCTGTCAGAGCACCTGGAAGATGTGTTCAACCTATGTATTGAAGAAATGCTAGCATTCACAGCAATAAGCAGCACTGTAAATTGTTTAGAATCAAGTTGTAGACTCAATACTTTCCACAGCTCACCTCTGCTGACTGCTGCAACAGCCCTCTGCACAGGTCCTACAACAAACGCTGTGCAGCTAGGAAACCGGGGCCAGCTTTTACAGCTGGATAGGTGAATACTTTTCTCCAAGCCTTGTCTTCCCTACCACTTGCCTCTCTCCCTCTGTCCCTTCCTTCTTTTTTTCTTAGAACTCACTCTGTAGACCAGGCTGGCCTCGAACTTGCCTCTGCCTCCTGAGTGCCGGGATTAAGGCGTGTGCCACCACCGCCTGACCAAAGTCTAATTTTTTTAAAGATTTATTAATTATGTATATAGTGTTCTGCCTGCATGTATCCCTGCAGGCCAGAAAAGGGCACCAAATCCCATCACAGGTGATTGTGAGCCACCACGTGGGTGCTGAGAATTGAACTCAGGACCTCTGGAAGATCAGCCTGATGTGGGATTCCCCTCTGTATGCTGTGAATATGCTTTATTATCATTGTTTAGTAAAGAAGATACTTTGTCCTATGGCAGGGCAGAATATAGCAAGGTGGGAAATCCAAGCAGAGACAGAGGAGGAAAAAAGGTGGGGTCAGGCAGATGCCACGTAGCCGCCCAAGAAACAAGATGTGAGGTAACAAACCACAAACCTCATGGTAAAAAAATAAAATAATATAGCCGGGCAGTGGTGGCACACGCCTT